>NC_045767.1:36476708-36779739 GCF_008692025.1 Phocoena sinus
ACATTTGATTTGCTGTCAATATGCCTGGTTCCTGGAGGGTGATGGCATGATGTGCAGGAAGGAGCCTGGCTGTTCATTCCTAAAAATGTTCTTGGGTGCCTTCTAAGAGCATTCCAGGTGTGGTGCTGGGTCCTGAGGATAGAAAACAAAATTGACAGTTCTTTGGGCACCTGGGAAGTGGCCTTAGAGTCAGACATACATGGGTTCAGTGCTGGCTTTGCCACTTACAAGCCATGGACCTTGGGCAGGTGACTTCACCTTTTTGAGCCTCAGTTTCCTTATCTGTCAAATGGGGATAATACTGTCACTTGTTTCACAAGGACGGATGGACTGAGGATGGATTGAGATGGGTAGGCCCAGCACATTGCCTGGCATAGAGTAGGCTCTTATGAGTGGCAGCTCTTGGTTTAACTGATGCTTTTAGGGCCCAGAGGAAGGAGTCCTGCCCCAAGAGTCCCATGCAGCCTGACTCGGGGCCACCCTGGGCCACTTCCTTTCTCTTGTTCTCCGGCTGGCAGAATGGGTAGGGTCACCTTTTGCAGGGGAGGTGGCTGTGTGTGTGGGTGAGAGGCCTGGTTTCCTGTGGGTTTGTGGCATTATCCCATCGATGGCACCTGAGGGCTCCTGGAAGGTGGAGGAGGCAAGTGGTGGTAGATGGGGCAGGGTCTCCCAGGAGAGCACAGCCAGCGACCACCCCCCCTCCCCCTTGGCCTCTGCCTTCCTGTCCAGCTCTATCCACTCTGCCTCTCAGCAGTGGTATTTACTGAGTGCCCCCTGGGCAGGTGCTTTCTGCTTCTCTCTGGGCCCCTCAACCACCGTGTAAGAAGGTAGGAGGGCACAGGAGGCCCTGGGAGGTTACACAGTCATTGAACCGTCAGGGTTAGTGAGCGGTGGAGCCTCAGGACGAGAACCTTGCCCTCTCTCCACCCACGCTGGTGCTTTCTGGGTGGGCTCAGCAAAGGTGGCATAAGAGGCTGAGGTTTGGGTGTGGGTCCTTCCAAGAGCAGCTTCATGTGGACTGCCCAACAAGATTTCAGTTCATGAAAAAAAGCAAAAACTGTTTGAAAAGCACCTCTAATCTTTATATTTTTTTGCCCTCTGAACATATATGCTAGTTTCGTATTTTACTAGGGTCATACTGAACCAACTTTGTAGCCTGCCCTTCTTTTTAAACGGAGCAATCCAGGCTGAAGACTTCCCCTCGGCGTGGTTCCTTTGGGGCGGGGACAGGAAGCAGGCTGTGGGCGTGGCTAATGAGGTGGGCTGGGGACAGGAAGCGTAAGGGGAAGAGTCAGGCTCCACTTTATTTATTTATTTATTTATTTTAAACATCTTTATTGGGGTATAATTGCTTTACAATGGTGTGTTAGTTTCTGCTTTATAACAAAGTGAATCAGCTATACATATACATATGTTCCCATATGTCTTCCCTCTTGCGTCTCCCTCCCTCCCACTCTCCCCATCCCACCCCTCCAGGCTGTCACAAAGCACCGAGCTAATACCCCTGTGCCTTGCGGCTGCTTCCCCCCAGCTATCTACCTTACTACGTTTGTTAGTGTGTATATGTCCATGACTCTCTCTCGCCCTGTCAAAACTCACCCTTCCCCCTCCCCATATCCTCAAGTCCGTTCTCCAGTAGGTCTGTGTCTTTATTCCTGTCTTACCCCTAGGTTCTTCGTGACATTTTTTTTCCTTAAATTCCATATATATGTATTAGCATACTGTATTTGTCTTTTTCTTTCTGACTTACTTCACTCTGTATGACAGACTCTAGGTCTATCCATCTCATTACAAATAGCTCAATTTCATTTCTTTTTAAGGCTGAGTAATATTCCATTGTGTATATGTGCCACATCTTCTTTATCCATTCATCCGATGATGGGCGCTTAGGTTCTTTCCATCTCCGGGCTATTGTAAATAGAGCTGCAATGAACATTTTGGTACATGACTCTTTTTGAATTTTGGTTTTCTCAGGGTATATGCCCAGTAGTGGGATTGCTGGGTCATATGGTAATTCTATTTGTAGTTTTTTAAGGAACCTCCATACTGTTCTCCATAGTGTCTGAACCAATTCACATTCCCACCAGCAGTGCAAGAGTGTCCCCTTTTCTCCACACCCTCTCCAACATTTATTGTTTCTAGATTTTTTGATGATGGCCATTCTGACTGGTGTGAGATGATATCTCATTGTAGTTTTGATTTGCATTTCTCTAATGATTAATGATGTTGAGCATTCTTTCATGTGTTTGTTGGCATTCTGTATATCTTCTTTGGAGAAATGTCTGTTTAGGTCTTCTGCCCATTTTTGGATGGGGTTGTTTGTTTTTTTTGTTATTGAGCTGCATGAGCTGCTTGTAAATTTTGGAGATTAATCCTTTGTCAGTTGCTTCATTTGCAAATGTTTTCTCCCATTCTGAGGGTTGTCTTTTGGTCTTGGTTATGGTTTCCTTTGCTGTGCAAAAGCTTTGAAGTTTCATTAGGTCCCATTTGTTTATTTTTGTTTTTATTTCCATTACTCTAGGAGGTGGGTCAGAAAGGATCTTGCTGTGATTTATGTCATAGAGTGTTCTTCCTATGTTTTCCTCTAAGAGTTTGATAGTTTCTGGCCTTACATTTAGGTCTTTAATCCATTTTGAGCTTATTTTTGTGTATGGTGTTAGGGAGTGATCTAATCTCATACTTTTACATGTACCTGTCCAGTTTCCCAGCACCATTTATTGAAGAGGCTGTCCTTTCTCCACTGTACATTCCTGCCTCCTTTATCAAAGATAAGGTGTCCATATGTGCGTGGGTTTATCTCTGGGCTTTCTATCCTGTTCCACTGATCTATCTTTCTGTTTTTGTGCCAGTACCATACTGTCTTGATTTCTGTTGCTTTGTAGTATAGTCTGAAGTCCAGGCTCCACTTTAAAAGTCCGTGGCAGGAAGTGACGCATGACTGGCCAGAAGTGGAAGGGGCAGGAATCAGAGTTGGTGGCTTCGGGTTAACGTCAGGGCTTTACTGAACAAACTTGCCTTTGGAGTTGAAGAGGCTTGGCAGGGGGAGAGGAGAGGTGACCAGGCAGAGGGATGAGGGTTGGCCTGCAGCGTGTGAGAGGCCCCATGGCAGGACGGGGTCAGGTGCTTCCCAGGCCGCAGAGAAGATGGTGGCTCTGACGTAGGTAGTGGCATTGGAGGGGAGCAGAGTCTGTGGCACTGACATTAAAGGGAACGCAGCTGTTATTATATGGCTGTTCTCTGGGCCCATCCATGGAAGTCTAGACTCTGCAGGGGTCTTCTTAATTCATGTAATCCTTACAACATTCTCAGGAGGCAGGGTTTTCTTTAGTTCAGGTGACATGACTTGATTTAGGTCCTACAGGAAATAAGGGATGGAGCCAGGATTCGACTCTGGGTCTGACAGTGAAGTCCAGGCTTTTTTGGGAGGCCCAGGTTTTCAGGGGCAGGAGCCTTGGCAGTCATGGAGGACTTCCTGGAGCCGGTGGTGATGTGGCTTATACACCTTTACCAGGCTAAGTATGAGGTAAGGGTAAGGAGAGCAGAGGATTGGGTTCAAATCCTGCCTCCCTGTGTACATTTGCATTAGACACACCAACTCTGGGCTCCATGTCCCATCTGTACAATGGGGAGGTGGGACCAGATGGCCTTTCTCAACATCCCTTCTAAGTCTCGGGCTCACTCCTTCTCTACAGCAATGTTTGCTAAATATTTTCCTCTTGGGGAAGCTTGACATCTGACTACCAACACTGTCTCTCTTCCTGAGCTCCCTTCCTGGTTCCAGGATGCCAGTGGGTGTCCAGGTAGGTGTCCCTGTTCATGACAACAAGGGCTCTGCCCTGCCCGCCATTTTGAAAGACTCCAACTCTTTCTGGCCACCTGGGCTATCAGTGCTGCTAGGAGGTTCACCTGCTGGGTGACGCCATGAAGCAGGCCCTGGGGCCTGACAGACCTGTGTTCAAATCCCAATCTTCTTGCATGTTCAGTGGAACCTTAGGCCAGTCCCTCTTCCTCTGAGAGCCTCCATTTCCCTATTTGTAAACATGGAGGTATTATCTCCCTTATCTCCCTTAGTCTCCTGACCTCCCTCCCCCAACCCCCCACCCTTGGTTTTCACCCCGAGGGCAGTGGGAAGCCAAGGGTGAGGTGAAGCAGGGCTGCTTCACATTTCTGCAGAAAAGCAGCCCTGTGGTAGGAATGATAAGGAGCTTGGTGAACCGTTTGAAGAGATTTAAAAATAGATTAAAATGTAAAATACAGCTTAATTCAAGCTTTAGGAAATCTTTGTCCCCGTTCACTTGGACTGTAAGTCCTATCGGTTTTGCCTCCTGAAATATTCACATCCGTGGCTCACCTCAGGCCTCTTCGTCCCCTACCAGGTGAGGACACAGCCTCAGCACTGTGACTGTGGGGGCCCCCTCCAGGCAGCCCTCCGTGTTGACCCTGAGCAAGTGGTCTGAACTGCATGGGTATCTGACCTTTTCCTCCCAGGCATAAACCTTAACCAGTGGCTCCCTGCTGTGCTCAAGGTCACGTACTAGCCCTTTAGGGATTTATTGTGCTTCCTCCTACAGGAAAAGCCTGTAATCACTCCAGGGCAGCACTGTGTCTTGTTCATCTCTATACCTTTAGTGCCTGGGAAAGTATCTGACACTTAGTAGATTCTCAGTAAGTGGTAATGTTGCTGCCTGTCTACTGAGCAGGGTACCTCCTCCTCTGTTAAGAGTTTCAGTTACAGCCCTGTGGATGCCAGTATTATTATCTCTTATATGGATGAAGAAGCTGAAGTTCAGAGGATAATGGGTCTTGATGGGATTCAAAATGATCATTAAATAAATATATGGTTACTCTCTTAAGCTCTTTAAAGGGAGCCATGAGGCATCTATTACTTCAATTGGAAAAAAAAAAAACCTGAAGTCTTTTCCAGGTGCAGAGAGAGCCCAGGATAGGCAGGCATGCTGCAAATGTGGGTTGGGTCATGGGCTAGGGCAGCGTCCACCTGCCTGGGCAGAGCTCAGGGGGAAATCCTACCTGTGCCAGCCACACTGAGGTGAGTTCCCAGCTGAAATCAGGCCACCAGTTTTATCTCCTGTGCATAGCATATCAGCGATAGTGACACTGAGATGCTTGCGGAATTCTTCATCACTTAGTGCCTGCCAATTTCTAGCCACTTTTATTTTTCCACTGTGAAAATTTTAAACCAGACAAAATTAATGGAAGTATTGCATAAAGAAAAAACACACCAGCATCCACCTATATTCCTAGCACCCTCTGAACCACTGTTGTAATGTCCTTTCCAGCACTGTCCAGAGGCAGTGTGCATGTAGAGACCTGCATCGATGAAACATTTTGCTTTTAGTGTGGGATGAAGGGATCTGGCTTGGAGCTCACTTCTTTGTGCCTTGGTTCTATCACTCCTGAGCTGTTGAACTAGGGAAAGTTTGTCAACCTCTCTGGGACTCCAGAGAGGCCTTAGCAGTCTGTCCCGTAGAGAATGCCATTGCTGGTCAGGGCTGCTGCTTTCTGACGTTGTTTGGGATGGTGGGTGAGGGGAGTCCGAGGGGATCTGTGGTAAGGGGGAGGTGGGGAACAGATGAGGAAGGGCTTTATCCAAGCCGAGGAGTTTGGTTTTCCCCCTGAGGCCAGTGGAGAGCCAAGGGCAGTCTACGAATATATTTTACTATTTCTGACTCTCAGAAAAGTAGTGGTAGACACCAGGATCAAGAGGCCCTGGATCAGAACTCTGCGACGCTCAGGGTGGCCGTGGACGTGGGGGCAGTTGGGGCCGCATGGAGTGGGGCAGGGGGTGAGGAAGTGGCCAGATCCCATCCCTACAGATGGGAAAACTGAGGCCCACAGCGGCTGTGTGACTTCTCCAGAGTGACTCAGCAGTTGAGAGATGGGAGCCCAGGTCCCCTGCTTTTCTGCGCCATGGCCCACCTGGCCCACGCTGCCAAAGCCCAAGGACAGAAGGACCCCACTGTCCTGCCTGAGAGCGTGTGGTTTGTGTTTTCTTAGACACAGAGCTAAGGACCAGGGCTGGCATCGGCTGAGGGGTGATTTGAGACTGATCCTCGTTTATCGCTGTGCCCAGAACCCCTTCCAGCTGCCCTGCCCTGTTAAAGATTATTCTGTACTTAATGATGTTTATTATTCTTGATTGTTATGTTTTACTTTTCCACTTGATTATTAGGGAAAGTTTGTTTGTGGTTTGGAGTACCTCTGACAGAGACACAGCTGCATCCTGCCAACAACTGCTCTTTAATAAGTGCTGCGTGAAGAAAAAGAATCATTTTGCTGCATAGGACATCATTGCAACAGTTGGTGACATTGGAATATGAAATGTATCAATGATAAAATTTCCTGGTTTTGATAATTGTGTTATGATTTCATGATGTCTTTGGCGGTAAGGGATGAAAGCCACAGCATTGAGCGTGAGATGTCATGATGTCTGCAATATACTTTCAAATGATTCATAAAAATAGACATTTATATATAGAAATGTATCTTTATAAAGTAGTTGTGGGAAAATGTGAACAATTGGTGAGTTTAGGTGAAGGTATGAGGAGTTCATTATACTATTCTTGGGACTTTCCTGTAGTTTCAAAACTTTGCAAATTGAAAAGTTTGTGAAAAATACTCCTAGCGGGAGAGGTGTGGTGAGGCTCAGCTGTGTCCACCTGTCCACCCTGGTGTCTCTGGCCTCTTCTGTGTCTCATTTGCCTCTAGGTGGAGAGAACTGCTCACCCCACAGTTCGAGTCTGATCAACCCCTTGGGGGCCAGTCTTGAAATAGAGGCACAGCCTTTTGACAAAATTCATTCTTCCCTCTATAGAGAATTCATTAGATTTTCAGAATCTTTGCTTTTGGGTCAACTTCCCCTAAAATTTTCATTTCCCTCCTTCCCTTCCAAAATTACTAAAGTAGTGTTTGTTATTTTAATTATTCAAACAGAGAAGAGAATAAAGAAATGAATAGACTCTATTTTTCTCCATCCAGTGTGGGGTAACCAGTGGTAGGTGGAACCCCCAGAACTTTCTCCCATGCTCGTGGGAACACATAGAAACGCACACACACATCTAGTAGGGCTCGGTGTCGTCTTTTCATTTTTTATCCTTTGTTAACCTGGGCTTCCTGCCTCTCCTTGAAGACATGACCTAGAGGCCACCTCCTCCAGAAAGCCCCCCAGACTCTGAGCGCTGACCTTACTTCATTGCAGTCATCTGATTACAAGCCGCCTCCCCTGCCAGATCGTGGGTAATGCAAAGGCAGCAGCTGTTTCCATTTCATCGTCTGCACTCGAGCCAGGAGCCCAGGAGATGTACAGTCAGTGTTTGTAGAGTGAACAGATGGGCAGGGCAGGCATCCTGGGCGAGGAAGCCACATGACCAGAGCCTTGCAGGTAAGAGAAGCCTTCTTGTTCAAACACTCCTAGCCCCTGGGAAGAGAGTCCCAGGCCCCTGGGCATCTGGGGTTGGAAAGTCACTTTGGGGAACATGGTCACTGCCGCCCTGAGGCTCCCATGCCTGGGCTGATTCTGTCCTGTCACTAATGCCCTATGTGGGCCAGGCTGGTGAGATGGCCATGAGCAACCAAAGGCGGGACCAGGGCTGGATCCTCTCTTCCATCCCAAGCCCCGTACAGGCTTGGCCCACTGGGAGTCTCAGGGGCGACAGGAAGAAGCCCAGGCCAGGGCTGGAGCAGCACAGGATTTAGACGTGAGCCTGGCCTAGTCTTGTTATCTTGCCATAATCCCGACTGCTTCCTCATTAGAGGCACTGCTTTCTGCATCTGGGATTTATTAATCTTATCTGCAGGTCGTCCGACTGGTGCCAAGGGACCAGGTCACTGCAAGCTGGAGGAAGTTAAAAATTTCAGCAGGATGTAAAGCTGAGGGGCTGGCTTCTCAGCCAGTGTGCTTGGGTAGTGCAGAGAAGAGCGTCCCTTGCTCTGGGCAGCTGTCCCAAGCTTGCCCGCCAGTTCAAGCCGGAGGGGCCCTGGCTCATCTGATGGCGGGACTGTAGACATTAGAGCACTGGACCAAGATTTTAGACGATTTAGGTTACTGGAAGAGAGTGCGCTGCGAATTCCCTGGTGGGATGGTGTGGGCATGTGTCCTGGGAAGAGCGGTCATGGTCAGTGTCAATTGGGGAGCCTGTTAGAAATTAGGCTTTTCTGTTAGTTTTGATTATTAAATTATTAAATAGTTATTCAGTATTAATAGTGCTTGACTATTAAATGTCTTCATAGCTTTGTAGGAATATGTACTTCAGCAGCTTTGAAATTAGCATTTTCCCTGTTTAATGGAGGCATAAGCTGAGTGGGAAAGTGACTCTGGAAAGTCAGGTCTTGTGGACTCATTCCTGATGCCATGCCAGGCCCCGGACCGAGAGTCGACAGTCGGAGATGAAAGAAGCATAGTCCTAACATCACCTAGTCTAGGTGGCTTTTTAGGTTCGTCCACCGACATGCAGGGCATGTAAAGCTTCCTCTTCTGTCTCCCACGCCCATCACTATTTTGTATTCATTCCCATGGCGTTTAGTTCTGAACAGGTGCTGAAGTGAATTGAGTTGGGCTACATGACAGCAGGTTCTACATCCTTCTCTCCCTCTCAGTTTCTTGTCCGCCCGTCCACATAGGCTGACATTCTTTGATGGCTGGGACTGTACTGTGAATACCCAGTGGTGGTGCTGGTGGGGTGGTGAGGATGGTAACAGTGATGATGGTGCTGGTGGTGGCGATGGTGACTGTATTGGCGGTGGGGAGGGTGGTGATGGTGACGGTATTGGTGGTGGCGGTGGCAGTGGTGGTACTGATAATGGTGTTGATGGTAATTGTGATGGTGATGGAGGTGGTGGTGGTGAGGATGGTAACAGTGATGATGGTGCTGGTGGTGGCGATGGTGACGGTATTGGTGATGGCGGTGGTGTTGAGGGTGATGGTGGTGTTGTGTTGGTGGTGGTGAACGATGGTGATGGTGATGGTGGTGGGGGCAGTGATGATGGTATTGATTGATGGTGGTGGTGGTGGGGAAGGTGATGGTGGTGGTGAAGCTGATGTGGCAGTGGGGATGGTGGTGGCTGTGGTGTTGGTGGTGGTGTTTACTAAACTTAAAATTATGGGGGGCTTCCCTGGTGGCGCAGTGGTTGAGGGTCCGCCTGCCAATGCAGGGGACGCGGGTTCGTGCCCCGGTCCGGGAAGATCCCACATGCCGCGGAGCGGCTGGGCCCGTGAGCCATGGCCGCTGGGCCTGCGCGTCCGGAGCCTGTGCTCCGCGGCGGGAGAGGCCACAGCATTGAGAGGCCCGCGTAACGCAAAAAAAAAAAAAAAAAAAAAAAAAAATTATGGGCCTGTCCGTACTAGGCACTCTTGTAAGCACTTTAGTTGTCTGAATCTATTGCCTGCTCATAACAGTCTATGAGGTGGTAACCATTGCTAGGCCCGTTTGCCAGGTGAGATGATGGAGGCACAGGGACACACAGTTAGTGCATGCTAAAGTTGGATTCAAACCCTGATAGATTGGCTTCAGAGCCCACACTAAAGCAGAGTTACCCAAGTATGATCCTGGGATCTCCAGCATCACATCACCTGGGAGCTCTGTGGAAATGCTGACTCATGGGCCCCAACTCATGGGATCAGCGTCACTGGGGAGGGGCCAGCTAAGGGACATTCAAGGAGCTTGTCATTCTCATGCACGTTAAAGTTTGAGAATCACTGCATTAAACTGTCACCCAGTCCTGCTCTCAGCGGCTGAGTCAGCTTGTAACCAGGCTATTGTGACTCTGACCTTGTTACTTAGAGTAGCCGGCGTGCAGCACAGTATCACCTTAAACAGGACCTGGGCCTCACCCCTGGCGGGATGAGAGCTTCTAATCCAAAGTGCGGGGCGGGGCAGGGAGAGGAGAAGAAGGGAGGGTCTTCTCACTCCTTACTGTGTGCTTAAATCACCTGGGCATCTTGTTAAAATGCAGGTTCTGATTCAGTGGGTCTGGCGGGGGTGGGGGGGGGGGAGAGCTTAGACTGTATCTCTCGCAAGATCCAGTGATGTTGACACTGCCAGCCTGTGGACCCACTTTGAGTTGCAAGGCCCTAGGCAAGAGATTCTCACACTTGAACTAGCATCAATGGCACCTGGAGGACTAGCTAAACTCACCCCCAAGTTTCAGATTCAGCAGGTCTGGGGTGGGCCTGAAATCTTGCATTTCTAACAAGCTACCTGGTGGAGCCAGTGCTCTGGACCTGGAGGCCACACCTGGAGCAGGCAGGGCCCGAAGCCAGCGACTTCAGCTTGGACTGCACGTTGGAATTACCTGAGGACCTTAAAAAACCACTGAGGACTTAAAAAACCCCACTCCAAGACGCTGAGTCACTAGGACTGAGAGGGGCCTGGGCGCTGGGAATTCTCAGCCAATGTTGAGAACTGCTGCTCAAGCCTTGTTGCCTGGGGAGGTGAGAATATAATACCATCTTGCCCCTGGAGAGTTCTCATTCTGTGGCCAGGTGGAGCCAGGCAGGGGCATGAACAATAAATTCTCCAGACTCTTCCTGTGGGCAGTGTGGCTGAGAACAGCTGGCCCGGACCTAGAGCTTGTGCCTGGCCCCTCGAGGCTCCTGTGCTGTCGGCAAGAGGCCCTGAGGGCCAGCCTCGCGTTCCTAGCCTCTAATTCCTGACCTTGGTGAGGTGAAGCACCTTGAAGTCAGAGACCTACACAGAGACTCCGCTTCTCCTGCTCCCCGCTGGGCTGTGTGACCTCCGGGAACTTACTTAACCTCTCTTGAAGTCTGTCTTCATCTATAACATGGGGGAAATAAATTATTTGCTCCAAAGAGTTGCCTGAGAAATAAGGTTTATAAGCAGCGTGCACAGCACCCGACAGCCGGGAGTCCCCCTCAAGATCAGTGGCTGCGTATGTGTGGGTAGTACTGTTTACCAAGTACAGCAGCTCTCCAGCGTGGGGGGCAGGAGAATCACAGGGGGACTTTAGGAGCTGGGCCTCTGTGACCTTCATTAGCCCTCCAGGGCTTTTGGTGCACAGCAGTTTGAAAACCACTGATGTTATAATAAT
The DNA here is from genome assembly GCF_008692025.1 of Phocoena sinus. Classification (NCBI taxonomy): domain Eukaryota; kingdom Metazoa; phylum Chordata; class Mammalia; order Artiodactyla; family Phocoenidae; genus Phocoena; species Phocoena sinus. Next base: position 36,487,773 of record NC_045767.1, read on the forward strand.
CTGGTGGCTATTATTAGCTAGTAGCTAAGAAGCACACCCAGATTTCTGGCCTGGGAGTCTGGTGGGGTCTTCTCTGGGCTGAGGATCATGGGAGAAGCACAGATGTGAAGGAGGGAAGATGGGGAGCCCAGTTCTGGGCTGCTTAGTATGAGGCATCTGGGGGTCAGCCCGGGGAGGTCCAGATGGCAGTTGGGGACATAGGTCTGAAACGCATGAGACAGTCCTATGCTGTATTCCTACCATCTCTGAGGAAAGGCTCTGGTTCTTCAGGACCTAGAGCTTCTTGCATTGCCCTGTGACATTAGCAGTCTTTCATACAAGCGAGATCCATTTGCGGGATCTGTGGGGATGCTCTGTGCCATGAACTGACTCTGGGTCTCACTCACTGTCTGCCTTGTCCCTCAGGCTGTGGCTCTCAGCACTCTGACCACTGCCTCCCATGTGCTTTGTCAACCCCTGGCCTCAATTTCTTTGCCCTTCCTCCCCTGACACCCCCTCTGAGGCTGCCTCTCTGAAGCCATGGTTAATGGTTTAATGTCTCTGGTCAGATCTGGTCACAGCTGTCCTTTGCAGCCTCTGGGCATCGACATGGCTTCTCTCAGCCTTGAGAGTTTTGTTTGTTTCACTTACCTAATGGTTAAAAGTCAGTTAAAAAATAAATCATATATGCTCAACAATGCTAATTGTTAGAGACGTGCAGATCAAAACTACAATGAGGTACCACCTCACACCGGTCAGAATGGCCATCATCAAAAAGTCTACAAATAGGAACTTCCCTGGTGGTCCAGTGGTTAAGACTCCAAGCTTCCAATTCAGGGGGAGTGGGTTCAATCCCTGGTCAGGGAATTAAGATCCCATATGCTGTGTGGCGTGGCCAAAAAGAAAATCTACAAATAAATGCTGGAGAAGGTATGGAGAAAAGGAGACCCTCCTATACTGTTGGTGGGAATGTAAATTTGTGCTGCCACTATGGAGAACAGTATGGAGGTTCCTTAATAAACTGAAAAAAGAGTTACCATATGATCCAGCAATCCCACTCCTGGGCATATATTTGGAGAAAACCATAATTCAAAAAGACACATACACCCCAATGTTCATTGCAGCACTATTTACAGTAGCCAAGACATGGAAGCACCCTAAATGTCCATCAGCAGATGAATGGATAAAGAAGATGTGGTACATATATACAATGGAATACTACTCAGCCATAAAAAAGAATGAAATATTGCCATTTGCAGCAATGTGGAAGGACCTAGAGATTGTCATACTGAGTGAAGTAAGTCAGACAGAGAAAGGCAGATATCATGGTATCACTTGTATGTGGAATCTAAAAAAGAATATAAATGAATTTACTTACAAAACAGAAATAGACTCACAGACATAGAAAACAAATTTATGGTTACCGAAGGAGAAAGCGGGGAGGGGTAAGTTAGGAGTATGGAATTAATAGATACACACTACTATATGTAAAACAGGTAACAGGATTTACTGTATAGCACAGGGAACTATGTTCAATATCTTGTAATAACCTGTAATGGAAAAGAATCTGAAATATATATATATATATAAAACTGAATCACTTTTCTGTACACCTCAAACTAACACAATATTGAAAATCAACTATACTTCAATCAAAAAAAAAAAGGAAAACATCATGTATATATGTGTGCACACATACACAGAGTTTCCCAGGGCTGCTGTAACAAAGTACCACAAGCTGGGTAGCTTAAAACAGATATTTATTCTCTAGTGGGTTTAAAGTGCTGTCTCATTGTGGTTTTGATTTTCCTTAATGACTAGTGATGTTGTGCATCTTTTCATCTGCCTATTGGCTATTTGTATATATTTTCTTTGGAAAAATACCTATTCAAATCTTTTGCCTATTTAAAAATGAGGTTGTTTGTCTTTTCATTGTTGAATTATAAGAGTTCTTTATATAGAGTTCTGGATATAGGCCCCTTATTGGATATATGACTTGCAGATATTTTCTACTGTGGGTTTTCTTTTCATTTTCTTCGTGCTATCTGTATTAGTTTCCTGGGGCTGCTGTATAACCACAAACTGGGTGGTATTTTCTTAAAACAACAGAAATCTATCCTCTCACAGTTCTGGAGGCCAGAAGTCTGAAATCGAGGTGTCAGCAGGGTCATGTTCCCTCTAAAGTCTCGTCCTGGCTCTTCCAGCTTCTGGTGGCCCCAGGCATTCCTTGGCTTGTGGCCACATCAATCCAATCTCTACCACTGTTTTCACACAGCCTTCTTCCCTGACTGCCTTTCTGGTGTCCTCTTCTCTTCTTATAAAGACACCAGATCCAGAATGATCTCATGTCTAGATCCTTAACTAATTGTGTCTGCACATACCCTATTACCAAATAAGGACACATTCTGAGGTTCTGGTGGACATGAATTTTTGAAGGACACTATTCAAACCACTACAGTATCCTTCGAATTTAAAAATTTTGGTCAACTCCAATTTATCTATTTTTTCTTTTCCATTTATGCTTTGGGTATCTTATCTAAGAAACCATTGCCTGATCCAAGGTTATGAAGATTTATTCCTATGTTTTCTTCTGAGAGTTTTATAGTTTTAGTTATTGCATTTAGGTATTTGATCCATTTTGAGTTAATTTTTGTATATGGTGTGAAGTTCATTCTTTTGCTTGTGGATATCTAATTGCCCAGGCACCATTAGCTGAAAAGGCTATTCTTTCTTTCTTTATCAACTTGTCTTGGTACTCCTGTTAAAAATCAAATGACCACAATGTAAACATTTATTTTTAAATTCTCAATGCTATTCCATTTATTTATACGTCTGTCCTTATGCCAGTATCGTATTATCTTGATCACTGCGGCTTTGTGGTGAGTTTTGAAATCAGGAAGTCTGTGTCCTCAAACTTTTTGTTTGTTTTCAAGGTTGTTCATGTTGAAATGTGAATTTCAATATGAATTTTAGGATCAGCTTCTTAAAGAAGTCAGCTGGGATTTTGTTAAGAATTGTGTTGAATCAGTGGGTAAATTTGGTCTTAACCATATTAAGTCTTCTGATCCATGAACATAGGATGCCTTTCCATTTATTAAGGTCATCTTTAATTTCTTTCAACAATATTTTGTATTTTTCAGTTTTTTACTTCTTTTGCTAAGTTTATTCCTGAATATTTTATTCTTTTACATCTTGTTTATTTTTAAAAGTTGTCCTAAAAGCAAAATTCCTCAGTGGAAAAGACTCCTCCAGTTTGAGAAATGATTGTTTCCCTCCTCTGAGTGGTGTTTCTGCTGAGAATTTTCCTTCTAAGCCGAGCCCAAGAATTGAGGCCAGCCCCAGGCATCAGGGGATTGTTCCATAAAGTCCTAGAAGCTCAGGTTGGAAGGAATCTTATGGACCCCCTGGACCAAACTCTGCTTGGGCTCTAAATCCTCTATTGAAGTTCTGAGTTGAACTGAGAAGTTTTTCTTTATCCCTCTGTTTATCCATGCATCCATGCATCCATCCACTCTCCCACCCCTTTAACCCCACCACCGGGGTATCCCACGTGCACCCTGTGCTGAGGGATAGAGACTAAGATGACTTAGACCCAGTCCCTGCCCTCAAGAAGCTCACAGTCTGCAGGAAATGAGGAGGCAATCCAGATGACAGCCTCAATGACTGTGGCAAAGCAGAGAGAGGCAGAGGTTAGGGGTGTTGGAGACAGAGGGAAGTCTTTATTTTAATGGGAATGACCCAAGTATATAAAGCTGACAGTGAGGTGCCCTGGAGGGAGGTGACACTGCAGCAGCTGGGAGAAAGGAGGGAGGTTTGGGAAAAGATGGGGATGATAAGGTGTCCAGGGCCAGAGAAGAAGGGGGTGTTGATTTGGGGACGTGGGGTTGAGGGTGACCCTGTCTGATTCTCAGTTCAGCTTGCTCTCTCCTTTATAGAAAAGTACCGTTTTCTTCTCTCTCCTGAACAGTCTGTGCTGTTCATTCCTAACTCCTTTTGTTTCAGTTATAAATGGAATCATCTTCCAGTTTTATCCACAAATTGGTTATTGCTGGTATATAGGAAAGAAGGCTATTTTTTGGGTCACTTAGCCCTATCCAACTACTTTGGGGAATTCTAGAAGTCCCATTAGTATATTTCAGACTGGACGTTTGACTTTCATCTTCTCAGTGCCATTGTGGCTTCTCTCCAGCCTAATTTCTTCTCCCTCTCTTTTTCTTGGCCTAAACCTAGCCCACCCCCACTGCGTTTCCTGGTTCCTTTCTCCCTCCCTGACCCTGATAGGAGCCTTCCACCTTCTCTTTCTAAGAATCCTCTTTGTTCACACAGCCTCCTTCCCCTGCCCCTAAATGGAAATACTTTCTTGGCTTATCCTACTCATTAGGGCTGTGATGTCAGCGAGTGTCTCAATGTGGGGTTTTTCCCCTGAGAAACGGGATCACCCCGTTTGTGACCAGCTTTTCTCACATACACGGGTATACAGAAATCTTGCCATGGCCTCTGCGGCTTGGACGTATTATGATTTATTTAACAAGTCCCTTATTATTCCCATCTTTATGGATTATCCCCTTGTCTGATTGTTCCCTTAGGAAAGATTCTAGAAGTGAAGCTACTGAGTGAAAGCAATCCATGTTTAAAATGTTGACAGAAATTGTCAAATGGCACTCCAGAAGAGTTGCGTCAATTTGCACCCACCAGGGATGAATGAGAATAGCAGCTTCCCAGAACCTTGCCAGCAATGGATATCGCAGATCTTTGCCAGCGTGATAAATGCGAGTTCTCAGCCCTGTTCTCACTCCTCTGATTACAGTGAGGCTGAGCATCTTGCGGTCTGTGCACTGGCCACCTGCTTTTCTTCTCTGGAGAACTGCTTCTTCATTATTTATACTAATTGTTCTATTGATGTGCTGCTTAAAGCAATTTTGATTTGTAAAGTCTCTTCACTAAAAGGGATATTAACCTGTGGTCTTTAATATGTTACAAATATTTTTTCCCAACTTCTGGTCTGATGTTTTTGCTCTGTGATGCTTTTCCCCTCCAGAAGTTCAACAGTGGTGCCTTCCGTGGACGCTTAGACTGTTTGCCTCCTTTAATACTTGTTTTTAGGAGATTTCTTTGTTTTGTGTTTCTTTGGTTTTTTTAAACAAATGTATTTTTAAATTGAAGTATAGTTGATTTACAATGTTTCAGGTGTACAACAAAGTGATTAGGCTACATACATATATGTATATGTATATATATATATACACACACGCACATACCTATTCTTTCAGATTCTTTACCATTATAGGTTATTACAAGATACTGAGTATAGTTTCCTGTGCTATACAGTAGGACCTTGCTGCTTATCTGTTTTATATTTAGTAGTGTGTATCTGTGAATCCCAAATTCCTAATTTATACCCCCCTTTTCCCTTTGGTAACCATAAGTTTGTTTTCTAAGTCTGTGAGTCTGTTCCTGTTTTGTAAATAAGCTCGTTTGTATTATGTTTTTAGATTCCACATATAAGTGATATCATATGTATTTGTCTTTGTCCAACTTACTTCACTTAGTATGATAATCTCTAGGTCCACGTTGCTGCAAGTGACATTATTTCATTCTTTTTTAAGGCTGAGTAGTATTCCATTGTGTGTGTATGTATATATATACATACACACACACACACACACACATATATATATACCACATCTTCTTTATCATTCATCTGTCAATGGATCTTTGTCTTTTTTTTTTTTTTTTTTTTTGCAGTATGCGGGCCTCCCACTGCCGTGGCCTCTCCCGCCGTGGAGCACAGGCTCCGGACGCGCAGGCTCAACAGCCATGGCTCACGGTCCCAGCCGCTCCACGGCATGTGGGATCTTCCCGGACCGGGGCACTGAACCCGTGCCCCCTGCATCGGCAGGCGGACTCCCAACCACTGCGCCACCAGGGAAGCTCTGGATCTTTGTCTTTATTTCAATTTGTAATCCACTTGAAAGTTGTTTTACTTTAAGGATCTAGGTAGATATCCAGTTTTATTTGTTCCCAAATAGCTAGTCCTTTATCCCAATCCAATTGTAGTGCATGAGCTGTTCTCTGTCCCCATTCTTGTGTGTTAAATTCCTGTGTCCATCCTTGGATCTGTTTTTGGACTGTCTCTCCCATCTCACTGATCTGTTGAGCAGCCCACGTTTTACCCCTAAGGAGAGAGACACAAACTCCCAGCTTGAAGTTTTCAAACCAGATTTTTCTTTGCTAACTGAAAAGGATGGACTTCCTGTCTGAGAATGACAGCTATTATCTGAAGGAGCCCAAAAGATCCTCTGCGGGTGATCCCCCGTATACCCCAGCCCCTCTGGAATGTTCTTACACCTTCTTTCTCCCTAATCGTATCTCACCCGGGGCTCCAACACTCAACCTTTACTTAACCTACAGACATCTGCTTGCCACGTCCTCTGCCAGGCCCTGTGCTGGTGCAGCCACACGAGTTAAGCAGGGGCTTCAGAAACCATGACCCCTGGTGCCTTTCTTCACCCACCACGAAGCCTTTGTGGACCTGTGTTTATTCGCAGCATCTCTGACATTCCTACTTGGAAGCAGGCGGGCAGGCAGACACCACCACCCCGCTGCTGTCCCTGTGCTGGAAGGCTCTTGGCCTTCAAGTGCTTCGTGTTCGAGCCTGTGGGAAGCTGGAACGTGCGTGGGGAAAGCTGGGATGTCTGGAGCACTCGCTCTGTGCTGGCCTTTATCTGTCCCCAGTTCTGACAGCATCCCTGTGAGGTGGTCCATTCTCATCATCCTCACTCTGTTGAGGCTTGGAGGCAGTGAGAAGAGGGCAGAATAACCTGGCCAGGGTCCCACACAGGGGAAGGGGCAGAGCCAGCCTACAGCTGGGGCTCTGCCATGTTGCACTGTTCTTCGTTCCTCTAGCCCTGGAAATGTGGCCCAAATAACTCTTCTGAAGTTGTGGAAGCTTAGTTAGCTCTTGCTCTTTGGGGGAATAAAATGCTCCGTAGAAGGAGAGCTGAGCTAACCCAGTGCTGTTGCTCTAAATGAAGACGTCATGCGAATAGCTCTCCTCACCAGAGGCACTGCAGGAGGGGGCTCTGTGCCTGGTGCTTTACAGAGAGGTGGATCTAACTGTACAGGGAATGGGAAAACTAGGCAATTAGCCCCAGTTTACACACAAGGAGATGGAGGCTCAGAGAGCTTAGGTGACGCGTCCAGGGCAGCACAGGGAGACGGTGCTGGGATTCTGGCCCCAGTTCCTGGCTCTTAGCTGCTGTGATGGTTTGTGCCACTGACTCACGAAAAGGTCTGGGCAATGATGGATTTCAATAAAAAAAGGCAAGTGTTACGATGGAAAGTAGGTGCTGAAGTTTTCCTGAAAGTTTGAGGATTTCTACTCATCTGTGTCTCCTAAATGTCACGAATTACCTTGTATAGAAATTGCTGCTATTCAGAGAATTTTCAGATGAATCTCATTTGGTTCTCAAAACAACGCTGTATAGTGGGCCGGATTCCCATCCCCAAGCCCTTCTTGCAGGTGAGAGTAACCTGCCTAGGGTGTCCGACTTTCATCTAGCCACGGGACCTCTTAAAGGGCATGCAGGGCTGTAGAGCACTGGCCAAAGGGTGCCGGTCCTCTGAGTGCTGAGAAGTCACAAGAGGACCAACAGCTGCTGTGGACAGACCACGTGCCAGGCCGAACATCCAGGCGTGACGGGGCTGGGATGAACCCGAGTCTGGGCCAGAAGCACCCTCTGGCCCATCCTGCGACCTCCAAGAATGTAGAGAAACCCTCCAGCCGATGCTGTCAGAAGTCTCCCAGGTGAAGACAGGTGAAAAAGCCTGTCATTTGCATCAGATCTTGGTTTTGCATCTCAGCAGCAAAGGGTTGGATGACCAGGAGTACTGGGGGCTGCAGCCACAAGCTTAGGACAGATGGCATTGGATTAATTCTTGAAAATCATGAGAAAGGGGATGCACAGCAATCTGTTAGCTGTGTTGGCATCTGACTTAAATTTTTTTAAATCAGAATTATGTACTCAGTTCCCATATTTTAATAAATCTAAGATGACAGCAATTGAGAGATGGCATCATTATCTTTGTACCACTAAGGAAGGGGAAGAAACAACGCTGCCAGCTAAACCATGACAGGGTTAGACACATTCTGCTTTCAGAAATGTTAAAAAGTGAAAGGACATGCAGCTCAGAATCAATGCAAACGGCAGTGTTCACGTGTTTACGTGTTCATGTGCTGGTGGACCGCGTCCGAGGGCTGGTTCTGTGCTGGGTACAACAGGGTAACAAGATGTTCACAGGCCCTGCTCCTCAGAGGCACACAGATTGGTCAGTTATTTAGACCTGCCAACAGAGCATTGCAGAATAGTTTGTTGATTGATGTGTTCATTCAGTCACCAAATATTTCTCGAGCACCTGCCGTGTGCCAGGCACTGTTCTAGGCACTGGGGACCCTGTGGCGAACAGAACTACTCGCGGAGCTCACCCTTTCCATGGCATAAATATTCATCCCCAGCAGTGGTTCTCAAACATTACCATGCAGAAAACTCTACGTGTAAAGATTCTGATTGCCAGGTCCCACTTCCAGACATTGTCTTTCATGAGGTCTAGGAGGGACCCAGGAACCCACATTTTCACACACACCCTGGGAGCTCCAGGGACAGGAGGACTTCAAACCGAAATGTGAGAAATAGAGTTTATGACTCTATTAGCATGTTAACGACTTCATAGCATCCTACTGCGTAAATGCTCCACAGTAGTTCAGGACGTTTGCTAATATTTGGATGTTTAGCAAATACTTAGTCGTTTCTTGTTTTCCTGTTATAAACAACACATCCATGAATATCCCTGCAGCTAAATCCTTGCGTAACTCTCCCGTGGTTTCTTTAGGGTAAATTGGGCAGCGGTACTTGGGCTGACTTTCTAAGGGTGAGGTATGGGTCTGCCGTAGTTCTCCCAGCCTGTCCACCTGGGTTCCTTTGCCACTTGTTAGCTGGGCGCTTTTGAGCAACTTCCTGAACCTTGCCATATTTTCTCATCCCTAAAACGGGACAATAATAGTACCTACATTTTAGGGCTATTGTAGGGATTCGATGTAGGTGCTTAGAGCGGGACTGATAAATGGTAACCAGGCTGTGTTTTGTGCATATTAGCTGCGGTGCTGGTTGTGATACTGCCTGGCAGGTAGAGGAGGGGCCCTGCTTTCTCTGCGTGGTGTGTGGGCACAGCAGTGACTCTGGAAGGATGCTCTGGATACAAGCAGTCAAACATATACGATTTGATGCGGAGACTCACTTCGTCATCACGGATCCAGTTTCAGCCTGTCTCCCACATTGTCACCAGAAATTTTCTACCACGCTCGTCTGGAAGTGTTTCTCTGCTTGTGTCTCCTCCCTGACTTCCCACACTGCCTGAGGATGAACTGTAAATTCCTTACACACTGGACAAGGAAGGAAGGCCCTTTAGAACTTGGCCCCAGCCCCATGGAACAGCCCCCCCCACCCCGCCCTACCCCGTGTGCTCTGTGCTGCTCTGTGAAGGGAGAGATTCTATGAGGGGAGACTTCCTATGGGAGGTGATGGTTGAACTTGGCCATCATTCCTGGGCCTTTGAGGAATGAATAGGAGTTTTCCAGGTGGAGAAGGAAGGAAGGGCTGTCCTGGCTGATGAACCGGCACATGCAAAGGTGTAGCTGAATGTTTGGGGTGATGTCAGTAGATCATTGCGGCTGGGTATGGGGTGTTGGGATGGGGCTCATAATCTAAATTGAGAAAGAGGCAGCTGGGGGCTGGGTTGGAAGGGGCTCCAGTTGCTGGGCTGCAGAGTCGGGCAGTGGTTCCTGCACGCGATGGACCCGGCATGGCAGGGATCTTGAAGTCATGCTAAGGTTCCCCGTCTACCTTTTCAATAGGGCCTTTTTCTAGGCTGCAATCCACCTCCCCATTCATTCTCCATTTCTATTTATTAGAGGACTGTAAACATCTGACAAACTCCTTGCCTAGTTGCTAAGGGCACAGAAGGCTTCCCTTCAGTTATTTAGCTCGTCGCAATACTGGGACTTGGAAGGCTACCAGTCCCTCTTTGCACTCTTTGTGGTAAATCCCTTCTGGGAATGCAGATGCGACATCTTGGAGGGCTTTTCTTGCAAAAGGTTTTGATGTGAAAGCGACCGAGTTATTAAAATAACTTAGTGAGCTGAAAAAATGCAGGCAGAGGACGGAGAATTAGGAGTAGCTCTCCCAAACGTAGCCTTTGCACTTTCGCCGCTTTGTTTCTCTTCTGCATCCACCTGGTTTCCTGCTTGGCTCTGCTTCTGGTCCCCTCTCCCTCTGGGGTGGCCGTTTCTCTGAATGCAGCATTTATCAGCTCCGAGGAACGTAAGCTGGCTGCTTCCCGCTGCAGGTGGTGGAACTCAGTCAGGTTGGTCAGAGATGGAAAGGAGATGGGCCGTGGATTGTCCCTCGTGTTCAGCAGCCAGTATTTAGTAAGTGCTTGCTGTATACAGGGCACCGGGCTAGACTCAGTGACAAGTAAGATGTGGAATCCAGACTTTCAGAGCTAAAGGGGCCTCGGGAGGGAATGGTCATTTCATTAAGTATTTCTCCATGGAGCATGCATGGCTTTGTAGGTACGTGAGAAGATTTGGGGTGGCACTTGGACGTTTTATTTTAATAGGAATTATTTTCGCGTGTATTAGAGAAAGTATACCTAGCCCATTAAGCCTGTCATTTTGTGGATCTCATTGCTTGGAATAAAGCTGAAGCAGTGTATGTTTTTAAAAAGTCAGTCATTTTAAAGAAAAATATTAAGCAAATAAAGGTAAGTTGCAAAGGGGTGTGAGGGAACTTTTGGGGGTTCCCCAAAACGTTTTCTATTTCAATTGCCAGAACCCTTTGAGCTTCCACTTAAAGTTGATTTTTAAAAAGTAGTACTTGTTATATGTATTTTACTCAGAAATTATGGCAGCTGCAACCGGATGACTGAAACACTGTCCAGCCCAAATGTGCATTTTTCAAAGGATGAAACTGAGGCCCAGAGAGAGGCGAGACGTGGCCCGAGGTCACACAGTGCACTGAGGGAAGAATGGGGATCAAAACCCAGGGCTGGCGGCGCTCAACTCAAGGTCCACCCCAGATCCAGCCTGCGACCAAGGCCTGTGTTAACAGGAGGCTGGGGTGCGGCAAGGTCTGGAGCTGAGGCGGCCGTGGCGGGGGAATCTGAGTGCTGGTGACGTGCAACAGGTGTTCGGGCCAGGTCCACGAAGGTCTGGGTGGGGCTTGAGTTTGAGGCCTTGTGGCTGGATTTGCCTGCTGAGTTGTCAAGGAAGGTGGGAGTGGTGGACATGCCTGGTTGTGGCTTGTTACAGCAAAACAGATGGTCCTCAGGTTAGCAGGTCGGCACTGTGGGTTATTAGAGTTGCTAAGGAATACCCACTCCTGGGACAATATTCTGAAGACATCCCCATGGCAAGAGTGAGGGTTTAGAAGTTTCAGGATCAAAGAAGGAGAGTTTAGGTTAACTTAGGGGTTAAAGCATCGTGTGAACACTCCTAGGTGTCCGATGTTATGGTTCTCTCTTGTTGACTGCCTGCGTTTTGAGGGCTGACCCAGCTCCTCCGATGCCTGGTCTTATCTTTATGTTCATGGCACGCAGAGAAGCTGCAAGGTTCCTCAGCAGGTTGGTGGGGGTCTGGGGGTGGGGCGCTGGGAGCAGAGGCTCCAGGCTCAGGTAATGCAGCCTCCGCCAGAGAAGATGAAAGTCAGGCTTGGGTAAGTTAGGACAGTTCATCAAAGCCGCTGTGGGGCGTCGTGGCCAGAATTCGAAGAAATTTGGCTTTTTTGCTCCCATTTAGGGCACTGTCTGTCGGTTAGGCAGTTTGATTCCAGGTAGATTTGTTGGCCTTTTTCTTTCTTCCTCCTTCCCTTCCTCCCTCCCTTAAGTGGCTTACAGTGTATCAGGAAGAGTGGTGAGGACTGTAGTCGCTACCGAGCCAACACAGGAACATCAGCTAATGTTTAGTGAGCGTATATCAGCACTACGTTAAGCTTTTACTTATATTATCTCATTTACTTCTCGCAACAACACTGTGAGTTAGGTATGGTTGTTTAATAATCCCATTTTCCAGTTGTGTGTCCCCTGAGCTCGCTAGTGGACCACCTGCTTCAGGTGTAGAAGTGGGTGTCTTCTGTCTGGAGGCATGACTGTCCTGCTAAAACGGAGGAACCCCAGACGGGTGTAGACAAATCATACCCGTTCTTTAACCGTCATGGTCTAGGAAGGTGATTTTAGAGACCTGCGTTTCCAAAGGTGCTTTTCAAAGAGTTTGCTTCCTATCAGCAGCCTCAGGGCCATTTTGGGGGCCCAGGTGGAGCCTGTCGGGTTTCAGGGAGGAAGGCAGGCAGACGCTGATGCAGATGCGGCCGGCTCCCCGGGCTGTTCATCACGATGGAGAGGCCGTTTCGGGGAACACCGCTCAGAAGCCGAGAGTGGAAGCACGTGTCTATTCCTGGATGCGGAAACCACTCAGTTCAGCAAGCGGGGCCGTGTCCCTGCTGTGTCAGGCCGGAGACAGGGCCCTGGGGATGCAGAGGTGGATGAGCTGCAGACGCTGCCCTTGAAGTTCAGGGCACAATAGTCAAGGTTTAGGTAGATTGAACCCTGATGGGTGGGTGCCGCTTCCCAGCCCATGATCTTGGGTAGGTCACTTAATTTCTCTGGGTCATGGTTTCCCCTTCTCTGAAATGGGGGTGGGGTGGGGAGGGTGACAGCATCTCTTTCAAAGAATCATGACGATCACTGAGCACATAGCATGAGTCTGCTCTTGAGAGCTGCTCCTCTGTCTCTCTCTCTAGAATGTTCTGTGCTGTAGGAGCAGGGTGGGGACACTACCTGTCTCATTCACCTTTCACTCACAGAGCTTGGCATACAGCAAACTTTGTGGCATGTTTGTTGGAAGAATGAATGTGACAGTGGCCTTGGAGAATTTGGAGTTTAGGCAAGTGGAGACCTGGGAAGGCGGGTCAGTGTTCTGGGCAAGGAGGGGGCACAGAAGGAGCAGAGGTGCAGAGGAGGGGAGGCTGGAGGCCTGGGCAGGGGTGAGGAGAACGGCCCGGCTGGAGGGTGGGTTTCTGTAGGGAGAGTTGGCAGTGGGACGGGAGAGGTCAGCAGGGCTGTGCTGCAGATCCTGACCACCAGGCGGATGCTGTCACTGAGGTTCTGAGGCTGTCTTTTGGGTGTGGGTAAGAGATGTTTGGCCTTGTCTTCTCCAGCCTGGTGGCAAGTGGAGGCCTGCTCTGTGCTGTTCGGGAGCTGAGAGGTACAGTCCTTCCCGCTCTTGGAGCTTACAGCCTGGTCAGGAGAAAAAGACACTGCAGGTGCAATGAGAACTTGATATAATTTGGACTTTGTGAGCAGATATAAATATTGATGTACAGCAGAAACTAACACAGCATTGTAAAGCTATTATACTCCAATAAAGATATTAAAAAATATTGAATTTTAAGTTAGGTAATTTTTTGCCCTATTTTTTTAATCTTTGGAGGAGAGATGAAATGAACTTTCCTTCCATCTTGAGCACATGTGGCACAAACTGTGATTTGCAGTCAGATCTGGTTTCAGATCCTGGACTCAGTATTTCTTACCTCGGTGGCCTTGGGCCATGTCACTTGATTTCACAGAAACTCTCTTTTCGTGTCTATAAAGTATGAGAGTCCTTCTTCAAACATAAGACTTGAGGGTCGACTGGGATGGTCTCACAGAGCTGGGCCTGGACTAAGTGCCCGCTCACTGCTGGGCCTTTCCTTCTGGGAAGAAAGGTTGTAAAGACGCCATGTGTTTGGTGTGGGGTGTGGGATTGTAAACTAATTTTGTTTTCTTTTCTGAACCCCTCAAATTTTTTCTTTGCTTAGCATGATTTTACTTTTATAATTAAGAATATGACTTATAAAGAAAAGCCCCAACAAGCAATCTGCTCATTTGGGTCCTTGCCTCTGCAGACTGGCCTTGTGCCCACTGGCGGCAGGTGCGGGACTCAGGAGCCCCATGCCCGTGGTGGGTAGATGCCATGTGCTGCTCCAAAGCTTTGAAACTTCCCAGGCAGCCAGAGAAAGGGAGATACTTGGACCCTGGTACATTTGCAAAACCGTTCGCTTACATGCTCATATGCATTTCCTGCAGTCCAGAAGCTGAAGCTTGAAATCCTCATTTGCTTAGGAAGAAACAAATGCAAAATGTCCCAGTCCTCTGCTCCAGAAAATCTGCTAGGTGTGAGCCAGCACTGGGGACTGTTAAGTCAATCAGCTGCATGGAGCATCTCATCAGGAAATGCACCTGCCCCGCTCTTGGTCTGAAATTGACACACCGTAGCCATCACATCACTGCACTCCAGCTGGCATTCAGCTTGGAATATGCCAGAGTTCAGTTAGCATGCACTGTTACCCAACCCACAACAGTTCCAGAAAGCCATTCTGCAATGGAAATCCTGCTTGATTTTCATTCTGTCACACACTATTCTCTGAGCACCTACTCAGCCCCAGGCACTGTGGTAGATCCCGGAGCACAAAGCTGACCTGACCAGGTCCTGGCACCTAAGGAGTGAATGTTCAGAGGAGGTCAGCTCTGGGAGGGCAAGGACTTCTGTCTGTTGGGTGGTCCCAGTGCTGAGAATTGTGTTCTTCAGAGTGGAGGCTTAATAAGCCTTTGCCAACTGGATGAATGATTGCGTGGGAACAAGTCAGTAGGTGATGCCAGCCCAGCATAGCCAGGGTAGCCCTGTCAGGAGGAAGTACGGGAGTTGTGGGTACCCTGAAGTGGATTATGGAAGCTTCTGGGGGAGGAGACTTGTGAGCTGAGAAGAAGACTGTGACCAGACTGAGAACAGGGCCTCTGGTCAGAGGGAGGCAAGGAGGCAGAACCCACATTGTTAGCAATCATGCCAGTCCAGTGAGATGCACAAATACACCTGTGTCTTCTGGGCCGTAGGTGGGTGTTTTCTTAATTGTGTTTTCTGATTGTTCATTCCTAGTGTATAGAAATGCAATCAATTGTTGTATACTAATCTTGTATCCTGACACCTTGTTGAATTTATTAGTTCTAATAGTTCTGTGGGGGTTTTTTTTTTGGGGGGGGGGCGTCGATTCCTTAGGGTTTTCTATACAAAAGTTCATGTCATCTGCAAGTAGGGGTAGTTTTACCTCTTCTTTTCCAATATGGATGCCTTTTATTTCTTTCTTCTGGCCTTATTGCACTGGATAAATCTATAGTATAATGTTGAGTAGAAGTGATGAGAATAGACATCCTTGACTTGTTCCTGAACTTAGAGGGAAAGCTTTCAGTCTTTTACCATTGAGTATGATTTAGCTGTGGGTTTTTGGTAGGTGCTTTTTATTTGGTTGAGGAAGTTCCCTTCTGTTCCTGGTTTGTTGAGTGTTTTAACCATGGTAGGGTGATATGCCTTTTCTGCACTGAGATGGTCCTGAGGATTTTGTACTTTGTTCTATTAATATAGTATATTAAACAAATTCATTTTGGATGTTAAATCAACTTTGCATTCCTAGGATTAATCCCACTTGGCCACGGTGTACAGTTCTTCTTATATGTTGCTTGTTTGTTTTTCTAGTATTTTGTTGAGGATTTTTACATCTATATTCATAAAGGATATTAGTTTGTAGTTTTCTTAGAATGTCTTTGCCTGGTTTTGGTATCAGGGTAATGCTGTCCTCATATAATGAACTGGGAAGTATTCACTCCTCTTCTACTTTTTTGGAAGAGTTTAGCATTGATTCTTCTTTAATGTTGGGTAGAATTCACCCATGAAGCCATCTAGGCCTGGGCTTTCTTTGTATCTAGCTGTAAAGTTTGTTTAATACATAACAGTTTTCATCTCTGTTGTGGCATTACAGTTTTACCTGAATTGGAAAGGAATGGCTAACAGGGCCAGAGCTTTTAAAGGATAAATTTACATCAGATTTGCACCCTTTTTTTTTTTTTTTTTTTTTGTGGTACGTGGGCCTCTCACTGTTGTGGCCTCTCCCGTTGCAGAGCACAGGCTCCGGACGCACAGGCTCAGCGGCCATGGCTCACGGGCCCAGCCGCTCCGCGGCATGTGGGATCTTCCCAGACCGGGGCACGAACCCATGTTCCCTGCATCGGCAGGCCGACTCTCAACCACTGCGCCACCAGGGAAGCCCCTGCACCCTTTTGATATAAGGATGCATAGGCAGGAATGGTAGATTTTTTTTTCTCCCCAAAATCAGACCTTTGGCGGCATCATGACAAAGCTCCTTCCTTTCTAACCCATCTACCCACACCAGCCTTTGTGCTGAGCCTGGGTCAGCATCTCCCCTTTAATCTCATGGATGCTGTGAGGTGATTCTGTGGTCCCCTGTTCCAGATGAGGAGACTGGGGAGAAGGGAAGGTGCTCACCCAGAGCCATTAGCCAGTAAGTAGCGGGGGAGCGGACTGGCCTGGCCCCAGGCCCCGCAGGCCTTCCGTTGGCCCCTGATGACCAGAGAGAGTCACTGTGAGACTATTCTTTTTCTTCTCCATTTAAATAAAAAACTGTGCTCCAGAGCAGCATGCGTTAGGATCAGCTGGAGAACTTGTTAAACCTCGCGTTGGTGGGCCCACCCCCAGTTTCTGATTCGGTGGGTCTGAGTCGGGGCCAAAGGCTTTTAATTTCTAACAGGCTCCCAACTGGAGCTGATGCTACTGGTCCAAGGACCACACTTTGAGAACTGCTGTTCTAGGGGAGGCATCCAGACTAAGTTAAAATTAAAAAAAAAAACAATTATCCAGAGGCTGTAGGTAAAGCTATAAGAGACTGAATGGGACCTGGGGTGGATACAGCAGGCCTGCTTCTTGTCTTCGTTTTGGAGTGTGAGGGGGCCCATGCTGGCCTCAGAGGGGACCTGGTCACTCTGATGAGCCCGTGTTCAGAGAGGACCACAGAATGAGTCTATGGCAGCTGAGCCTTAAGCCTTGGTGATGGCAAAAGGAGGTCTCTCACTTCCAGATCAAAATTCGGACAGGGGGCCGCAAAGCCCCTAAGTCTGTTCAGAAAGCTTTCAGAACATATCCAAAGGAAAACAAAAACGGGATAATAAAGGTTTAACGTTTTCTGCGAACTCTGCCAGGTGTCAGGTGCTGTGCAAAGTGCTTTACCTGTGTTAAGTCATCTAATCCTCATAGGTGAGAGCTGTCATTGTCTCTACAGATGGGACGCTAAGGCTCAGGGAGGTCCAGTAACTTGCCCAGAGTCACCCAGCCAGGCAGGACCAGAGTGTGTGCTGAACCTGAGTCTCCCAGAGTCCCTAGAAGGCATCAGGGTAGTTTTTCTCTTTATGTAGATAGTGTAGTTGGAAACAAGAGGCCGTACACACGTGCATACGTGCATACACACACACACACACAGTGCTGGACTAGAGGAACCAGGATTCCAGGTTAACCTCTGTCATTTCCAACTGTGTCATTTAACTTTTCCATCCTTAGTTTCCTCATCTGTGGACAGTGAGGTTGAGTTATTATCTCCGAGGTCACTGAAACCCCCACGATATCATTTGTCGCTTCTTAGAAACCTTGCAGACAGCACTGGGAGTATTTAGATGAGTGTGTCTCTTGGTGGTTCAGTCGTTTGATAATCTCAGCCCCTGTGGACTGCATGCTGATTGCAGCCAGGCCCTGTGCTAGGACCTTTCCGTCTTTGTCTCGTGGAATCCTACGTCAGACTCCAGAAGCCATGAACTTGACCCCTCTGCTAGCTGCCTCCTGAGTCTGAGAGCAGTGACTCCAGATATATTTTAAGATTCAAGATTGGAATGCGGATAGTAACGTTTTGATATGTTAGCTTAAAAAATACCAATAATATGAAACAAAATCAAAATATACAGCTTTTGAATATCACCGAGTCTACTTAGAACTTTCATTGTGTGACAAATCAGTGCAGTGCTGTGGCTGAAGGTGCAAAAAAAAAAAAAAAAAAATGTCATTAGGAAGGGCACCAGTCTCAGAAAAGCAGAATCTGAGAAGCTACCATTATGAAAACATAGGACTCCTGGGTTGGCCGGCTAACCTTGCCTGTGCAGGTCTAAATGGTACAAGCCCCTTGGAAAGTTTGTGAGGTTTGGCCAGTGAAACCCACTCCTGGGAAGGGAATAATTCTAAACATGCACAAAAGTGCCTGCAAAGCGAGGGTCAGTACAGCTGAAAAAACGTTGTTCACGTTTGTTCTACTCCCTCCAGTCTTTTTTCTCTCTGTGTGGATGAAATGGTTCCCTTTAAAAATTGGGACAATATTTTATATGCCGTTCTCATTACTTAGTAAATATACTGCATTAGTTTCCTATGGCTGCTGGATGAAGGGACCACAGACTGGGTGGCTGAAACGACAGAAACTTATTCTCTCGCAGTCCTGGAGGGTGGAAGTCTGAGGCAGTGTTGATTCCTTCTAAGGCTGTGAAGGGGGATCTGTTAGAGGCCTCTCCCCCAGCTCCTGGGGGTTTGCTGGCCCTTCTTAGGGTTCCTTGGCTTCTAGCTGCGTCCCTCTGATCTCTGCCATCTTCACACAGTGTTCTCCCTGTGTGCGTGTCTGTCTCCAAATGTCCCCTTTTTATAAGGACACCAGTCATATTGGATTAGGGCCCATCCTGATGACCTCACTTTAACCTGATTACTTTGGTAAAGACCTTATCTCCAAATAAGGTCACATTCTGAGGTACTGGGGGTTAATACTTCAGCGTGTAGATTTTTATAGGAGGGCGAGGAATTTAACCTATAACATATATCAAGAACATTTTTCAACATCATTGAAATTTTTCTTCTGACATTGTGGCTTTCAAAATGTTTTTCAGCTGGCATGGAATCCTTTTAACAAATGAAATCTTGAAGTCCATGTGAAAACCCTCAAGTGCAGGTTAAAGTTGGGGAGGGAGAGTGGTGCCCAGGCTTTGGAGGAGTTCAGAGGGAGAGCAGGGCTGGCCTCTGCCGTTGTGTGTGTGTGTGTGCGTGCATGTGCGTGTATGTCCGGGTGTGTGTCAATGAGTATTAATGATTAATATTAACTAATGGGATGGGTAATAGTTAATAATTATCCCCATTGTTCCCAGAGGGGTGGGGAGATAAGTGATTTTTAATCTC
Source organism: Phocoena sinus (assembly GCF_008692025.1). NCBI lineage: Eukaryota > Metazoa > Chordata > Mammalia > Artiodactyla > Phocoenidae > Phocoena > Phocoena sinus. The sequence goes on from NC_045767.1 coordinate 36,506,884, forward strand.
ATCTTTATCTGTCTTGTTCACATTTTCCATAGTGAGCATGTAATACTTATTAATTAATTATATGTAACTCATTACTGTTAATAACATTAATTAATAATTAAATTATGACTTAACAAGTTAACGCAACTCATGCCGTACTCACAACAGCCCAGCCCTGTGAGGTAGGTGTTATTACTTTCATCATTCTCCCAGGTGGAGAAACTGAAGGCCAGAGAGGACAGGTAACCTGCCCAGAGGACAACACAGCTAATGAGGGGCAGCTAGCTCAGTCTCTGATGCCACAGTCAGCCCTTGAGAACCCTCCACTCCACTGCCATTTCTGAGCTTCTGGACTGAGAAATTCCATCAGTGGAGTGTAGGTGAGGCAGGCTGTGTGCCGAGCATGAACAAAGTATTGGGTTTTGTGCTGTGTGATTTAACATTGTGTGTCCCCCTTTCATTTCAACTCAGGTTTCTGGGGCACCCCCATTTTTTTTTTTTTTTCCAGTCCGTGGGGCTCTCACCACTGCAGCCTCTCCTGTTGCGGAGCACAGGCTCCGAACGCGCAGGCTCAGCGGCCATGGCTCACGGGCCCAGCCGCTCCACGGCATGTGAGATCTTCCCGGACCGGGGCACAAACCCACGCCCCCTGCATCAGCAGGCGGACTCTCAACCACTGCACCACCAGGGAAGCCCTGGGGCACCCCCATTCTAATCTGTGTCCAGTTGCAGACAACAGAAGCCACTCTCTTGGGTTCCTTTAAACAGAGGGGTGTCGTGCAGGGAAACAGGTGCTGACAGCATGCTTGGAAGGTGGAGGAGTGGGGTTTGGGCTGGGCCTCAGGGTACCACCCCAGAGTTGCCCTCTGGGGAGCTGGGGGGGGTAGAAGCCACTGTCCCAGGGCTACAGCTGCAAGCAGAGAGGTGGCCAGACCCCAGGAGCACCAGAGCATCCCATGTCCTCCAGGCCCACACCAGCAGATGGGCACCTGGCACCAGCACCGGGTTGCCCATTTATCCTGGAGTCAAACCTTGTGTTTATGAACGATTGAATGAATTGAATGAAGGATGGAGTGTGAGTCCCATGTGAAACGCTAGCCCCGATGGAGCTGAGAAGTGTAGATCTCAGCTTGCCAGCCTCCGCAGTTGACGTTGGCACGTTTGTCCCCCTAGGGGGTCATTTCCTCAGGGTATGAGAGAGTATGGCCAGACCTCTAAAGAGAATTTTGAAGAGCTCCTGCCTCTAATCTTCGAATGAATCACTGATGTCCTGGAGCAAAGGACTTGAAGGGTTCGTACTTGACATGCAGCATGTGCTGTTTCCCGGAGTGTGAGTCAGCTTTGCAGGAACTGGGGCAGGTGTGTGGCGGCGATGGCTCCACAGGGCAGAGCCTTGTGCATTTCCTGAATCCCAGCGAAGACACAAGAAGTGCAGCCTAAAGCTGCTCTGGGACCTGTTAGGAAAACAGCGACAACACGCTATCTCTCAGCAGAGATGGGTGAACCCACGGGACGGGCACTGAGAACACATGCAAAGCTCCTGTCTGTTCACATGGAGGAGCGTGGAAGAGGCGGGGCTGCACGGGCTGTGTTCTGGGGCATAAGATGGGGAGTGCCACCAGGCAATGGGACAAGCAGCCCCTTATTCTGAAAGTGTGGAGTCGGGTGGGAGGTGGGGGGAATAGCAGTTATCCCTCCCTTGTGGGGGGGAGAAGGGCCACAGAGTGGAGCAGAGGAGGCTGGAGGGAGCAGGCTGCGGAGTCAGGCCCGGTGGGATCAAGGGCCCCATTTCACCTCCTTGAGCCTCAGTTTCCTCAGCTGTAAAATGGGTAGTCAGCTGAATTCCATGAGCTTGTTACGGAGTTTCAGTACAAAACTGTTTAAATGCTGAGTGGCTACATGGTTTGTCGCTGTTGTTTGGTTTCTGCAGGCTGTTCACAGAACAGAGCTTTCTGGGTGCAGAGGACCTGCTGTCATGTGGGTTCTGGTCAGCTGATTTGTTTGTTTTTTCCTGGGCCGGCCATTTCTTAGGAATCTAGTTTCTTTACCTTAGTTTGGCTCTTAACTAGTACTAAGTTTCATCAAAAGTAAGAAAAGCAAGCAAGAAAGGGCTAAGAGTAGGGGTGGGCTGGGGACGGCAGGGGCCCTTTCTGGCTGTGTGAACATGGGCAGTGGCTCAGCCTCTCTGTGCTTCAGTTGTCTAATGTGCAAGGTATGCCAGATGAGCCTCCCTGTCAGGAGCTCGAGAGGGTTAGCGAAATGACTCTATGCAGACACTTAGCACGTTCTAATAGGTCCCTCATTGGTGCTTCCCTCATTCCTGCTCCTGGAGGGAAATATTATCACTGGGGTGCTGAAATAGGATCATTCCAAAAGTGCTTAAATATTCTCACGGTTATTTGGGTTTAAACAGACCAAAATATGGATTCGTAGATGCCTGCAGGAAACCAGATCACTTCCATAAGCATTGAAGGGATGGTCCATTCACTGTGTAATTTTCCCCCTCCCACTATTTCTTAATTCCCAGGACACCAGTCTCTATCACGGTGTTAGGTGATGATTTGAAAACATTTGTAAGAATTTCTGTGACAGCTAGCAGTTCTACTGGGCAGCGCTTTGGGAAGGAACCAATGGACTGGGCTTTCAAAGGTTTGGGTTCAAGTCCAGGCAGGGGTGGGACTTTAAACATTCAATTACTGCTTCAAATATTTCTTGCGTTCCTTTCTCTGTTTCTTCTCTCTTCTCCTCTCATTATGCATATGTTACAGCTTTTGTAATTATCCCACAGTTCTGGGATATTCTATTCTGTTTATCTCAGAGTTGTTCTTCTTTAATTTGCTGTTCACTTTGGAAAGTTTGTATTGATGCATCTTCAAACTCACTGATTCTTCAGCCATGTCCAGTCTACTAATGAGCCCCTCAAAGGCATTCTTCATTTCTCTTACAGTGTTTTTGGTCTCCATCACTTTTTGCTCCTTTCTTAGGATTTCCATGTCTGCTGACGTTAGCCATCTATTCTTGCGTGTTGTCCCCTTTTTCCATTAGTGCCCTTAGCGTATTGATCAGAGTTATTTAAGGCTTCGATCTTCTAATTCCAATATCGCTGCTATATCTTAGTCTGGTTCTGATGCTTGTTCTGTCTTTTCAGACTTTTTCTGTTTGGTTGTTTTTTTGTTTGTTTTTGCCTTTTAGTATACCTTGTAACTTGTTGTTGTTGTTGAAAGCTGGCCAGGAAGTATTTGGTAAAAGGAATCTGAACCGGTTCCCACAGAGGTTTCTACTCCTGGGTTTCTGCTGTGGTATGTTGTTCTCTGTATCTGCCTGTCTGCAGTGGTTTGCCTCATGACCTCGGTTCTCTGACGGATATAAGAAAAGTTACTGATTTTCAGTTTGTTCAGCTCTTGTCTTGTGATGACTCCAAAGTTCCTTACACACCAGACCAGAAACAAGAAGTTTGATTCCATTGTTTCTGTGTTCTCCCTCCTCCCTCCTTCCTTCCCTCCCTCCCTTGTTTCTTTCTTCCATTTTTCTTCCCTTCCTTCCTCCTGTGTAGGTGTCCCCTCCTTTTCACTGGGTGGAACTTTGCCAAAGTGGCCACAGGGCAGGTAACTGCACAGTATTGCCCTATTGGGGTTTCTCTGGTTTTTTTTTGGTAGGGGAGGGGAGCTGGCATCCATGAGTGCAGGTGTGGCCTCTGTGGGTCCTTGACCATGAGTCCTGGTGTTTCAGAGTCTGCAAATTCAGAGAGGCCTCCTGTCCCTGAACTTGGCTGTACTCTACTTCTTTGGGACATATCAAGATGGACATGCTAGGACCAGGTGATGGAGGCTGTCCAAAGATCCCTGGGCTCTCCTGCTCCTGTTGAAGGGGTGTCCTCAGGGTCCAGCTGTTGCTTAGGTCAGCTCCAGCCATTCGCATGGTCTTGACCTCAGAGGTGACGATGCTGATTCTGTGACTGGGGTGACAATGGCAGGGGACGATGGCAGGTGATGCTGCCATCAAAAGGAAGGGGTGTTCTGACCTCCTAATACTTTTCTAGGGATTGAAGAGTGGTGGTCCTTGGAGAAATCTCACTACACCCTTCTTACAGCAGTTTTAAGGTGCAAAGGGCAGGTCTCCTCCGCAGCTGGTATGGAGATACTGAAAAGAGCAAGGCAGCAGGTGTCTGAGAGGAGGGAGCGTTGGGCTGGTGAGGCAGTCAGCATCCCGAGGTGGGGGCGGGGTGGGGCGGGGCTACTCGGTGCCGTGGTCCAGTGCGGTGCCTGCATACAGGAAGTGAGCGGTACGCTTGCGCTGAGCAAATGAGGGAATGACGTGTTCACTCGGCTGAGCTCCTCTCTGCAACCAGCTACCCAAGGGCAAGGCCAAAGTCTTGGATGCTCATATCTTGTCATTTTGCTGAGGGCCACATTTGACTATGGGGGGTACCCATCTGGCACAGCAAGGGGGCCAGCTTGCAAGTGAGCCAGACCCGCTATCCCGGGCACTCGTGTCTCTGTCCACACAGAAGTCAGTTCTTACGTACTGATGCTCGGCTTCATGGTTGGGGGATTATTTTTACCAAGGACTCAGGAATCCTGCATCCCTTGAAGGATCTCTTGTGTCCTTCTGCCTGAACTTTGTAATTGTAAAGACACCCGTGGGCTGGGTATGAAAGAAGTGTATGTGATGCTTTTACAGATCAGCAGACGTCCGGGAGGGGTCCTGATGTCGCCAAGCACCTGCTCTGGGCAGGCACTTTGCTTGATACTGGAGAGTCAAGTGAGTAAGACGGTTTCAAAGTAGCTGAGAATCTGGCAGGGCAAGCAGACAAGGAGACGCGGCAATGGGGCGAGTTGGCAGGGGCCTCGCAAGGCATCCTTGGTGATGTGCGGACTTTCCCCTGAGGCAGTGGGACCACAGCAGGTTGACGTGTTGTTTGATTCTTACTGTTGTTGTTTTGATTATTTCCTAGGCAGGGGTGCAATGTGGGCTGACTCCTGCTTCAGGAGGCTTCCTCTTGGTGGCTGTAGCTGGGTGACTGGAGTCGGGGGACCAGGGAGACTGCTTGGTAGTCCGCCAGGCTGCAGGTGGCAGGTGCGGGGAAAGGGAAGGATGCTAGAGGGAATCTGACAGGTGGCACCGTGGGTTTGGGCATTGCCCGTGAGGGGCAGGCAGCAAAGTCAATGGTGGGAGGAGCGGCCCATGCCTGTGTGTCCCCCTGAGCTGGGGTTTGTCCAGTAGATGAGTCCATTCTTTTCTCTCCACTTGCGGAAGCAAGTTTGCCACCAGCCGGGTTCCCCACTGTGGGGACGAACTCCCAGGCCCCAGGCTTCGCTTCACCCACTCCTCTTTCTCTGTCCCTCTGAGCTCCATCCACCACACCAGCCGCAGTGCCTGGCTCCGGGGTGTAGAGTGCTATGTCCACACGTTTGGAAAAACACACCCACAGGAAACTGGTGCTGGCCAGCCCTGTCCCCATGGAGAGATGTCCCTTGCTGAGTACCTACTGTCTAGGACCTTCTCAACAGTGACAGCTCCACTTCACAGATGGGAAGACCGAGGCCCAGGGAACTCAGATCACAGACCGCAGACCAGAGTGACTGACTGGGATTTGCATCCAGGTCTGCCTGCCTCTTTTCTAACTGCATGACCGCAGGCAGCTTACTTACTGTTTTGGGCCTCGATTCCTCCATCCACAAGATGGGGGTAACAATGGCACCTGCATCATAGTCATTGGGAGGCTTAGATGGATTTGTTCTGTAAAAGGCTGACCGTGGGGCCTGATGAGGGGCATGAGCCTCGCTCTTCTTATGCCTCGTCCCCTGGAGGAGAGGAAGGTGGGGGAGTGTGATGGGCATCTTCAGGCTCTAAAGGGCCTTCTGTGTGGCGGGGCAGTGGGCTTGTTTGGGGCAGCTTCCAGGTGCTGGAAGGCACCGACAGCAGAAGTCCTAAGGAGGCCCTCTTTATTTGTGCGTCTCCGTGTTTTGGGCTTGAAATAGGAAGTGCTTTCTAAAGTAGGGATGCCCTGGAGAGCAAACGTTCTCATTGTGGTGGCGTCTTCCTGTCCCTGGAAGGACTTTCAAGAGAGGCTGGAAGGCCACGTGTGGCAGCTCCCACAGGGGAATGGCCGGGAGGAGGTGACCTGTGGGGCCTCTGGGTCCCAGGGTCCCTGCTCACTGACCTTGTCTTTGTTTGCGTTATTTTTTCATCACACATTGAAAAGCCCTGTTTCTGGGCCACTTCATGGCCTTCCAAGTACTGTCATAGCCATTGTCCCAGTTGGCCCTTACCAGTGTGCCGGTGGGGTCGTGCTGGTGACCTGACCAGTGGGAGTCTGAGGCTGCCCGCCGAGCTTCCCCTGCCAGGGCCCGCAGTCTCTGCCCTGCCACCCCAGGGCACAGCCCACACCCCCTTTCTCCTCTGCTTACCCCCTTCCTTCCAGAACAACCAGCTTTTCAGCAAACCCAGATGTGTGGCTTTTTAGTGTATGTGTGTCTGTGTGTGTGTGTGTGTGAGCCTCAATTTCCTCATCTCTTAATCGGGAGAACAACCTTTGCGCTGCCTGCCCCTGGGGTCACTCTGTGGTTTGGCTGCAGTGAGGTGGACCGTGGCGGGCAGCTGGTAAACCAGACTCAGATGGGGCTCGCCTGCAGTGACTCGGGTGGCTCTGAACCCCTCTGAGCCCAGTTCCCTCGGTGGAACGATGGGAATGATGATCCCGTCAGCCTGTGGGCCTGCTGTGGGCGCACCTGCTCAGAGCCTGCCGATTCTGTGCTTCCCTTTGTTGTTGATAACAGGAATTCTGAAGCACCCAGGCCTTCCCGAGTCATTGGAGGCTCCAAGGAGCCTTCACAAGATGCTCAGGACCCCTTTTGGGGAACTCCGACATGGAGGCTGGAGAGGCAGGTCTGCGCATCTCAGAAATGCTTTCCTTGGACATTCAGGGTTTCCCCATCCTCGTTGGAAATGCTGAACTAGTGCGTGTGGTGTGTATGGACATTCGGGGTTTCCCCATCCTCGTTGGAAATGCTGAACTAGTGCGTGTGGTGTGTATGGACATTCGGGGTTTCCCCATCCTCGTTGGAAATGCTGACTAGTGCGTGTGGTGTGTATGGGATGTGTGTTGTGTTTGGAGGGTATGTGTGTGGTGAGTTTGTGGTGTTTGGTGTGCATCTGTGTGTGTGGTGTGAGTGTGGTGTTTGATGCCTGTGGTGTGGTATGTGTGTCTTCGTCAGCTTGGGCTGCTGTAACTGAACTCCATAGACTGCATGGCTTAAACAACAGGCATTTATTTCTCACAGTTGTAGAGGCTAGAAGTCCAAGATCACGGTGCCAGGATGCTCAGGTTCTTATGAGAGCCCTCTTCCTGGCTTGTAGACAGCTGCCTTCTTGCTGAGTCCGCACCAGGCAGAGACTATAAAGGCACTAATCCCCTTCACGAGGACTCCACCCTCACGATCTAACCTTTTCCCAAAGGCACACCTCCTAATACCATCGCATCGGACATTAGAATTTCGACATACGAATTTTGGAGAGAGACATTCAGTCCTTAGCAGTGCGTATGTGTACTCACTTCTCTGTGGTGTATATGTGTGGTGTGTGCATTGTGTGTGTGCTTCTGTATGATGTGTGCATTGTGGTGTGTGTGCGTTTGTGTGGTGTGTGGTGTATGTAGAACATTAACAGAAGCCACCCCTCCCTGTCACTAGAGGGACCCTCAGATGTTTGTTGGGTGCAAAATGTATAACCTGAACTAGAAAGGGAGGTCAGCACAGCGCAGGCCCTGTGGTTGCAGAGCCCGCGGCTGGGAGACTTGGCAGCAAGGGGCTTGAGTCCCAGCTCAGTGGGAACGGGTGGCCCTCGGTGTAGGGAGGAGCTTGGCAGGGTCTTGGCTCCGGTGGCCCCTGGGATGAGAGGGTCCTAGGTGAGGGGTCAGCCAGCCCAGGCAGGGGAGCCCAGCTGCCGTGATGAATGACATCATTGGCCCGGCAGTGGGGGCCATGGGAGCCGAGGGCACCCCAGTGAGCTGGGGCCGGGCCCGTGGGGTCCGTGTGGGGTGGTGCCCACCCCACAGCCTCTACAGCTCAAGGCAAGCTCTGCTGACTGCCAGGTGGGCTCAGGGGAGTGGTGAGTTCTCCTCTCCCCACTGGGCCCCCCCTCCCTGTGACCCCAGGCAGGCCTCTGATCTGTCTGGGCCTCAGTTTCCCCATCGGTAAAGTGATTCTGTCTCCTGTGGCGGCCCCAACCCTGCTGGACTCGTGGTCCTGGATGGTGGCTGAGAGTCAATCTGGTGAGGCTTGGGCTGCAGGGACACCCTGACCCTGCCTGTGGGGCGGAGAGGGCTTCCGGAGGAGGTGTGGCCGGAGTCGAGTGCGGGGCACGGTTAGAAGGTGGCCCTGTCAGGCAGGGAGAGGCACGGGCTGAGGACGGCAGGGGACGGCAGGTGTGGCTCACGGGGGCCACCACTGGTTCAGGCCGGGCAGTGGATCAGGGCCCAGCACAGAGGGCTGCTTTCTGTGGCCATGGGCACTGTCCCCTGCAGGTTGTCAGCAGGGAGTGGCGAGGAGGGTCATCCCACTGCCCCTGGAGCCTGGGGGGGCAGGCAGTGTGCAGGCCAGGAGACAGGGGAGGCCACAGTCAGGCCAGCGGGATGGCCAGAGCCTTGGGAGGAGGGGACACCTCTGAGAACTGGTGGGAACAAGGCTTGGTGGCCGGACACTGATGGTCAGGAGCCCCGGGGTCAAGGTGAGGACCGAGCCGCCACACAGAGAGCTTGGAGCAGGGCCCAGGGAGCCGAGCGCTGCCAGATGTGCTGTTCTGTCATCATTTCTAAGACGTGCCAGCTCCGGGCTGCTGGGGTCTGTCGCGGGACGCAGAGGCCCCGGCACTGTGGCCGCAGGCTGCCTGCTCTGGGGTTAGCCGTGGTGCCAGTCCTGGCGCCCACACCACCCCTGCGTGGCCCGCTGCACTTCATGGCTCGAGAGTCCTGGGTGAGGAGAGCACAGAGGTTGGTGGCGGAGCTGGGCTGAGCGACTGAGCCCAGCTCCTTCTGGGTCCTCTTTATAGCCCTGAGCCCCAGAGCCCAGAATGTGTGTTAGGAAAACCCGACTCAGCTGACTTTATTACATCTCATGAACTTTTTTTTTTTAACTCCCACTGACTATCTTGCACCAACACTGTATAAGAAGAGTCTGGACAGGTAGCACCTTATTAATTTGCTGTAATTGGAGAATGAGGTGTCCTAAGAACGTTAATATTTTAGGCCTTGCAGGCTTTTTACGTATTAAAGGTAATACTGAAGGTAATAAAAGTAATTATTATTTTACTCTCTTATTTTTTGGGGGGAAGGTATGGTAGAAAAATCTTTGCTCTCTTTTCATTCTCCTATCTGCGTGTTTGCCTTTTGCAGAACACCGTCTGCCGGTTTTTAGTTTCCTTCTGCTCTGGGCTGGGAGAACAGACAGCGCAGCTTGCTAGCACTGTGTGTAAATCATGAGATAGTAGGCTCTGAGTGAGGGGCAGGGGATTTGCCTGTGGTGTGGCGTGAGCTGGCTTATTACTGATGTGAAAGGAAGCAGGGAAAGAAGCAGGGCTCAGTGCTGAGAAGCTGGCTATCTTAAGTCATTCAACAAAGTGCTGAATGTCTCCCACGAGCGTTTTCCCCTTCATGCCCAGTGTATTCCTTTCCGGTGTCTGCCATAAAGAATTTCCACAAATGGAGAGGCTTAAAACGACAGAAATTTACTTTCTTACAGTCTTGGAGGCCAGAGTCCAAAATCTGGCGGTGTCAGTGGTGTCGGCGGGGTGCTGCTCCTTCTGGAGGCTCTAGGAAGGGACCCCCCGGCCTCCTCCAGCTGCATCACTCCAGTCCCCCCTCTCTCTTCACACGGCCTGCCCTTCTGCATGTTCTCTGCTCTGTGTCTCTTTCAAGGGCACATGTCACTGAATTTAAGACTCACCCTCATCGTGGATGATCTCATCTTGGGATCTTTAACTTGATTACATCTGCAAAGACCCTTTTTCCAAATAAGGGCATATTCCCAGGTTCCGGGGAATAGGATGTGAACATGTCTTTTGGGGACCATCATTCAGCCCACTGTGGTCCTCATCAGCCAAAAGCTGACCCCTGTTGCTCGGGGCCTGCTGCCCAACCAAGCATCCTCAGAGTTGCACTTAAATTCTGTCCGGGGCCAGCATCACCGGTGCATGGTGTGGTTGTAGAGGCCGTCAGGGGGCTTCACTCTTGGTTTAATGCTCAGTGTCGTGGTCATGAGAAGCTGAATAGCTTTTGCAACAAGACCCTCGCATTTCCATTTTGCACTGGGCTGCACATTCCATACCTGGCCTTGACTCTGTCCGTGGTCTCTAGGCCCCATGTGGTCGGGCAGTTTACTCCCCTTGTCTCCCTCTGCCAGTGACTTGGGTAATAGTTGATAGAGGTCTCAAATACCCTGTTTACTATTTCTTGCCAACGCCAATCCCAATTCAGAGTTATTTTATGTATTCATTTCCGTAGTCGCCTCCCTGGCTAGAAAGTTCTATGATGGCTGGGACGTTGTCTGGCCCTCCATCGCATCCCAGGGCTAGCGCAGGGCCACGCTGAGTATAACTTCTGGAGCGCACCTTCTCGGCTCTTCTCTCCCCGTGCTGTGGCATCGAGCAGTCACATCTCCTTGCTGAGACTCTCGGGCTTCTTGGTCAACACTGTGCTGTACCGTGTTCCGTGGGGTGACAGAGGTGTAGCATCCAATACACAGTGCTACTGGCTGTCACTAGGGCCTGATTTTAATGGCTTTGGCTTTGACACCGTGTGGGCTGTGAGGGCAGCCCTACCAAATGGACGGTCTGGGGTCCCCCAGGGAAATGTGAGTGCGGGAGGGGCCGTTAGCTTATCAGGGCATCCCATTGGCCGCCTGACCAGCTCAGGCCTGGCCAGGCAGGCACAGAGGCCTGGAGGACCGCAGAGCACCATGCTTGGCTGTCACCTCCTCCAGGGGCTGTGCTACTCCCCCAGGCTGGCTTGGGCACCAAAACTGGGCCCAGAGCTAACAGTTCTGGGCAACCAGTGCTGTGCTAGTCCTTGGGGTGGGGAGGGAACCACTAGCCTTTAGGGAGTCTAAAAGCCCAGTTTTCAGAGTGCGGTCCTTAGACTCTGCTCCCGAATCACCTGGGTGTGTGGATGAGACATCCAGGTCCCCTGGCCCCCTCCCCACAGGCCTCAAGCTTTGAGCTCTGTGCTCCCCCGGAATCCTGCCTTTGAATCAAGCACCAGGGTGACTGAGGCTCAGTCACACTTGCAGACCGAGGTCTATAGTTGCTTAGATGCCATAGTCCCATCTTGAGGAGGCCAGGACTGGACCAGACAGAGCTACTCAATGAGGGGTGGTCACCTGGGAGCCTCACCTGGGAGCCTGGGAGACATGCAAATCAGATTCCTGGGGGTGGGCCCAGGACTCCGTCTTAACAAGCTTCCAAGAGATTCTGATGCAGCCGCTGTTGGAGAAGCCCTAGGTCAGTGTTGTGAATGGTGGGGCATCTTCGGGGTGAGCAGGTGCCCGGATCAGGGAGGGAGGCATCAGCAAACGCTACCTGCCATCGTGTTTGAGTGCCCCAGGCAAGGGGGCACCGGCCCCTCTCTCTCTGCTGACCTGGCTTCCTTCCTCCCCCAGGGTCCCAAGTGATGGTGGTTTACGCAGAGGAGGAGCTGAGACTGATTAGCACGGTGGAGCTGGGAGCGGCGCCTGCTGGCTGGCGGGAGTGAACACAGGATCTCAGCATCTCAACCTGAGAGGAAGCATGTCTAAGAAAGGCCGGAGCAAGGGCGAGAAGCCTGAGATGGAGGTGGACGCGGTGCAGATGGCCAACGAGGAGCTGCGGGCCAAGTTGACCAGCGTTCAGATCGAGTTCCAGCAGGAAAAGAGCAAGGTGGGAGGGACAAGGGCCTCCTGGCTCAGGTGAGGGGTGGGCTGTGAACTCCCGGGGGACAGACTGCCCCCGAGGTAAGCGTGAAGGGTGTGTCCCAGGGCTGGGGTGGGGTTGGGCGCTCCGCCTCTCTGAGCCTCAGCTTGCCTCGCTTTAAAATGGGTATAACATCAGTGGTGGTACAGAGACCACCTGGATGCGAATCCTGTCTGCTACCCGCCCCCCCACCCTGACCCTCCCCGACATTTGGCTCTGATCTCGGACAAGGTACTTCACTCTCCACGCTGTAATTTCCCTCACCTGCAAGATGGGATCATAACAGTACCACCTGATGGGCCGCTGGGCAGGAGTAAGGATGTAAATACGTATATCAAACGTAAAGCAGCGGTCCCCAACCTTTCTGGCACCAGGGACCGGTTTCATGGAAGACGGTTTTTGCATGGACAGGGTCGGGGGGAGGGTACAGGTGGTAATGCGAGCAGTGGGGAGCCACAGGGAGCGCCAGGTGAAGCTTCACTCGCTCGCCCGCTGCCCACCTCCTGCTGTGCGGCCCGGTTCCTAACAGGACCGGTACCGGTCCACGGCCTGGGGGTTGGGGACCCCTGACATAAAGGGCTTGATTTGAAGCCTGACTCTGTGATGGGAGCTGTTTTGCTCTCGTAAGGCAGGTATGAGCTTTGGAGCCAGTCAGTACGATGCCCCGTTGGGTGCCAATCAAAGTGTCAGCGTGCTGGGCAGCCAGTCACAGTGGGAGGAGCCCAGGCTTCCTAATCATTCAGACCTGGCTTCAGACCTCACCTTGACCCCCGACTGCCTTCACGATCTTAGACAAGTGACATAAAGTCTCTGAACCTCCGTTTTCTCACGTGTAACATGGCATCATGATAACCACCCAGTTTAAGGTTGTCTTAAAGATCTTAGGTAACGTAAGCAAGAACAGCCCATCCGGTGCCTGGGCGCTGCCCCAGTCCTCCTTGTTGGTGTGGTTCTGACCTGGGCGGTTTGAGGGCAGAAGCAGGCGGGGTGGAGGTGCTCTCCTAGCAGGGTGGAGCCGCCATTCGTATGAGAAGAGGAGGACGGGGTTAGGGCTTGCTCCTAGGGGCCCGACTGAGGGGCTGGCCTTACACCCCAAGCCGTGAAGGTACCCTCCGGCCCTGCCCACAGCACCTGAGGGAGGGGAGGGGCTGCTTGGGGGAGGGCAGCAGGTGTCTGGTTGAGAGCTGGGACTCTGGTAACAGCTGCAGTGCTGAGTGGGCTCCAGCTCCTGGGTGGGGAGGGGCTGGGGCTTGGTCCTTGGCTCTGACCCCAGCTCAAGACAGCTACATGGAGAGCAGAGGCAGAGCCCCCGACCTGGGATGATGAAGACTGGGCTCCTGGAGCTTGGGGACACACGTGCTGCCCCCCATCCCCAGACACTCAGAGTTCCAGGGCCAGTGCAGCCAAGGTGTTTCAGTACAGTTGCTGGTGGTGCCAGCCTGTCCACATCCTGTCCAGCTCAGGAAGGATTTGCCTGCCAGGATCCCCCGGGTTGTCAGCTGCACAGCTGGGCCTAGAGGGGCTGACCAGGCAGTAGCAGCAGCAGCTGTGGTTATGGGGAAAGCCGCACAGCCAACGTCATTCGGCCAGGTCTCCGTCCCACCTCCACCACCTAACTCGCCTTGAGGCCTTGGGGCAAGCCAGGTAGCTGCCTTATGCCTCAGTTTCCCTATTTGTTAAATGGGGACATCTGATGTGTCTGCTTCCCTGGGTTGTTTAAGGAATAAATGAGAGAGTCATATCCGGAGCCTGGGCACTGCCTGTCACATGTAGTTACTCAGCAGTTGGCAGACACTTACGCGTCTGCTACACAGGCCACACCAGGTACCTTAGAGGGCCTCCTGACCCTCATAGTGACCGGTGAGGTCAGATATGGCTTTCCCCACTTTATTGGTGGGCAAACTGAGGGTTGGAGAGGAGAGGTGGCTGGGCTGCCATAATAAAGTACCACAGACCGGGGCAGGGGTTCAACAGCAGAGATTTATTTCCTCACAGTCCTGGAGGCTGGGAGTCTGAGTTCAAGGTGTGGGCAGGGTTGGTTTTTCCTGAGGCCTCTCTCCTGGGCTTGTAGACGGCCGCCCTCTCCCTGTGTCCTCACATGCTCTTCTCCGTGTGTGTCTGTGTCCTAATCTCTTCTTGTCAGGGTACCAGTTGTATTGAATCAGGACCCACCCCCATGACCTCATTTAACTTAGTAACCTCTTTTAAGACCGTCTCCATATACAGTCACATTCTGAGGGTCTGGGGGTTAGGACGGCCACTCAGGAATTTGGGGGGACACAGTTCAGCCCATCACAGCAGGTGTGCACAGTCACAGGTCACACAGGTGTTGGCACTGGGTTGGAAGCCAGGCCTACAAGAAACCCAGTCTGTTCCTCCCCAGGCACCTCCTGCCTCTACGTGCCCTGGCTGCCCGTTTGCTCAGCCCAGCCACCCCGTGGCCCTGCCGGGGGGCTTATCCAGGCCGCCACTGGGAGAGTTTCTGTTCTCAGAGAATTCAGCAATGTGCTTACTGGCTGGTATGAGAAACATAAGTGTAAACTTTGTGATTGCGTTTAACCGCTGTTTCTATATGATCTCATGATAACTGTTGCTGATGTATTTACGGTGTTGTTACTTTAGCAGAGGAGTCCCCATTGAACACCGCAGGGCGAGGGCATGTGGGGAATGTACCTGTTGGTTCATCCACACATTCATCAAGCCCCCAGCCCCCCGCCCCGTGCCTGTGCTCTGGGACTGGGCTGGGCGTTTGGAAGTGACTCAGAAACGGCCTGCCCTCAGGCAGGCTGGGTGCTCATATACTCAGGGAGCTAGCCGGATGACAGTACTTGGCATGTTGCACCAGAGCTTTTAGGAAGCCATGCAATGGTCAGAGTGGCCCAAGAAAGCTTTGCAGGGGTGGTCTGGAGCTGGCTCTGAAGGATTTTGCTGGCTGGCACAAAAGGGAGCAGGGCTCACACCGTTCCAAGTGTCTGGCATCACCTGGGAGTATGCTCGGCACCAATCAGGGTGCCAAGGCCACTGGGGCAGAGACCCTGACTTGTTGAGGCCCATGGCCTGGAGTGGGTGGGGGCAGAGAGGGCAGTGGTCAGCACATGGGCCCAAGCCAGGCCATGAAGCTTCCGGCTGCTGCCCACCGCTCACCGAGCTGATGATTCATTCGTTCTTGCAATGAGCAGCCCACCCTGGTCTGGATCTACACTGGGCCAGGGACTAGTCCAGCTACAGAAGTGAATCAGGCTTCATCTTGCCCTGCAGGGGCTGCCGGCTGCAGTGGGTAGGCCGGGAGAGTTGGAATTTGGGTGTGATCTGTGTGGTGATGGAGGGAATAATGCAGGGCTCTGGGAGCCCAGGGGAGGCCCTGACCCAGTCGGGGAAGCCTTCCGGGTCTCCTGGAGAATGGAGGGAAGGTGAGGCACAGGGACTAGGCAGAGGGACCAGCTAGCCTAGGAGCTGGCACCCACATGGGGTGGGGTGGGGGGGAGGGCCAGTGCCTCATGCCCCAGGGAGTGGATGCTGTCATTCATTCTTTACAGAACTGCCAGGCCCCTCAGCCTTTCATTCTTTCCTTTGCTCAGTCCGTGGCTAGTTATTGAGCACCTACTGTGTGCCATGCTGTGTCCCAGAAGCTGGGTTGCCCTGGAGATCCTCTCCTGGAGCTAGTATCTAATGGGGGAGGTAGGGAACGAAGGCCAGGAGATTAGCATGTAATATTTATGCCATAGTGAAAAGTGCCAAGAAAGTAAAGCAGCAGAAGCTGGTGGAGAGTCGTGGGGCTGCAGTGGGGGTGGCTCTTTTGGGAGGTGGTCAGCAAAGGGGTGCTGCAGGGGGTGGGAGGGCAGGTCCTGCAGAGGCCTGGCTGGGAGCATTCCAGGCAGAAGGGCCAGCTTGGGGAAAGGCCGCAGGCGGGAAGGTGCCTGCATGTCTGAGGTGCAGCAGCCAGGGACGTGGCTTGAGCTGGGTGGTCAGGGAGGAGGACCGGAGAGCCATCAGCCGGGGTCAGTCCTGTGGGCTGGGGAGGATGTGGGCTTGTATGCTGGATGCCACGAGCCCTCGAGGGTTTTTTTGGTTTTCTTTCGTATTTTTACATGTATCAGTTCAGTCATTTATATCACTATGAACACTATTTTACACTTTGGCTTATAATCCAATACCACTTTATTTTGTTGCTCAGACTGTTCTAGTTTGGCCACGGGAATCTCTTTCAGTTGACCCCTGTGCTCCTTTGCACCCCATCATTGTGACATTTATTTATTAATTTATTCTTGGGTACACCCTTACTTTCCAGTCCTGTAAGGTGCTCCAGGTTCGTCTCGTATATTCCCTGCCCCAGTCTTAGAGCCACTCATTTCTCCAAGGAGCCCTGGTCCCACTTATTAGAGAATGGCATGAGAAACCAGGATCTGGGCACTGGGTGTGCTCACCGCTGCTGGCATGTCGTTGCTTCTAGGCTTAGCTGACAGAGCAAGGAAGTGTATGCGTATATACTAACCGTGTATGTGTACATATCTAAAATATTTCTAAATGTAGCATCTGTATGTATATTAAGTTAAACATGAGTTCTTACCGATGTCCCCAGGCTAATCCACCAGCACCTGGATCCTCTGGCTTCCTCCCCTTGCTCATCTGTCCTCCCTCCAGCGGGGAGGGCCTGACCCCACCACCCATTTACTTAGTTACTCAGCACTCCAGTGGTTTCAGAACGGTTAACCCGCACCCCGTGGATTCAGAGGGCAGTAGAGGGAAACCTTCTAACGTGTGTGTTCAGAGGCCTGTGCTGGCCGCTGGGAAGGACTAAAGGGCGAGTGTGCGGGGGCAGAGACAGGGCGATGGGTGAGAAGGTGACTGCCATGGTCTGGCAGAGGGCTGCTGCCTCTGGCTTGGACCAGGGTGGTCGCAGGGAACGGGGAAAAGTGGTCTAGGCCTGGAAGTGGAGACCCAGCGCTGACAGATGGACTGAGGAGTTGGGGAAGGAGCCAAGTGGAGGCTGACTTCACTGTGCCCACTGGGGTGCTGGCGGTGCTGTCTCAGAGTTCTCCAGGCCAGCCCCTCCCACCTAGATGCCTGCCCTTTCTTGGTCACTTTGCTCTTGCCACATTTAGAGCCCAGATGCTGAGGCAAGGCTGGTAAGGGCCCCTCTCTCCTGCTGCACCTCTGGACTTGGGGGCGGGGCACAGCTTGGAGGCAGCTGGCGAGTCAAGTGGCACATGACTTTCGTAGACCTGCTCCACTCAATGGAGTAAGGAGCGGGTGCTCTGTGCCCACCAGGGGCCACCCCCGCCTCACTGTGCCACACCTGGCTCATGGCGCTTGGCCTCGGCCCTCAGCTTTTCTAGGCAGAGCTGCTGGGACCCAGCAGGGCCTTCTCCCGCAGCGCATCCACTGTTAGCCTCCCTGCCCTACACACGGGTGTCACGTGGCCCATCTCAGCTGGCCCCCTCTGCCCCTCCCAGGGGCAGGCCCGGCCTCGCCCAGGCTGCCGTGCACACAGCTCTGCTCACGCTGGCCACATTCCTCCTTCCTTTACTGCCTGGGACCAAACTCCCCTTTATCCGCTCATCCGCTTTCAGCTTTCCTCCTCCCAACAGTCTTTAAGACCAGCTGTTGATAGCCTTGTTTCACAGGGAAGGGTCAGGAAGCTCTGGGAGGTTTGTATAGTCAGGGTTCTTCAGAGAGAAAAAGAACCAGTAGGAGAGAGAGCTGGAGAGGGATTTGGTTTTTTTCAAGAAGGTGGCTCACATGGTCATGGAGGCTGACAAATCTGAAATCTGCCGGGCAGATAGGCTGGAAATTCGAGGTAGCATTGATCTCACAGTAATGAGGCAGAATTCCTTCCTCATTGGGGGACCTCAGTCTTTTCTCTGAAGGCCTTCAGCTGACTTGGTAAGGCCCACCCACATTATAGAGGGTCATCTGCTTTACTCCAGGTCTACTGATTTAAATGTTAATCACATCCTTAAAAATTCCTTCACAGCAACATCTAGACTGGTGTTTGGCCGAATGACCTGGTACCACAGCCCTGCCCAGTTGACGCGTAACATTAACCATCTCGAGGTTAAGTAGTTGCAGAGGGAAATGCACTCGTCAGTGCAGGTTCGGATTCCGACAAGATCCCAAATCACTGTCAGCATCCCAGAAAGTTAGAACAGTGTTGCCTCCTTAGAAGGAGAACGCCAGAAGCATTTAGTTCCTCCCTGGGGAGATCATGTTAAATATTTAAAGTTTTGGCTTCCTGGCACTCAATCCCTTAGGAAGAGGCCAATTCTAGCTCTCGGGTGGGATGAGCCCTGTGACAGGTCCGGTCCTTGTTTTATTTCTGTGATTATGCGTGTTTGATGTAAGGAGACATTGATCTTGTATCTTTGCCTGGCCAGGTTTATTTGCTCCTTTCCCTGCTGTTATGAGTAAGGATTTATCAACCCGAGTGACATCGTAAAACTCCTCACCTAAAATTAATTTCAGCATGTTGGTATTCTATAGACTGTGGTCTGGGGGAAATGTTGCCACCTTGGAAGCAGCTCATCTATGAGAGACACATTTGTTTCTGTTCTTCGGAGATTGCTGTAATTTGGAAAACGAATGGGTTCCTGTGGAATGTGTGTAATTGTGTGATATTTGAAATAAAAAGATCGAATAAAGCCTTTTGGAGTGTTTGAAGAAGACACTCCCTTGGCATATTTTACAAATAATGTTTTGTTTGCTGAATAGACGAATACCTTCTGGTGGGGTTAGCAGCCTGGCACCTGCAGACCACTGGCCCTGGGGCCAGGCGCCTGGGGGTGAAGCCTGTCTCTGCCCCTTGGCAGCCCCTCATCCCAGGCAGGTCACCAGCGGCACATCTCTGATGCTTGGCTGCCTTGTGGCAAAGCAGTTACCTCCTTCCTGGCTGCTGTGAGAGCTTCATGTAGAGGGAAGGGTCACAGAAGCCCCAGCCCGGGCAGGAGAGCCACTCAGCAGTGAGGGCACCTCCACCCCTGCCCCTCTCTACGTCCACCTGCTCGGCCTCCTCTAACTCCAGAGTTCAGGGCGTGGGCACTGGAAATGTGTTTCTGGTTTACAATCTGTTCTGCTCTGATGAGACAGATGATTTCTGCGCGGCATATCTTGTGACTGATAAACTGCCCTTCCTCGTAAATCTCCAAATTGGAAGGGATGTCAAAGCCTTACTTTCCTCTCCAACACCCTCAGATGTTTTTCCACGGCTGGGAACATCTCAACAAAATAGTAGGGAAGACTCTGCGTGGGACTGATGGAGGTGGCGGGAGGGGGAATTGGAGTGTGGGGACCGGGAGAGGGTCTCAGGGGCCGGTCGCACACGAAGGGACACGGGGAGGTGGCGGCGGGCCTGGCCGGCTCCCCTAGCCTGGACCCTGACCGGCTCTCCCCCCGCGGCTGCAGGTGGGCAAGCTGCGCGAGCGGCTGCAGGAGGCCAAGCTGGAGCGCGAGCAGGAGCAGCGGCGACACACAGCCTACATCTCGGAGCTCAGGGCCAAGCTGCACGAGGAGAAGACCAAGGAGCTTCAGGCGCTGCGCGAGGTGCTCATCCGCCAGCACGAGCAGGAGGCAGCGCGCACGGCCAAGATCAAGGAGGGCGAGCTGCAGCGGCTGCAGGCCACGCTGAACGTGCTGCGCGATGGTGCCGCCGACAAGGTCAAGACGGCGCTGCTGGCCGAGGCGCGCGAAGAGGCTCGCAGGGCCTTCGACGGCGAGCGCCTGCGGCTGCAGCAGGAGATCCTGGAGCTCAAGGCGGCACGCAAGCAGGCGGAGGAGGCGCTCAGCAATTGCATGCAGGCCGACAAGGCCAAGGCGGCCGACCTGCGCGCTGCCTACCAGGCGCACCAGGACGAGGTGCACCGCATCAAGCGCGAGTGCGAGCGCGACATCCGCCGGCTGGTAAGTGCGCTGCCCTCTCCCCCCCACCGGCTCGAGTGCGTACCTGACCTTCCGCACACGCAGCCCATCCTCCCTGCACACACGCACCCTGCTCTTATGCACAAGCAACTTGTCCTCCCTGCACACATGCAAGCCCTCCTTCCGCATACACGCAGCCCATCCTCCCTGCACACACGCACCCTGCTCCCTCTTACACACAAGCACCTTGTCCTCCCTGCACACATGCAAACCCTCCTTCCGCACACACGCAGCCCATCCTTCCGTGATGCATGCACCATGTCCTCTCCACAGCAAGTGCCCCAGTCCTCCCTCACGGAGCAATAAATGCCGAGTTTTGGGGACCCACTGTGCTCCAGGCATGGTTCTAGACCCTGGGGTTCCAACAAAGCCCCTGCCATCCTGGGCGTGGAATGGAAGCTTTGGCAGGTCTCTCCTGTCTCTGGAAGACACCTAAGAAATTTAAGGACTGGAGGCAGAAGGACCAGGTGTTCTTTTTGGAGGCCTGGTCCAGCTGTCCATCCCTAGACTGGTCGCCAGTGAGTGACAGAGCATCAGTTCACAGCTTAACAAGCCAGTACCAAGAATGGCAGAAGAGATGCACTGATTTTAAATGTCTAATGTATAGAAAATCTAAGCACATACCGATACTAAGTTCTCAGAAGTATTCCCCAGCCCCTTTTCCCTTTGTGTGTGTAGGGGCGGTGTTATCACATAATAGGAAGAGAAGGCTTTGGAGAAAGTCTCTTCTGGGTGTGAATCCAGACTCCCTCACTGGTTAGCTGTGTGAGCCCAATCAAGTTGCTTACGGTCTCTAAGCCTCTGGTGCCTCACCTACAAAAGGAGGAATAATCACGTATCTGTTACAGCATTACGAGAATTAAGTTAACTAAAGCATCTATCCGGAGCTTATAGATTGTGTAATAGAAGGCATGTAAAATATGTTCCTCTGTTACAGGAAATGTATATTTAAGGTAAATAAAATGGGGGAAAACCAAGTATTTGCACAAGAGACAGACTGAGCTTAATTTAAAACGAACCAAGGACTTGGTGTCTGTTTCCATTTCAGTGCCAAACAGAAGTATCCCCAGCTCAGGTAGTCTCAGTGTGTGGGGGCCACTTAGGAGAATAGAGTGAAAAGAATAAATGTCCATTTCTCCAGTTCTCCACGCATTTGATAAATGTCCCTCGTCAGACAGGCCTCTTGGCAACATGTTCAGAAAGTGGCCTGCGTTTTGTTTCTTTGTCAGCTGGATTGGATTAGAAATGCAAGAAGGCTTCCAGGCTTCCGCTTACACATTTAACATGCCTCTTAAGAAACAGTTAAGAAGAAAAGGCAATTATGGTCAATGTGGGGCTATTGGACACATTCTTTTAGACCAGTTAGGATTAGGTCTGAGAAGACTCCCCCCTCCCCCCAATACACAGGGACTTAAAATCTGAAAGTTGTTTCTCTTTCATATACAAGGTCTGTAAAGTGCTCCACAGAGTAGGGTAGGCCACAGGGCCTCTTACCTCTCCCCTCAGAAGGGGCTCTGGGATGTGGCCATGGTCCTCATGGCCCCTCATGCCATGGAGTGCCAGCCATCACATCTGCATCCCAGGTTGGCAATAGGAGGGCAGATGAAGGAGGGTATGGTCTTCATTTAAAAGCACTTTTCTTTCTGGAGGTTCTATATACTTCCACTTCCATCTCTTTGGCGGGAAGTTACTTGCTCAGCCTCACCCAGCTGCAAGGGGAGCTGGGAAATGCATGGCAGCTCCTAATAAATCCTGGTATGGCACTCTGTTCATTTCCTAGGGCTGCTATAACAAACTCCATGGCTTATAACAACAGGAATTTATTCTGTCGCAGTTCTGGAGTCTAGAAGTCTGAAAACAAGGTGTCAGCAGGGCTGTGCCCCTCTGAAGGCTCCAGGGAAGAATCTTTTGTTTGCCTCTTCCAGGCTTGGGTGGTTGCCAGGAATCCTTGGCGTTCCTCGGCTTGCAGCTGCATTACTCCAGCCTCTGCCTCCACATGGTCTTCTCTTCCCCATGTGGCTGTGTCTTGTCGTCTTCTTATAAGGACACCAGTTACTGGATCTAGGGCCCACCGCAATCTGTTATGATTTCATCTCAGTTATATCTGTAAAGACCCTATGTCTAATAGGATCACATTCTGATTTTCCTAATAGACATGAAATTTGAGGGGGACACCATTCACCCAACTACAGGTACCAAGGAGGAGACGAGAATGGATCTTGGGGTAGCAGCTTCTTTTTCATTCTTTGATGCTCCAAACTTTGCAAATGAAGTGGAACTAACAGAATTATTCACAGATTGGTGGGTTCGTTGGGAGCTGGCTAAACTGAGGTTTTCACTGAGACGAGTGTCCTGATGGATGTGACTGCTGAGAAATGATTAGATTCTGTGCCTCTGGGGCTGAGAGAGGGCATAGTGAGGGCTTTGCAGGGGCTGACCTGAGTCTGAATCATGGATCTGCTTCTGACTAGTATGTGGGCACATTCACCTCTCAGGGCCTCAAGCTTATCTGTAAGATGGAGTAAATAATGTCTACTTTGAGGGTCTTTTGAAGACTGAGAGAGTGTCTCTTAAGTACAAATGTAGTCCCGAGCTCACACTAGCATGTAAGTGAAAAGTGATAGCCGTCATCCAGACTGTTGTTCTTTCCCTAAGTGTATGTCAACTAGAATCTTATGGTTGCAAGTGACAGAAATTCCACCTCAGACTAGCTTAAACCGCGAGTCTGTCGGCTCTCATGACTGAAGTAGCAGGACTAGCCTCAGGCATAGCTCCAGTGGCACTAATGATGTCACCCCGGACCCAGGTTTCTCAGGCTCTGCTGTGTCCCCGGATGCGTCATTCTCAGGCTCTGAGCTCTCAGTGTGCTGGTGAGATGCCACCACTGTGCCGGACCCCACATCCTCACAGGAAACAGCCCAGTTGATTTACAATGTTGTGTTAGTTTCTGCTCTACAGCAAAGTGAAGCTGTTATACACATACATATATCCACTCTCTTTTAGATTCTTTTCCCACATAGGTCATTACAGAGTATTGAGTTAGGTTCCCTGTGCTATACAGTAGGTCCTTATTAGTTATCTATTTTATATATAGTAGTGTGTGTATATGTCAATCCCAATCTTCCAAGTTATCCCTCCCCCCCCTTCCCCCTTGGTAACCATAAGTTTGTTTTCTACATCTGTGACTCTATTTCTGTTTTGTAAATAAGATCATTTGTACCATTTTTTTTAGATTCCACATATAAGTGATATCATATATTTGTCTTTCTCTGTCTGACTTACTTCACTCAGTATGACAATCTCTAGATCCATCCATGTCACTGCAAATGGCATTATTTCATTCCTTTTAATGGCTGAGTAATATTCTATTGTATATATGTACCACATCTTCTTTATCCATACCTCTGTCAAAGGAAGTTTAGGCTGCTTCCATGTCCTAGCTATTGTAAATAGTGCTGCAGTGAACACTGGGGTGTGAGAGAAGCTCTTTCTTAGCTCCTAAGGAGAAACAGGAGGGTCCTAGCAACACCCTCTTCCGGGCTGTTGGCTCTGATTGGGTCATGTATCCATCCCTGAACCAGTTACTTGTAGGCGGTGGAGCCATGCAGGTGATGTGAGCCAATCAGGGCCTGCCCTGGGAACTTGGAGTGATTTCAGCCCCACCCCTCTCCTGAACCACATGGTGAGAGTGGGAGTGTGGGAGAAGGGGAAATGGATGCTGGGAGGCAACCCAGGAATGTCCAGCACACTCAGGTGTTGGGGTTTGGGGAAGCTTGAGAAGCTCATTGTCAGAGGTTTATACTTCCTCAGGTCCTCAGGGCAGGGGGCAAGATCACTAAGGGCCCAGCCTGGGGGCCAGACCAGAGTCGACAAATAGAGTAGCTGTGTGAGCTGGCAGGTCTCCTGACCTCTGGAGCCTCAGGACTCTGGCTGGGGAAATGTGACAACCTAGAAAATGTTGGCTCCACAATCTATTCCACATTGTCCATCCATTCCTGGATGCCATCTCCACTAGTGGAGACTGTTTTCTGGGAACCTTTCCCACATGATGGGGTGTAAGCCCTCTGCTCATTTTCTAGGATAAATGGGGAATCGGTGCTCTTCCAGGCTGAGAGTTTGGATTTCCAGAGATGTCTTGCTTAAGATGCCGTTCTTTCTTGTGGGAGGAACTAGTGTAATGCAGTGGTGGAGGCAGCGCTTCCGGGCTCCCGTGCAAAGCCAGGAGTGTGCAGCTGGGATGCTGAGGGGGACGGACTGGAGCCCTGCCTGTTAACTTGTAACACCTCCCCAGTTGGCACCACTGATTCCCCTCGATTTATCTTTTTCTCCTAGCATTAATCATGCTCTGATCTACTCCATGTTGACTTTTTTATTCTGTTTTCAGCTACCCTCCCCTCTGGAATGGAAGCTCTGAGGGCCGGGACTCTGATCTGTTTTGCTCGTCAGTGTTTCCCAGCACCTGCTGATGGCACTCAATTCAGTATTTGTTGAATTAATGAAAGCATGTTTAAGTGGTTTCAATTAATGAACTTTCGCTGGTTCACATTGCTTCTGGATTGAACTCTGCAGTGGCAACAGTGTTTTCTGCATCATCAAGCGTTCTTTCCTACAGCGGGGAGGGGTTCCCACCGCCGGCTCTGAAGAGCGGGGAGCTGCGGGTGGCCGCCGCCAGGGGGAGCAGCAGGCACATTCTGCAGCTGCTGCAGGAGAAGCTGCACCGGGCACACCCTTGGCTGGAGTTCCAGGAAACTGTCATGGGGAGGTGGTTGGGGATACAGAGGGAAGGGGAGTATCCTTTTTTCTTCTAAAGAAAGGCCACTCAAAGAGCTTGTCAGAGCTCTGGGACTTTGCTTGAAAGCCTCAGTCTGGAGGTTGGGGGTACCATTTGCTGCCTTCTGTAAACTGTATTTTGTAAGTTTTTCATGGTCTGCTGTTTAAATCAGATCGCCTTCCGTTACGCAGGAGCTGAAGTGGATTACTAGTGGCCGCTAACGTTGATTGTGTGCTTGTAAGATGCCGGGCTCTGTGCTAAATTCTTCCCGTGATTGAAGTCTCCCCACAGTTGGACGGGGTGTTCTCAGTGTCCCCACATTACTGAAGCTGAGGCTAGGAGGGATGGCCCAGTCTGCCCAGAGTCACACAGCAGGTAGGGGTGGGGATTTAAGCTAGCTTCTGTCCACCCTCAGGGCAGGGCTCCTAACTAGCATTCTCTGCTCTAGCGATGTTTCAAGTTACAATCAGCTTTAGTTTGTTACCCTCTGAGAGTGTGATGAGTGAGAAGGGCATTTGTATTAGTTTCCTGGGGCTGCCTTAACAAATGGCCACAAACTCAGTGGCTTAAAACAACGGAAGTTTACTCTCTCACTGCTCTGGGCTCCAGAAGTCCAGAATCAAGGTGTCAGCCGGGCTGCGCCCCGCTGAAGGCTCTCGGGGAAGACCCTTCCTTGCTCTTCCAGCTTCTGATGGCTCCAAGAGTTCCTGGGCCTGTGGCTGCACCACTCCAATCTCTGCCTCCCTCTTACATGGTGATAAATGGAATATTTATAAATGGAATATTTCCTGCCATACCAATAAACAAAGGATGTCACAGTCATCAAGGACTGCAGCCCTTCAACGTGAGCCGGTGAGCCCCGAGGAAACTCAAGGCTGACAAGAATACCTGCCATCTAGCAGCCCTCAGACTGCCTGCAGCGGTGAGCCCTAAGGAAACTCAGGGTGTGAAAATACAGGATACTGGCCCCAGATAGCTGAGGTGCATATCAAAGGAATGATTTCAGGGAGCCCAGACTCTTGCATCTTCCCATAATGCATAGAAAAGCACTAAATTCCTTAACTTGAGATATCTGGTTTTCTTTAATTAACAATCCTCTTTTGACGTTCCCTACTACTTTGCCTTTGTCGCAAAAACTCCTCTATATCCTGGCTCCTCCCCTCGCCTCCTCCAAGCAGTTTCTCAGAGTTGCCTGAAACACTGTCTCCTGGGCTGCGGTCCTCATTTTGCCCCCAATAAAACTTAACTCGCAACTCTCACGTTGTGCTTTTTTTTTTTTTAAGTCAGCAATGGCCTCCCCTCTATGTTTTTTTCCTTTGGTCTGCATCTTCTCTTTGTCCTATGAAGACACTTGTCATTGGATTTAGGACCCAGCCAGTTAATCCAGGACGATTTCCTCATCTTAAGATCCTTAATTACACCTGCAAAGACCGTTTTCCCAAAACAGGTCCCATTCACAGATATCTGAAGTTAGGATGTGGGCATGTCTGTTTAGGAACCACAATTCAAACAACTGCAATATTCATTCATTCATTTCCTCAATATTTGCACACCTAATGGAAACAAAAGTCTAGGAACTACTATTTACTGAGACCTACTATGTGCATGCAACAATTATAATTAGAGCTAATGTTTATTTTATGCCTACTGCGTGCCAGGCGGTTTTTATGTGTTAATGTATTTCATCCTCAAAACATCCCTATTATTATCCCCATCTCACAGATGGAAAACTGAGGCTTAGGAAGAAATCAAGTAACTAAACCAAGGTGACAGAGCCAATAAGTGGTGGCATCAGGGCTACAACCCAGGCAGTCTGGGCCCAGTGGCCTTGCTCATAAGCAGCCTGCCTGTCTCTGCTGTACCCTTCAGCCCTCACAGCTCCCCTTCCAGGTGGATGTTCCTATATCCCCATTTTACAGGTGAGGAACCTGAAGCTTAGAGAGGTTGAGTGACTTGCCAGAGGTCACACAGCTTGCCAGTGGGGGATTAGTCTCCAGTTCATACTTTTGTACTCCATGCACAGTGCTTTTTCCTCTGTGACACGTTGTTTTATATCAGTTGGCTTTAACCTTTACGTTGGGCAATCAAGGTAGTATCCACGTTACGTTGCCTTACATACAGGCCCGCTCGTGGCGGGCACTCACAGGTATGTGTTAAATAAAGCCACATCGTATAGACTTTATCCAGATTTCGTTGCAACCATCCTTACTAAAGCATTAGTATTCTCTTCAGAACTTTTTAATGTACCTTATCTCAAATAGAATTTATTCCTAAATCCCATGATGATAGTAATCACTGTAGCTGAAACTCTTACGATTTTTGTCAATTAATGAAACTCTAATACTTGGGAAATTTCCTCTTTTAACACCTGTATTAGTTTCCTAGGGCGGCTGTTACAAAGTACCATGAACTGGGTGGCTTAAACAACAGAAATGTATTCACTCACAGTTTTGGAAGCTAGAGGTCTGAAATCAAGGTGTCGGAGGACCATGTTTTCTGAAGGCTATAGGGGAGGATCCTTCCTGCTTCTTCCGGCTTCTGGAGGCTCCAGGCGTTCCTTGGCTTGTGACCACATCACTCCAGGCTCTGCCTCCATCTTCTCCCTGTGTGTCTCTCCTCTTATAAGGACACCAGTCGTTAGGGCCCACCCGACTCCACTGTGACCTCATCTTAACTAATTATATCCGCAAAGACCCTATTTCCAAATGAGGTCACATTCTCAGGTTGTAGGAAGGACATGGATTTAGGGGAGGGGCACCCCAGTATAGCACCCTTACCGGGGCAGTTTCCAGGCTGTTGTCTTTGTGTTCAGAAACAATCGAAGTGTATGGCCCGGGGCAGAAGCTCCCTCCTCCGTAAGCTTCTTTCTGCTTGGTTTCCTCTAGGGAATGTGGGACGAGGCTGGGCTGGGGGCACTGGGGCTCACGCTGAGGCTCGAATGTGGGGAGGCTGAGGTGCTTTGGAGGCCCCAGAAGCATCCAGTCGGCTCTCTGACCGCGGGACCCTGAGAGACGTCAGGGCGGAGGGAGGAGGTTGGAGTGTCAGCTGCACCCGGGGAGTTAGCATGGGTGAGGATGCGGCTGGCTGAGGAGAGGATACAGACTGGGAAGAGAGCCAAGCCTTGGAAACTACAGATTTCGATGGTGACCAGGGCAGGGCGAGAAGAAGATGGAAACAGTGAAGTCCCACAGAGGGCGCGAGGGTGGGAGCCGGAGTGGGCGACAGTGTCAGACGGGGTGAGAAGGAGAGAGGATTGGAAAATGGTTCAGTGAGTTTGCGGGCCAGGAGAGCGTTGGAGACGTTAGCAAGAGCCGTTTACTGGAGGGGTGGGGACGCGGCCAGACAGGAGTGGGAGAGAGGACGACCAAGTCTGTGAAGAAGCTGAGCTGCTGGAGGGCCAGGGGGTGACGGCTGGAGGGCCCTGGCGGGTCAGGATTTGACTTTATTCCATTAAGATGAGAGAGACGCGAGCACTGATCAGTTTCGAGGGTAAGTGTCTGCTTGACCATATAGGTCGTTGAACCCACAGCTCTGTGCTCCTCTGTGCTGGGGGCGGTGACGGCGGAGCAGGGCCTGGGCTGTGCACTACAGTGTCTCTCTGTCCTGTGTTGCTGAGTTTGGCTGCCCCAGGTCCATGGACCTGCTGAACCTTTCCCTGGGCCTAAGGCCAACAAAAGAGAGCTTTCCCTGGTCACGAGCCCCTACGACTGAATGCTTATTCTTTCTCTTTCCAGATGGATGAGATCAAGGGAAAAGATCGTGTGATTCTGGCCTTGGAGAAGGAACTTGGTGTGCAGACTGGGCAGACCCAGAAGCTGCTTCTTCAGAAAGAGGCTTTGGATGAGCAGTTGGTTCAGGTCAGAGAGGCTGAGCGGTACCACGGTAGTCCAAAGAGAGAGCTCCCACCTGGCATAGGGGAC
Source organism: Phocoena sinus (assembly GCF_008692025.1). Lineage (NCBI taxonomy): Eukaryota > Metazoa > Chordata > Mammalia > Artiodactyla > Phocoenidae > Phocoena > Phocoena sinus. The sequence continues at coordinate 36,535,405 of NC_045767.1, forward strand.
ATGGCCGAGCTCATGGGTGTCCAGGTGAGGGGCTCATGCAAGCACTGGGGCCTCAGAGCTGACCACCTACCTGTCCTTCCTCCTACTGGTCATTCTTCTGGCGAACTTGCCTGCCTGCCTTTCCCCCACCCCTCGCCCTTCCCTCTCATCCATCTGTGCGTCCTTCCTTCCCTCCCTTACCCCTTCCGCCCCAAACGTAGAGCTCAGTTGAAAAGAAATGAAAACATGAGTGCCGAGTATACAGTGAGAGCTCAGAAAGGGACCCAGTCAGGACAGGACATGACTTAAAGGCAGAGCTCTGCCCATGAGGAGAGCTCAGCCAGCAGAGAGGGCACCTGGGGCCACAGCTTGGTACTTACCAGGCACAGAGGAGGCCAAAGCTGCATTCATTCATTCATTCACTCATTCATTCATTCACTAAATACTCAAGTGTCTGTTGAGTGTGCTGTGTGCAGATACCACGTGAGGTGCTGGCGTCTCAGTGGTGAGTGAGGTGGGCACAGTGCCTGCCCTTGAGGAGCATCCTGGAACTCTGTGATTGTGCCTTTGTCAGAGATGCTTGGCGGGCAGGGGTTGGGATGGGAAGGTCCCCAGATACCACGTTCAGATGTCAGGGAGCCTCTGGAGGGTTTGAGGTCTTGTCGCCTTTGAGATGAAGTCTTTCCACATGTTGCTTGATTTGGGGGAGCCCCAGCGTGGCGCATGGTCCTCCTAGTGAGGAGCTCACCTTTGCCCTCAGAGTTTTCCACAAAGGGTCCACAGAGCGCTTTGACTCAGTTAAGCTTTTTCAAAGTATGTTTGTATCTTGCTTCTTTTTTAGGATCAGCATATGGACGAGCGAGATGTGCGGCGATTTCAGCTAAAAATTGCTGAACTGAATTCGGTGATACGGAAGCTGGAAGACAGAAATACCCTCTTGGCAGACGAGAGGAATGAACTGGTAATCAGCCCCCAAGAGGCAGATGGCGCCTCGGGATGCAGGAAAGCAGCCCCGGGGCCACAAACCACGCCCTAAACAGGAAGTTAACGCACAGGCCATCTGGTCTTCTCTACTTTCCTTCTCATTTCTTCCTGATTAAAACTCTAACACTCGTTTGTTGAAGAAACCTGTTAGTGCCCTTGATTCTGTAGGAATTTATCCTGAGCTAACAATCAGAGAAGTTCAGTGAGGGGTATGGAGAGGGTTTCCGTTGCAGTGTTGTTTATAGTAGCAACCAAAACCGAACCAAAACAAAACCAAGCCCCACCTAAGTATTGATCAAAATAATTATGGAACATTTATGCAATGAATTGCGTGCAGTCATTAAGAATGATGTTATAGGTCACGTTTATTTGCCATAGAAATTTGTTCACAATGAATTAAATGATAAAAGCAGTCTACAGAACAAAAATACATTGTCATCATCGTGGATTTTGGAAGTTGTTTTAGGTGGTGTGATTATGGATAATTTTTATTTTTTGCTTATCTAGTTACTTTCTTTTGCATAAAATTCACATATTTCTAATTTTAAAAGTAGTGAATGTGAACTTCTGGTTAAAAAAAATAAATCTCTAGTAAAAATAGCAATTTCTTGAATATGTTTAAGTTTGCTGGATAAACAATTAACCTAATTTTTATGTAGTGGTAGTCAACACGTACAAATGTCTTGACCAATGTCTCTTAATATTTCTCTTTATTCTAAATTTTATTATGAAAGTAAGTGTATCAATATATTTGAAAAACATGGGAGATGAAAAGTGTTGATAAGTGTCACCTCTTCACAATTTTAACAGGATCAGAATAAATTCATTTCCTTCCAGTATTTTTAAAGGCATATTCTTATATAGTTTTCATCAGACGGCACATCTAATATTATGTCTCCACTTTTCATTTAAATATTCATGAGCTTAAAAAAAAATCCCTCATGAGAGGCAAAATAGTTTACTAAGTGGATTAGAAAAAAAAATAGCTTGCTTGAAACAATGCAAACCTTCTGAAGTGTTTAAAATAAGAATCAATAAGCTGGCCAGCACTGGGACCTTAAAATCATGAGGTAACTTCTGTTAACAGCTTGAGGTGATTCTCACATGTTTTTAATGCTTATGCAAATATTTTGACACCCACGAGGAGCCTTTTTTTTATTGTTTTGTGGTTACAAATGGGACATTTTCCCTATGTAATATTGTTCTGCAACTTGCTTTTTTCACTTGCTGTGTCAGTTACAGCGCACCCAGCAATGCGTGAAGATCCGCCTTTGTCTCTGTAACAGCTCCATCATACTCTGCTGTGTAGACAAAGCATGGTTTATTCAGCCATTCCTCTACTGGTGAAGATTTAGGCCGTTTCGCGTGTCCTTGCTGTTGTAAACAATGCCTCACAGAAGATACATTTCTGTGTTTACCGACTTGAACTTTTATTTCTGCAGGATAGATTTCTAGAGGTACAGTGTATGAGTCAAGGTCCATGTTATACTTTAATGGCTACCATCAGTGTTTTATGTTAACTTTCACAGCCTGGTAACCAAAAGCAGGGGTGTGCAGTCAGTCCCTTGTGTTTGGTTCTTGGTCCTGGCACTTTCTGTGTGGTACATCACCCCACCTCTTTGTAGCCAGGTTCTTTGTCTGTGGAATGGGGATGGGGATGGGCCCCCTCCTAGGGTGGTGGTGAGGGCTAAATGAGAGGGGATGCCTGGAAGGGCCGAACATCGTTTTGGACACATGGCGAGTACTTGATAGATGCAGTGGTTCTTGTGATTGTCGTGATACTGATAAATATTTTAAATTGTTTATAATTTTCATCCATTAAAATGACCCTGCGAAGACTATCACTGTGCATTTAGTTCTCATAACAAGTCTCTGAGGCAGATACTACCATTATTCCCATCTTATAGAAGAGGGAACTGAGGCTGAGAACTCGGCCGTGGTCATGCAGCTAGTGTGTGTGTCACGGAGGACACCGTGCTCAGAAGGAAAAAGAGTGGGTGCCTCTAATGGAGCAGCCTGCCAGTCCCAGCTCCCCCTCCCCCTCCCCTGTCATCTCCCATGTCTCTGTCTCGCTGGACTGGCCTCCACACAGCAGTCAGAGTGATGGATTGTTCTAGAAGGCAGTCCTGACCACAGAGTGCTCCTGCCTCAAAGCCCCGGGTGCGGCAGGAGTGTGGCTGCAGGTGCAAACAAATGGCAGAGCTCTCAGCTCCCTAAATCAGACCTCACCATGCCCGCCCCTTCTCTGCCCATCCCCCAGACTCCGTGCTCCCACTGCACTCAGCGACACGCCGTCTTCTTGTCCGTTCTGAACCCCTGGATGTGTGGTTCCCCGGCCTGGCGTGTCCACCGGCGCCAGTCTCACTGTGTTCTTACCTCTGTTACCGTCTTTGTCCTCTTCTCCCATCTGTTGGACGGTCACCCCATCGTGTCATCCCTTTGACCCAGCTCCCAGCACAGGGCCCGGGCCCGAGAGGGGCTCCCCAGATGCTGATGGGATGAGAGAGACTGGAAGGACACCTCGTCAGTCATAGGGACTGTGCTCAGAGGACTCAGGGCGTGGCTCCAGGGCTGGATGGAGCCCTGAGCCAAGAGGCTGGCATTGAGCAGGGCCAAGGGATCGTCTGTTGTCTGAAAAGTGTTGAGCTTTCGGCTAGGTCTCTACCTGGAGAGGAATGGTGGCCAGGAGGAGCTAGGTAGCTGGAATGACCTTTATGCATGTGACCCATGACCTCTGGGGGTTATGCCCGGAGGTAAAGGAAGTGTGGAAGAGGCTCAGGCCGCTTGCCGGCGGGGACGACCTGAGGGAGGTCTCTGGGCCTCCGTGTTGGGCTGCACCCCCTCCTGTTGCCCTGCCCGAGGCCCTCTGAGGCTCAGGTGGGAGCCTGCATTTGGAAGCCAGGTGTCTGTGGGCTCTTCGTGGTGTTTGCACCACCCAGGAGATGTGGTCCCAAGCAGTGGCAGCTCCAGGCCAGGGGGCATCTCCCCTGGCCTCTGAGGTTGGCTCTTACAGCTGCTGCCCTCTCTGTCTGGCCACAGCTGAAACGCTCCCGTGAGACCGAGGTCCAGCTGAAGCCCCTGGTGGAGAAGAACAAGCGAATGAACAAGAAGAACGAGGACTTGCTGCAGAGCATCCAGAGGATGGAGGAGAAGATCAAGAATCTCACGCGGGAAAACGTGGAGATGGTAAGTCATCATCTCGGAGTCCTTGCCTCTGCCCGGGCTCCTCCAGCCCCTGGCCCTCACCGTACACGTTCCCCGGGGCCACCTCCTACCCACCTCCCCCAGGAAGCCTGCCGAGCGGTCTCAGTCTGCACCCGTCCCTCCTGCCTCTGTTCTCCACAGTTCACAACACCGTGGGCGTCTGTGCCTGACGGAGAGCCCGGGGCAGTCAGACGGTGGGTCTCCGCCCAGGGTCCTTAGGCCCAGCCCTCATTCTCTCAGCTTCCTCATCTGTGAACTGGCAAGGAAAATATCAGCGCTGTGGGTTTAAGGAGAGGATGGAGTGATGGCGTAAAACATTCTCACAGAAAACCCGGTGCACTGACGCAGCTCAGTACGTGAACGATTACAGTTTTGCTCTGAGTGCTTTGAATTTGGGCCTTTTATTTGCTCCAACAAGAATGACTGGTCTTTGTGGTCAGGGTGGTGTCATGCCGTTGACGGTTTAAGGAATACTCTGAGGTTCATTGTCTAAACTAGTGTCAGTCATGCCCATTTTACAGCTGAGAAGACTGAGGCTCCGGGAGACAGAACACCCTTCTCCCACGCCCTGGCAGGTCCAGGTGTGAGTGTGTGTCGTTACCACGTGTTCCGTGCTCTCTTTCCCCAGCGACCAAGCTTTCCAGGCTTGGTGCAGACATCCACCTCTCCCCACCCCAGTGCCCACCCAGCCCTTCCTGTCAGCATCGGGCACAGTCAGCCACACCTCAGGCCTGACTCCGGTCTGCAGCTGTCCACTCCTCCAGCTTGACGACCAGGGGGCTCTCATCCGTCCCTCCATTCTACCATCCCATATCCCCAAGCCCACACTCCACGCCCTGACGCATACGGTGGGTTCCTATCAAGTGTTGTGGATGAGTGGCCCTGCAGTGCCCTCTCTTCCCTTGGCTGCAGAAGGAGAAGCTGTCGGCACAGGCGTCCCTGAAGAGGCACACTTCCTTGAATGACCTCAGTGTGACAAGGGACGAGCAGGAGATCGAGTTCCTGCGCCTGCAGGTGCTGGAGCAGCAACATGTCATCGACGATCTCTCGCTGGTATGTCTGCGTGACCGTGAGCGACAGCCCTCCGTGGGGCGCATGAGACCCAGGCCCCGGGAATGGCAGCAGGGCTGCAGGGCGATGCTGCTGGCAGGGTGGGATCTCACAGAGCTCCTCCTGGTGATGGGCACCTTCCCCCTTTGTTCTTCCAGAAAGCAGCCTCCACTGGTTTATACGACATCACTGGTATCTGGGAGCGGTTTTCATGGCTACTCGTTTTCTCAAATCTTATCCCTAGTTTGCTGCCATTGAGAAGCAGCATCAGTTTTTTCAAAAGAGCCTTCTGGCCTCTACAGGGTGGGCATGATCTGTCCCCAAGAAATCTATTTTCTTTTCTTTTAGCCTAGTTGTTGCAGACTGTGAACTTGAAAACTGGAACCTTATGATCAGAGCAGAATTTGAAGGACTTGTTAAGACTGTGTGTGTGTGTGTGTGTGTGTGTGTGTGTGTGTGTGTGTGTGTCAAGGGGGTATGTGATGCTTCCATTAGTGGATCTTCAAAAAGTAGAAAAGCCAGTGATCAAAATTATAGAAAAGGCTTTGACTGTAATTGTCCAATTCATTTTGCTTTCCTATCTCTCTATCTCTACTCCTTCCTTCTCTCCTTCCACTCACCCATCCATCCTCCCTCCCATCCCTCCATCCATCTTCCCATCGTCCCCTTCCTCCACCCATCCCTTCTTCCCTCCATCCCACCTTCATTCCAACAATCATCTAATCATTTATCCTTCCATTCATCTTTGCTTCATTACACGAAAGTCTTTATGCCACATAAGATGAAAAAAACACACTCAACAAAACAATGATAGAGTTGAAAGAGGAAGATTAACAGATAAGACCAGAGAAAATGAAGATAGCAACATCAGTTAAGATCAGCAGGGACACATGGGTGGACCATATGGGCTGTGGCCAAGCACCAGATTTGTCTCTGGGTTTCCTGGCAGCCAAAGAGAATAGGAACATTTGATTAGGAAGGAGACAATTCACTGGTTTTATCTGGGGCAGAATGCTGCTACTTCTGCTACTACTCGATGGGTGCCGTTTCTACTGACAAGAACCACAGGTACCCACCGTCTCTGAAGGGCGTGTTCCAGCCCATATAGCAAAGGAAGAACCTGAGAATCAGAGAAATGAGGTGTGTCACCTGACCAGGAGGAGGCCCCATGGGGATTTGGCCCCAGCTCTGTCTGAGATCAAAGCTGCAAACTTTTAAATTTTCTGCTGGGATCACTGACAGCTGATGTCTAGTCAACACTGCCTAAAGTTTTATAGCTTACAGCCCCAGAGACAGACAGGCTGGAGTTTTACAGGACTGGCAAATCTTGGCATTTTTTCTGGGATGATCCAAGTCCAGTTAACGGCATGGCTCTGTAGCTGTCAGTTCTGAGAAGCAGCCATGCCTTGGGTGCTCAGAACCTGGACTGACCCAGGCCTGGTGCAGACAGGTAGGCACAGCAGCTTTGTAAGTTACGCCCTCTGAAGTCAGCTGGGTTGGTGGATGTGATGTGAGGCTGGCTGAAAATCCCAACAGTTGTGTTTCCTTCTAGGAGAGAGAACGGCTCTTGCGCTCCAGAAGACATCGTGGGAAGGGCCTGAAGCCACCCAAGGTGAGCGTGCGAGGGCGCAGCTGCCCTGCTTTGGCTCCGTGCCAGGGTCTGCAGGGCGGATGGTCCAGGCATAGGGGGAGAAGCGAGCAATCCATAGAGGAGCCCTGAAGGCAGACACACTCACATCTCTGCATATTCGATGGTGAAAAACCCGTTATAACTACCTCTCAAAGCAACGTGGGGCTGCTTACTGTAATTTATTCATGGAAAATTTACAGATGAATTCTGTATTTAGGCCTCAGGGGATGCTCACCCAAAATTAAAAACTTAAATACTTAGACTTTTGGAAGGATTTAAAAGATACTTAGTCTTGGTTTATAACATCTATATCCTGTTTTGAAAAATCAGGAGCTTCGGGCTTTTTTGGAATGATACAAAATGCGTTCTTTTTGGAAAGTGTGGCTTTGCCCATTTTATAGAGATGGTGTCCAAACGTCCAGTGAAGAGAGCAGAGCTGGGTTTGGAAAACTCAGATGCCCACAGGGACCAAGCTGGAAAGTAAAAGAACAAATTGGTATTTAAAAAGGATTTAGTTTGCATTAATACCCGTAAACATTTTTCACTTCCATGAAGCTGTGGGCCTGTTCTCCTTTTTATTGAACCAGATGCCCCTCATGGTTTATCTTTGGGTAGAGATATGGTTGTAGAGAAATATTTCTCTCCTATAAAGAAAACAGCAGTGCAGATGTCTTACTGAATGATCACAGATATATATATGGCTTTGGTGTCAGGGTGACAATAGGGAGTGGTGGGGACTGTGGAAAACTGGGCCCAGACTATCAGCTGCTATAAGAAAGTGAGCCAATTGGTATCAGATATTCCAGTCATTCAAGAGAAGTGGGACTCCTTATGCATTAGTTTTCTAGGGCTTTTGTAACAAAGTACCACAAACTGGGTAGCTTAGAACAACAGAAATGTGTTATCTCAAGGTTTTGGAGTCTAAAATCAAGGTGTTAGTAGTGCCGTGCTCCCTCTGAAACCTGTAGGGGAATCCTTCCTTGCCTCGTCTTAGCTTCTGGTGATTTACTGGCAATCTTTGGCTTTCCTTGTCTTAAAGCTGCATAACCACGATCTCTACTTTTGTTGTCACGTGCCATTTTCCCTGTATGTCTCTGTATCACGTGGCTATCTTCTTATAAGGACACCAGTCACATAGGGGTCCACGCCACTACAGTGTGCCCTCATATTATTGCAATGACCTTATTTCCAAGTGAAGTCACATTCTGAAGTACTGGGGGGTTAGGACTTTAACATATCTTTTTGGGGGGACTCAGTTCAACCCGTAACACCTTTACGTAAAATCTAAGGGTTGTAAATATTGGTGCAAATTGTTTATAGTACACTCTGTGGGCCAAATAAAATATATCTGTGGACCGAATTTGGACACATGGATAAGTGGTTATTTATACCATCTCATTTAATCTTCATAGCAACCCCGTGAGACTGGTGTTATTTTTTTTCATTTTAAGGTTACAGGAAGTATATAGATATAAAATTTAGAAATGAGTCAAAGAGGTAAAGTAATTGACAAGGCTGACCTTCAGCCTCAAGTCTCGGGCTCCAAGGCCCAAGCTTGTGCCAGCAAGTGAAGTTGAATGAGATACAAATCTCTATGCAGTGACATTAGGAACTCAGGAAAGGGAAGTGGTTCAGCAGAATTTGGTTATTTTTAAATATATATATTTTACTATGGAAGTAGTATAACCACATTGTAGACTATCTGGGAGACAAGGGGTCCATCACAGCAGTACCTCCCCAGTGCGATCAATGTTGGCATTTTAACGCAATCTCCGCTCCCCCCATCCTCATTCTGCTTCCATTTTTTAAAATAATGTAACCGTAGGGCTTCCCTGGTGGGGCAGTGGTTGAGAGTCCGCCTGCCGATGCAGGGGACACGGGTTCGTGCCCCGGTCCGGGAGGATCCCACGTGCCGCGGAGCGGCTGGGCCCGTGAGCCATGGCCGCTGAGCCTGCGTGTCCAGAGCCTTGCTCCGCAACGGGAGATGCCACAACAGTGAGAGGCCCATATACCGCAAAATAAATAAATAAATAATGTAACTGTAACTGTCGAATACACTTCTGCACCCTGGGTTTTTACTTACTACTATACTATAAAGCATTTATCCATGTTATGTTGCTGTCATCATAAATGTGAATGTTCGTGGCTACATAATCCAGGGAGTGGATGGGCTATAGATTTGTTTACTGTCCTGTGTCTGCCGGGCACGTTCGCTTCCAGCTCCTCACGGTTGTGAATAATGCTGCAATAAATGTGTCTATGCTTAGCAGACCACTCTTCACGGGCCAGTTCTGCTGGATTCCCTGAGTGTTGAACATCTCATTGGGTGACCACCCTTTCCATCTTCCTGGACTTCCTTCTTCTGTAAATGTCGCCACAGCGAACTCTTTTTGTCCAGAAAACTGTGTCCATAGTCTGGATCGTTCCCGTGGGTAGATTCCCAGAAGTCAAAATGTGGGTCAGAGGGTGTGAAGGCTTCAGTCAAGAACATTCGCCCCCAGCCTCCCACCCCTGCTTTATAGAAGGGTTGCGTCATTTTGCACAGTTGCCAGTAAAGTACACCAATGCCATTTTCACCACAGGACATATGTTTAAAAAGCAACAATCTAAAGGTGTTCAGTTTGTTGCATGAACTGGATGTGCTGCGGCCTCATATATCCCAGAAAGGTTTTCAGGAAACCCACTTTGGAGCCGTAACTATATTTTTCAAACCTTATCAGAATGCCTGGAATAAGAGAAGATTATGTTTCCCCTTTTCCTGTTTCTGAATGTGTCTATGGGAAGGAACTTTACAGAGGCCTAGAATGGGCTTGGGATTTGCTAGGCTTGCATGTACAGCCGGCAAGGAGGGCAGCACCTGTGTCCTGCTCACCAGGTCCTGGTCACTGCCTGGCACACAGTGGGTGGCCCTAAATAGTTGTTGACTCAATAAACAAATTGCTTTTACTGGAACGATACATTTGCCTGACACTGGGTCTTCTCAGGATGGGGATGTTTGGTCACTGTAATTGCAATAGTTTCATGCCACTGGAAGGTGGAGTTTGGGAACTTCTGTGGGAAATTTCCTGACCTGATTCAGGGTCTTTCCCACTTACTATGACCCACCAGCACCTTTCTTTTTCTCAAGGTTCAGTGTACAGCTGTTTCCCTTATGCTACTACTCAATCCCAGCTTGTCCGGGGCTGGATGGGATGAATATCTGGGTCCATCGGGGACCCGGTTAGGTTTTTAATTCCGCAGGGCTGCCTCTCAAGCTGGGCAACTTCCCTTCCTCCTCTCCACAGGCCGCAGGGATTCAGTACTTTCTTTTCTCTCCTTAAATGCCTCCATCGCACTCTGTCCCTTATGCATCCACGCACTTTACCACTTTGTCCGGGTCCTTGCATGACACAGTGTCATGGTGAATGCATTGAAGTTTCCAGAATTTTCTGGAAGTCTGACAGCCATCCCTGCTCTCTGGCTGTTGCAAGCCTCCCTGGACTCTGCAGTTCCCCCGAAGGGGCTCCTCTAATTCCACACCCACAGCCCAGTTGCTGCAGAAGTGCTGAGGGCAGAGCAGTGATGCCAGCCCTCATCTTCCAGGGGGCCATCCTGTCCCCGAGGGCTGCTGACCTGTCTCATGGGTCTTCTGGGGACAAGACTGGTGTTGGCTGTCCCTGCCCGGGGACCCTGCTAGTTCAGCCCCGGGTGGAGGTTGCAGGAGAACGACCCTGAGCGGTTCCTCGGGCCCTGGCCAGGGAGGGGGACTTGCTCTGCAGAAGGTCTGATCAGGGCCTAACTGGAATCAGAGCCCCACCATGGAGTGGCGGGTGGTAGGGGGTCAGCCCGTGCGGCCTGGCAGCGGACAGCTGTGTCTTAGGAGAGAAATGGGCACGTGAAGAATGGCTAAAATTAGTACACTTTGCTCATACACCTTGAAAGTGGGGCTGGGATCTTGGATGAGGCTCAGAAACCGTAGCCTGGAACAGCGTGGGGGTCACACTGGCTCCTAGCTGTGTGGCCTTGAACTCTGGGAGCCTCGGTTTCCTGGTTCTTACAATGAACATCACACCCATGAGATTAAATGTAGCTTCTGGCTCCATGCCTGTTGAACTGAAATTATAAATTATAATTTCTCTTTCTCCCTTCATCTTAAATCAGTAACTTTCTTTTGGAGGGCCTTTTAGATGCAAGTTCCCAGGCCCTGCCCCTCCCCTCCCCCCCACTCTAATTCACGTCACCATCTTTTAGATAGAGACAGTCTCAGGTAGCAGTGAGGTGGCATCTCGATGCCCTGTAGACAGCAGCCATCCTTTGAGGGGAGGATGGGAAACATCAAAGCACCACCTGAGAATAGGCCCTTCCTTGGGTTCAAGCATCTGTTCTGTGGTCCCCTCTCCCAAATGGACCAGGGGTCTGCTATCACCAGGACACAGTTCACACCTGGGGAGCTTCTGATACGTCACTCCTGGTCAGTGGCTCCTGCATCCGTTCTGATAGGACACCTAGGGCCTATCCAAACTTGACCTTGTGCCTCCAAGGCCAAGCCTGCGGCCTTGTGGAGGGAAGGACCAGGGTCCCAGCAGCTGCTCTGGCACAGAAGTCAGGGTGCCGTACCTTAGCCTAGCTGGATGCCAGGCACTTTCCATCACGTGAATACATTTCCCATTTTTAAGTAGCCAAAGGAATCTTTTTTCCCCTTTCTGGTTGTTTCCACTTGACTTTGTTCCTGTACAACACTTCCCCATGGTTTTGTCATCAGCCTTTGAGTGTGGAGAGGGCTGGATCCTGCCTCGTTCGTCCAGTTATGAGCAGCTCCCAGCACAGCACCCGGCCCACACAGTGGGGCTCGATCACATTGACTAAGTGAGCTATACTTCCTTTCAGTCCTGCTGGTCTGTGAGGCTCCCCGCGTGGCAACGTGCAGCTGAGGGCTTTCGCTGGGTGTTTCATTCCCTGGACGGGACAAAGGCTTGTCCCTTCCAGACTGGGCAGCACCCCTGTCACTTGTTCCCTCCTCCATAACCTGGTCAGGCAGGTGGCTGAGCTCTACATCAGTAGTACATGAGGCCCCCAGGAGCTGCTCCAGATGCCACCTGCTGGGTTTTTGGGGCTGTTTGGTAAAGGACTCGGGAAAAGATTTGGGTCCTGGAGATAAAACATGGGGACGATTTTGAAGATGCAGGGCAGCTGAGTAGCTAGCCGCACATGCAGTCTGCACTGTCCCGACCTGGGGCAGCATTGCAGGTTGCTGCGCAACGGAGGGGGGAGAGAAAGCAGAGCTGGGGGCCTGACCTGGCTTCAGAGCCTGCCCAGGGCACCTCATCCCGCATAGCAACGCCCATGGGGACATCCAGGCCATACCCGAAGTCTTTGGAATAGACAGGAGGTGATGGTGGTTCTAGGCAATGTATTCTAGCAGGGCAGGAAACCCCAACACGGGGAGTGAGCATGGGGGTGAGCCTCGGTCTTCGGAGAGGAGCCAGCTGAAAGGCGGGTCTGCAGCTCCTGGCCTCCCGCCTGGTGTTAGGAGGGGATCCCAGACCCAGGGCTGAGGGGCTTGAGGCAAAGCTCCCTGATTCCAGACCCCCCCCTCTAGGCCTCTGCTTCCTCATCTGTCTCTACCATCTTCCTCTGGGCCCTCATCTGCTGTCCTGGGGTTATTGCCACAGCTCCCTGGCTGCTCCCCTGCTTCCAGCATCTTCCTCCCCCGAGAGCTGTTCAGAACGATCTTTTTACGGCACAAGTCTGACCCTGCCACCTTCTTCTTAGAAACCCTCCACTGGTTCCCCATTTCTTCTGGGACCTGGTCCCGCTTGCCTCCTGACCAAGGCCTGTGGTGGCTCATGTCCTCAGTGGGCTAGGTGGTGAAGGCCAAGGTGGTGCAGCTCTCAGCCCTTCCCATCCCCCCATCTCTCTCGCCATTGCTCCATCATCCGTGGAGCATCTGCCTTGGGCACAGCACAGCGTCAGGTGCAGAGGGATGCCTCCACTCTTGAGGAGCTTCCAGCAAAGGTGGGTCTAAGTAGGTCCAGGAGGTTGGACATGTGTCATGGACATGTGTCATGGTGTCCACAGAGCCAGGAATCTGCTTGCAAGTCAAAGGTTGTCTTTCATTTTTCTTGAGGGTTCAGGTGTAGAGCAGCTCAGAGAGAAATCAGTCTTTAGGCTTATCGCAGAACTCAACAATTTGCAGATGACTTGATTTCTAGGATTATCTCCCTCTTCCCCATTAGCCAGGATTTTTTCTGTTGCTAGCATCAAAAACGCAAAGTCATTTAAACAAAGAAAAAAATTTATATAACTGAGAAGTTTAGAATGGTTTCAGGCATGGCTGGATCCAGATGCTCACACGATATTGCCAGGTACCTGTCTATCTCCATCTTTCAAATGTACTTTCCTCTGGGCTGACCTCTTTCTCAAGCAAGCTCTCCCATGTGGTGGCCCAAACAGCTTTAGCAACTTCAGGCTGGCATTATACCTGTCTAGCAACCTTTGTGGTCAGAGGGTGTCTCTCCTTAGTGGTTCCAGCAAAAGTCCCAGAGCTGGTGCTCCTTAGCTCAGCCTGGTCACAGGCCCATGCCTGAACCAGTCCCAACTCTGCCTGGGTGGCAGCTCATTTAGAAGGATGACTTAAAGACTTAGCACTAGGTTGCATAGTATGACATGGTTACGTAGCTCATATCACGGCTCCTTTGGAAGGAGCAGAGTATCAAACATTATTGAAGTTAAAACATATATGAACTTGGCTATGTATATTTTTCCTTTTGTGAATTAATGTTGCTTTACTACCTTTTAATGTTGCTTTACTACCTTTCAAATTACAGAAGTTTTACTTTTTAATGGTAAGATATGCCCTTTTTTAAACCCTCCATTAGGAGGGTTTTTTTCTTTTGATCTTATGCTTAGAGAAGCTTCTGCAAGAAACACAAGGCCCTCGTAGGTGCCACACAGGTGGGAAACTGAAGACCTCTCTAGTTGCAGTTTTTCTGTTGGATGATGGTTTCTTTCGGTTCGTATAAATGATAAAAACAAATACTTACAGAAGAATTGCTGAGAACCCATGAGTTTAACTAGTCCGGGGCGTGTACAGGGTGGACGGGGATCAATAGAGAAATTTCCCAAGCCTCCCCGTTTTGGGCTCTGGTCGTGAAGAAGCCTCTCTCAGCTTCGTGGTTGCTAGCGCTGTTCCCGGGGGCCCTTGTGATCATCCAGGGACCCGGGCCCATGGACTGGCCCCGACAGCAGGGCGACTCAGGGAACCTGGGGTCTGGGAGGAAAGCCCCCAGAGAATAAGCCAGCCTAGAGGCCGTCCTCTGTGACTGACATGCCCAGGCTCGGCCCCTGGAAACCGGCTCCTCTCAGCCCACGGATCTGCCCCAGAGCTGGCATCCCTTTTAATAAAGGTGCATCTTCCGGAGTACCTTCATTCTCAGAGCTCTGCAGCAGAGAAGGAAGACGGTGGGCTTGTGTGGTCGAGGGAAGGACAATGCTCTGGGGAAGAATCGGTGCTTCCTCCTAGGACTTGAGAGAGGCCTGGAAATTGATGGCAATGATATGGCTTTCGGCTCCCTCGACACACACAGCTAGCGGGTCCTGAAGCCCCTCCCCGCCATGGAGTATATCCTCTTTGTGCTGTACTTCTCCTTTTTCCTCTGTCTCTGCACCCTGGTGTGCCTGTACTTTTCTGGCTGCCAGGAGATGACCTATAAGCATGACGGTGAGTGGCCAGCTTTGGGGGATTGGTTGTGGCCATGTGAAAGTAAGTGGCTATGATCGGGGAGCTCCTTCCTGTGACCACGATTGTTGGGAATGACACAGATGAGGAGACAGGAGGCTGAGAGAGGCTGGAGTCAGTTGAGGGGTTGTTTATTTGGGGGGTGCCTCCCCTTTTCCTCTCCATCCCATGTGAACTGCTAAGAATGAGTGTCTATTCAGCACGTAAATGGAGAAGAAGTGTTTATTTTTCTGTCATGTTTTGCCCAAACTGCATTTGAAACATTTGGCTTAGTTAGTAAAAAGGTGTCAGCAAGGCGAGACTTTGGTGGTAAAGAAAATAGAAGTCTGGAGGAGTGTGCCCCTTTTATATAGAAAATGCACTCGGAATGGACAAAGATGGAAATTTTATGCTCCTGAAGTGTCTTGTCTTAAGAAATTCCCAGAGAATTTTTGAACAATGGAGGCTCCAAAAAATCGACAGTTTCTTTCATGCTTGACTTTTTTTAAAGCCCATTATGAGCCGAGCATTTGAGGAAACGGTATTTGCAGGTGATTTTCCTCTCATTCCTTGGAGGCTGGTGTGGTATTTTGTGTACATGAAAATGCAGTGGAAGGCAGCGTTACTTAGTCTCCAAGAAGACAGCCACCAGATTTTCACTTGAAACATTAAAATGTCTTTTTCTATCTTGTTGTTTTATTAATAAAGGCATAAATATACATAGTACATTCTGGCTTCCCATTTAATACAGTCACTTAAAAAAACTAACCCTCAGAGGAAACAAACTAACCTCACCCATAAGTTATACAAGGTTGGGGGCAGGTCATAGTCAGCTCACTGCTGTCCTGGAAATTGTATGTGCCGTGTATCTGTGGATTTGTCTCCTTTCTGATTATAGGGCTATAATTTGAATGTCCTTTTGTGTTTGATCCCCACTCTAAGAGCTGCTTCCTCCTTCCCTCACTGCAGCATGCTTCCTAGGGTTCTTGGTCTCTGGGGCCACATGACACTTCAGGGGGCTCCACTTGAGTCTGGGCAGGTCTGCTTTAAATGCGCGGCTGCGGCGTCTGTAGTTAATACACTGTATTAGGGCTCAGTAATTGAGTACTTAACTCGCAGTCCCGCAAGTTTTCAAAAAGCGGGTTGTCCTAGGTAATGGAACACTGAGTCATCACCTCCCAGAATGGCCCATGATGCCTGCAGTGAGTGACCACCACTCAGCATCGCGTCCTGGTCGTGTGGAGACCGTGAGGCTTGATGTTTCCTGGGGCTCCATCGGTGTGCCAGGCAGGGCCCTCCCCGCATCACCGCTCACTGCCACTCAGCACAACAGGCCTGTCCCCAGAGGCCTAGCGATTAGCAGTGTTTACAAGAAATGAGGTCAGCTGAGTGGCTGCCCAGAAAAATAAGGAGCCTGAGGCTCGGGTGAACTGCATGTGTGCAGAGGAGCTGAGCGCTGTAAATGCATCCGCCATCAGCTGTCATAGCCACAGCTCCCTGGAGATGGAACATCGTTGACACTTGAACTCAGGTGGGGTTTCTCAACCCAGGGGCAGGGGGGATTTGAGTGTAGGATTGTCTCCTCCAACCTCCACTCAGAAAGGAGCCTAATAGGGCCTCACATTCCTACCTGGTGGACTCACCTGGGGTGCACAGTCAGGTGGAGGCCCAGCTGATGCTGGCTGCATGAATGAGGGAAGGGAGGTCACGTGCAAACCCGACACTATTTGTGGGTAAACAGGTTTGTTTGGCATTGAGTTCATTGCAAATACTCATTGAACAACTGATATTTCTTGAGTGTGTCAGGTCCTGGGCTACGGTGGGGAACAGAAGAGCCCAAATCCTTGCTCTCATGGAGCAAAATCCCTGTCCTCATAGGGCCTATATTCTAGAGGAGAAAGACAGCTAATAGACACATAAGCAAAATATGTCTTATGTTAGGTAGCGATGAGCACTATGGAGAAAAATAAAGGAAGGAGAGCAGAGGTTGAGGTGGGGATAGGTTAGTCAGGACTTTGATGTGGTGGTCAGGGAGGTCTTTTTTAATGTTACATTTGTGCAAGGACTTGAGGGAAGGGAGAGAGAGAGCATTGTGCATTCGGCGAAGAGCACCTAGGCAGTGCAAAGGCCCTGTGGCAGGCATGTGGAAGGTGCAGGTGTGTGCTTGGCAGTGTGGCTGGAGCCCAGTGGTGAAGGGCATGAGGCCAGAGCAGAGTAGGAGGCAGGTCCTGCACGGCCGGTGGACTGCAGTGTGGATTGACTTTTACTGAGGTATGGTGCAGAGCCGGTGGGCTTTGTGCAAAGGACCAATGCGACCTGACTCTTGTTTCAAAATAGTTCATCTGACCACCAGGTTTTGGGACAAGGGCAGGAGCCGGAAGGACGGTAGGAGGCAGTTTTTAAAATTTCAGTGAGAGTTGATGGTGGCTTGAGCCAGGAGGGAGGCGCTGGTTCCTGGAGGATTGGATTCCGGGCTGAAGATGGAGCCAACAGGATTTCTCCCAGAGGCGTGGAACATGGGGGGCGGGGCGGGGGGGGGGAGCCTAGGTTTTTGTCCTGAGGAACTAAAAGTATGGAGCTGCCGGTGACAAGCACGTTAGACTGTGGGAACAGTTGGTTTGGGGGTGTCCACTAGCCACCCATGGAGCTGTTGAGGAGATTATTTGGGAGTTCACGGGGCAGTACCTGCCCCTCCTGTATTAAATAAACAAAAAGGAGCACAGGGTGAAAGCAGTTTGCAGAAACACGAATGCCAAATGCAAAGCCATTGTGGATGACAGCGGTGGTCAGGTGCCTTCAGTAAAGCCTCTTGAGAGACACTAACCGTACAAGATGACAAAGGAGCCCCCTTCTTCTCCCTTCCTGAATCTGAATTATTTCCTAATCATGTTATTGATTGTGGTACCAACCACATTTTTCTTACATCTGGGCACATGAGATTGTACACAAGCATTAGCTGCAACAGAGTGGGAGGTGCCCTGCGCATGTGGGGAGTGCCCTGACCCCTCCCTCTGTGTGTTGCGGGGGGGGGGGTGGGGGGGTGGGGGGGCGGGCGGGGAGGGGGATCTGGGAGGAGCCGGTTCAGATGAACAGGTAGGAGCCTGGGCTTGGCTCTGGATTTAGTTATAGTTCTTTCTTCATGGTCAAGAGCATTCATTGATTGTAAAAACAAATAAAAATCCTTCTCTGAGGCTATTTTGGGGAAAAAAAGTGCCAGTGTTTCTGGACAAGGGATGTTGATCTGGTGATTGTGAGTTGACATCTGCAGCCCCAGGGGACGAAGCTCTTTGTGGTAGCGACCAGGCCTGGTTTTGGTCTAGTTGGAGCCCCCAGGCCCAACCTAGTGTCTGACCCATAGAAGGCGCTCAGTCAGGTGTTTGCTGAATGAATGAGTGAGTGAATGAAGCCCCATCTCCTGTGATATTTGGGGTGGGAGAAGTGCTGGACAGGGTAACCGGGAGGCCAGCACACAGAGCATTTAAAATTGCCTCTGAATCTGAATATTAGGTGTATGTGGGTCTGTTACACTCTTCCTTCTCATTTTGTAAGTGTTCCAAGTTTTCCATGACAGACGGTTAAACTAAAATTGCCTCACGGGGAACGTCTGGTGAGGACCTGGGGCCCACACTTGTCCAGCTGGAGTCCCAGGGTCCACCCGTGGACAGTCTGCCTCACCACCTTCCCCTGTGCCTGGTCTAGAACACCACGTCTCACGTGGCTCCCCTCCCCTCCTCCTCCTCAGTACAGCAAGGATGCTGCCCACTCGTACTGCCCTGGGCGTGGTGCTTGGTGACCTCACTTTGTGCCCACAGGTGAGGTGGGGGGTCTCATGTCTGTCCAAGGGAGAAAGTAGCTGGCGCTCAGAAGGGCCAAGGGGCTGACTTGCAAAAGGTCATCAGCTCATGCGCCTGGAGCCAGGTTGGGCCAGCACGCTCTGTGGCAACCCACCACCCTGTGACCACCTTTGGCGCCCCTTCTCCCCCAGCAATCACACACAGGCCCTCCGACCCACCTCCTGGGATGCCCTGTTGGCCCAGTTGCCCATCGTAGCCCCCTCTGCCCCGGGGAAGACAGGATGGAGGATCCAGGTGATTCTGAGTCCCCTCCTCATGTCATGCAAATTGCCTTTTTCAGAAGCATGTTGTGGAGACATTTTTTGGATTTGACGAGGAGTCTGTGGACTCGGAAACATTGTCAGAGACGTCCTGCAACACAGACAGGACGGACAGGGCTCCGGCCACGCCCGAGGAGGACTTGGACGACGTAAGCAGACCTCACCCTGGGGATGCTTGTACAGCGCCTCCTGCCTCTGGCCGCTGCAGGCATTGCTCCCTCACTGTGAGGCACGAGCCCTGCAGGACCTGTGTGATCATAGTCCAGCATCCAGGAAAGGTGGTCCCCACTGTCACAGGTTCCGAGAATGGTGATGGGGGCGCTGGCAGCACGTGGGGGCCCCTTCCTTCCCCAGCACGGCTTTCACACAGGAGATCCGTGGCCACTGCGTTGTTGCTTACCCTTTGTCACTGAAACTGCTGAGTGGCGGTCTGTTCCTCATCCCCCTGTGCTAACACACGCACATGCGTGCACACGCACACAGACACACGACACCCATGTATATGAAGATGGCATATCACTGTAGGAGAGGATCCAAACAGCACTGGGAAGGGTAGAGAGCAGAGTGAAAGCCACCTGGAGCCTCTCCTCGTGGCTCAGCACCCTCACGCTTTCCTGACTCTCCATCTGTGCATGCCCGCGTCCGTGACCATGGCTCTGGTGAGCTGGAGCCACAAAGCAGGGAGGAGCAGCTTCGCTCTCCCCCACCTCCCCCACCTGGTGGGATTCACTCAGGAAACCCCATGACACATGATCACGTCAGACACAAGCTTTTTGATTTGCTCTTTTCACCAAGAATGTGTAACAGGCATCTTTTGACACCAAACACTGTGTTGCACGTCACCCTCTGTCACGAGCAGATCCTCATGGATCTGCACGTGCCTCTAACCTAACAGGCCCCGATGAGAGATGTTACACGGATTCCAGTTTCTCACAGCTGCGGCGATGCTCTTTGAGTGGTTGTTTCCTTAGGAGAAACTCCCAGAATGAGGAGGGCTCCTCGTGCTGGGTGGGAGGGGCGCCCTTTACAATGTAGATGCTCACCCGTGCAGTCTTGCAGTCGGGGCGGGCTCACCCTTGCTCGCCTGCACCTGACTGAGTGATTTCCGGGGTTCAGGGAGCTCCTGGGAAGGGCGCTGACGGCAGAGAAGGCATCTTGTCCCCGAGCCCTTCACTCCAGAGTTCCAGTTAGGTCCTGGCAGTGACCGGGTCATTGTGTAACTGTTGGCAGCAGTCGTGAGATCTGGACACGTGCTTTGCCTGACTTGACCCTGGCACCGCAGTTCACGTCAAGTCACGCACTTCCTCGTGCTTTTCTTTTCCATGGCGTTAAGACTACAACCCGAGAAGAGGCTGACCTGAGGTTCTGCCAGCTGACCAGGGAGTACCAGGCCCTGCAGCGAGCCTACGCCCTGCTTCAGGAGCAGGTGGGGGGGACGCTGGACGCCGAGCGAGAGGCCCGGGTAGGTGCGGCGGGCGGGGCGGCGAGCGTCTGGGCAGAGGCCGGGTGGCTCGTGCCCTTTCTGGCATCGGGATTCCATAGGGGTGCTGAGCGAGGATGGGGACGCCTAACAGCTTCCGCCGTGGCAACATTCCAGTGTTTAGCAAACCGGACGGGGACTATCTGCCCATCCTCAGTGTGACGGTGGAACTTGCAGAAGGAACGCTGCCGTCTCACACGTGTCGTGTGCGCCGTCCATTGGCAAGAACGGTTTCAGAATTTAAGACTCAGTGATGAAATCAGGCCCACTGTTAAACAGACTTCCCTCTCTCCTGGCTGAGGAGCCCTCAGGCATGTCCGTAAGGAGCCCAGGCAGAGACGGTCAGGGTGTCCCAGCCCACACGGCGCTCTGCTGGACACCCAGGTCTGGGCCACACCAGCCCTCGTGCTGGGCTGAGCTCTGCCTTGTAGTAATGTCCACTCACTGGCCATCACCCCACCTTCAGGAGTCACACAGACCAGAGTCCGCTGGCCCTTCCTTCGGAAGGCGAGGGGGACTCCCAGGGAGCACACCCGCTGGGGCCAACGTTTCACCCCAGCGCGTCCCCGTTTCTTTCCCACAACAGCCCCGTGAGGTGGGAGGTGGCGAGTGAGGCTGGGGGAAGGAAGCTTCTAGTGCTACAATAGCATTCCACCTGTAACCGATAGACTGGAGGAGGTATACTGCTGGAAGTGGTTTGGGCTGAATCGTGGTTTTCATTAAAAATTTCATCTACTTGCAGCATTTAAAAGTCAGGAGATTTCACATAGAAATTCCGATTCCTGGCTTCTCTTGAGGGCTCAGAACACCTGGCAGAACGGGGCTTCCCGTTCCACATAGTCCCATTTGGCCGCAACCGCTGAGTGGCATTCCCCCTGAGATGGGACATGTGCCTCTGGTTTGCCACAGTCCCCACCACTCCCTATTACCCCACACCCAGTTGGCTCCCTTCTTTATAGTACCTGCCTGGTCCTTGGGGTATTTTGGAATTCAGCCCTTGTTCTAGGTGGCAAAGGCCCACGAGATGGGCTAAGCAAGCATGAAAGTGTTGCCGGCATTCGTGATGCAGCCACTGCACTTGGTCAGCTGGGCTGGGACCTGATGTGAGTGAAGAAACTGGCCCCTTCTCCAGTCTGCAGACTTATTTCTAAACTGAGGGGGTAGCACTGACAGCCTCTCAAGACCTTGCAGTTCTTACACACGTCACACCTGTAGGTGACAGAGGAACCAGGTAGGCCAGTTTGCACGTGTGCTCCTAAAAACGGACCCGTTTCTTAGGACTGGATCCTGCAGCCCGGTCCTTTCCACTCTCCTGTCACCATCCAGGGTGACATGCTCACTTCCTGGTCTTTTTCATTTCAGACTCGGGAACAGCTCCAAGCTGATCTGCTGAGGTGTCAGGCCAAAATCGAAGATCTGGAGAAGTTACTGGTTGAGAAGGGACAGGTGAGCAGAAACGGTCATGTGTTCTGTGGCTGTTTACATTTCTGTTCCCTTGGTGGTGTCCCTGGGGCCTTGGTGCCAAGGGGACTATTCTGTGGATCTGCATCGTTCACTGCGGAGACAAGAGAAAAAAACACTAGCCGAGACCAGGCGAGAATATCCCAGCTCACGCGCCTCTTTACCGAGTTTTTAAAAATCAGACACGTTATGAGATCCTGACTTGGCTTTTTCTTTGTTTGTCAAATGCACAAGAATAGGAGACAATTCCAAAAGTAAAGTGGTCACCAAAATCTTTTCTGACTTGAATCTGGAAGAAAAGCTGGCATTGCCTATGAGGATTCAGTTGTGGAAAAGAACTGGTACCTGCAGCTAGCTCTGAGTGACGGCAGGCAGAGGCGGCCTCGGGATTCCATGTGGTGACTGCCATATACAGATCTGGGCCCCGAGCTTCTCAGATTAGAGTCACCTCCGTTTGCGCTTTCTCTGAATTTGGTTAGGCATGAATTCTCTGAATTTGAATTCATTGCATATGTTGACAGCAGGACACAGTCGAGAGGCAAAACCTGGGCCCAGACCCATCCCCTGGGGTGGGGGGACCCTGGGGGGCTCTGGGTGGAGGTCCAGTCTCTCAGAGGGTAGCATCTAAAAGCAACATGAACCCAGGGGTCAGTACGGGTGGGCCATGCTCTCCACGTCAGAACTCTGTGGAAAGAGATAACCGGGACTTCTCAGTGGCTTACCACAAGATTTCTGTCCTGCTTGACGCGCTGCGTGTCCTCCTGTAGGCAGAGGGTCTCCACTCCATGTGGTCACTCAGGGATCCAGCGCTGGAGGCAGCACCATCTTGTACTGGCCTATCCATAGCACATCCTCCTCGACAGGGGCCAGGAGAGGCTGTTCAGTGCCTCAGCCTAAACAGGCACATTTCCTGCCTCTTGTGAGGGTGCCAAGGAGTGTGTGGGCAGGTGGAGTGTGTGGTGGCACCACTGCCCCAACCCCAGGGCAGGAGGTGACCTGAGGAGGTCTGGCATGGGCTCCTAGAGGCCCTACGGTGGGACACAGGGAGTGGGGAGGTGGGTGTAAGGGAAGGGGTTGTAAGAGGCTCCAGGAGGGTTAACGGGGGCTCAGGAAGAGCTACAGAGCAGATGGCTTAGAACTAACTCTGGTGTCCAGTCAGTGGGATGAGGGCTCAGGTTGTGACTGAGATTCAAATGGAGGCAGCTGGCTAGTAACTGGAACTCAAGCCTGCACAGAGCAGTTCACCGTGGCAGCATTTATGCAGGACTGACTGGGCACAGGGTAGCAGCCAGCCCTTGGGAGCTGGTCACGTAACCATGGTCCAGAATCCTCTGCGGAGGCAGGAGTGCAGTGCAGGGCACACGCTGCAGCAAACCCACCACATTCCAGCCCCACCGCTGACCTGTTGCACAGCCTTGGGCAAGTTACATGGTCTCTCATGCCTCAGGTTCCTCATCTTTAAAATGGGGCTAATAATAGTACTTAACACATAGGGGAAGGGGAGACTCAGCAGCAGCTGGGTGGAGTCCAGGTGAGAGATGAAGCTGTTTTCAGACTCCTGTTCTAACCTGCCATTGACCTCATCTTCCCTCTTCGAGGCTGAGCTCACAGGTTGTAACTTACCCGACCACAGTCTACGAATAAGTTAACCTCCTACCTGAGGGTGCTAGGCCCTGTCTGTGGGCCCACTCTGCCCTCAGTTCCTGCTAAATGAAGAGGCCAGTTTGGGACAGACCACATGGCCATTCATTTGTTGAGCACTTACAAGAGCCCTTGCCCTGCGCCAGGCTCTGTGCTTGGGGTATGATGTATCAGTTAGCTATCACCGCCTAACAAATCACCCCAAAACTTAGTTGTTTACAATAACAAAAATTTTATTTGGCTACAGTTTTATGGGTCAGCAGTTTGGGTTGGGCTCAGCTGGTGGTTCTGCTACTGGTCTCACCTGGGGTCATTCTAGAGGCTTCATTGTTGGTAGATCGATTGGGGATAGATGGCCCTAAGTGGCCTCTCTATCCTGTCTTTGCATTGGTGCCAGCTGTTGGCCAGATTCTTATGGTCCCTCATCCTTAAGGAAGCTACCCTGGCTCCTTTACCTGGTGGTCTGGGGGCAGGAGGAAAAGGCAGGCCCCAAAGCACAAGTACATGCCACGCCTCTGCCTGTGTCACGTTCACTAATATCCCAGTCACCAAAGCACGCTGCAGGCACGCCCAGCCTCGAGGTTGCAGGAAGAGATGCATCTCTCCATGGAAGGAGCTGCAGAGTCACGTTGCAAAGGGGCACAGAGATGGGAGGGACGTTGCCAACAACCTCCCACAGGAAAAAAGATGAATGGAGCCGGCTCTGTCCTCACAGGGACTCAGCCTCGTGGGACCTACGCGTGTGTCAGCCCAGGGACGGTGCAGGCTGATAATGTTGGGTAGAAGGAAGGGAGGAAGAAAGTTCCCTCGTGTACTCCTTCATCCATCCCCTGGCGTTTATTGAGCACCGGCTGTGTGCCAAGCACCATGCTAGGCACTCAGGATGCTGGTGTAAAGACAGACTTAGCACCTTGTGCTCCTGGAACTTTCCTGGACAGGACTTGTCCAGGCAAAGAGACTTGGTTAGGGCGTCACGGGCAGAGGGTCTAGGATGAGCAGAAATGTGGTACTGTAATGACTCCAGGTGTGTTGAGTGTGGGCAGACCCTTGGGGTGCGGCCTGGGCGCTGGCCTGCGGGCCGCAGGGAACAAGCCAGGGGAGGGTCTGTTGGGGCCAGCTCAGTCGCCGTACAGGTGCTTTTCTGTCAGTGATACAGACGCACTCCCTGTGCTTTAAGGAACGTGAGAGGTGGAGGAGGGATGCGCCACAGACCCGCTGGTTCTCTTTTTCAGGTTTTGAGGGATGATGCGATCGTTCTAACTGCTGTCCTTTTCTCTGACGTTTTCATAGAAAGTTCCATACGAAGTGACCTTTCCCCCTGCCACTTTATTTGTTACTTAACTGTCTGTTTGCTTCAATGAGTTTGAACATATTTAGTACTTTTCCTTAGGATTCCAAATGGGTTGAAGAGAAGCAGCTGCTCATCAGGACAAACCAAGACTTGCTGGAAAAGGTATGTGGCACAGACACCCTGACCCTCCGCAGGGGATCATGGAGCCCCCGTGGACTTCAGAGGCCTGCTCTGGCCGCGGGAGTCTGACCCACGCCCCTCCTGGGGGCTCTGGCCTCTGGTCCTGGTTCTGTCCTCTGGGGCGGGGTCCACAGAACTGGTTTAGAGCACCCTGCAGACATGATTGGGGCTGCCCATTCTTCTGATGCTGGGCTCCCAGGCCACCTCTGCCATTGCCTTGGGTTCCAGACCTCCTCCCCTGCCTGCTTCCCGTGCATGGGCCTGAGGCACTGGTTGGCAAGCAGGCCCTCGGCGGTCATAGTCCAATTCATGGACCGGAGGCCGTGGCGCTGGCAGAGCTGAGCCTGGCCTTCCCTCTCTGGTCATGGAACTTTCTGATCAAGGAACTTGCCAGAGCTCTCCTGTACTAGTGGAATTGGACCTGGGTTAGGCCGTAGCTGCTAAGCATCCTAGAATGCCCCAACTGTATGAGCCCAGCCTTGCCTCCTTGGGTGGGGGGCCGCGGCCCTGTCCCAGCTCTGCACTGGCCCGCTGTGTGGCCATCCATTGTCCCGTGTCTCTCCACAGCATCTGGGGCATTGGGACAGGACTGGTCATTGTCCTGCGAGGCAGCCCTGTGCGTTGGGAGAGATTTTGTATCCTTGGTCCTGCTCGCTCTATTGGGAGACACGGAAAGCTCTCACAGTGTTTCCAAATGTCTCCCGGGGGTGGGGCAGTACCAGCCCAGTAGAGACAGGAGGGAGTAAAGGTGACCGTGACCCACCGGGGCCCTCGTTTCCATGCATTGTCTTAGTCTCACCTCAGGCAGCCTAGTGGGGGGGCTGCTGTTTGCCTCTAAGGTACCAACAGCTATGTAGCTGACCCAGGGTCTCCCAGGGGGGTTGGGACCCAGGCCATCCCCCTCCCAGACTGTGCTTTGGGGAGATCTGCTACCATTTGGGCTCCCCATAGGAGCACTCTGGGGAGTACAGGGTGACTTCCTGCCGGACTCTGGGTGGGCTGACTGGGGGGCCGGGTCGGAAGGAACTCAGACAAGCTTGGGGATCACTCTTGCTTCCCCCACGACTGACCTTGGGGACGGGACTTAATCGCTCCATGCCTCAGTTTCCCCACCATTCGTGTATTCAGCAAACATCTGGCCCCCGTGCTGGGCCAGGCTCGGGACCGCAGGGGCGCAGCAGGCGCGGCCTCCATCTGTGCCATCCCCAGCTCCCGGAACAGAAAAGGCCTTCTTCACCCACTCGCTGAAAGCCTCCCCTTCCCACCCGCCCCCTGGTGACAGCCCCTGTGTCCTCAGGCCAACACCGAGGGGGTCTGTGATCGGGGGACACATTCTCATGGCCCCTAGTGAGAGACAGTGGTTCTCCCACCCGTTAACCCACAGGTGTTTCTGCTCCAGATTTACAGGCTGGAAATGGAAGAGAACCAGCTGAAGAACGAAATGCAAGACGCAAAGGATCAGAATGAGCTGTTAGAGTTCAGAGTGCTAGAGCTCGAAGTAAGAGACTCTATCTGTTGTAAACTCTCAAACGGAGCAGACATTCTCTTTGAGCCCAAACTGAAATTCATGTAAAGTCCCAGATGTTTTCAAGCATGTGTAAGGGGACGTGTGACACTTGCTTTCTTTTCTTTTATTTTTTAAATCTGTATGTTCAGAATAATTTCACTGCCTTAATATGTTCTGGAGAGAATGCTCACCGAAGTCTTTGGACATGTACCAGAGCTAATATATTTATTGCCTACGGCTTGTTTTTGCACTTAATAAAATAATTTGTTTTTGCAATATTTTGCCTTTTTTATTTGTGTTTCATTTCCATAACTACTTCCTTCTTGCATGCATAGTCACCTGGTATGCATTCTGCAAACCCGGACAGAAGCACTGTTGCAATTAATAACACACCTTTTTAAGTGACCTTGCATGCATGAATCTCACCTTTTGAGAGAGCGGGGTCCGACCTGGCCCGCAGCTGACTCTATAATGTGTTTACTGCTAGTTTGGCCCATTTTCTATTTGCCAAGGTAAACACGAGGTAAGTAAACAGGGTAAAAGGAGGTATTTGCATAGGCGGTTGAGAAAGCTTGTAACGTTCCAACTCCTTCATGCAGTGAATACAGACATGGCAAGCAGTATTGGACTAACACAATTGTTGTTTGTAACTCAAACGGCAACTCAGAACGACTCTTTAGCGTGAAGGGAGATTGAATGTTGTTCACAGGTAGAAATCTTGTCCCGAATCTTCAGTGACTTCCCAGATACACGGAGTTGGACCCAGTGTGAGGGATATTGATGGGATTATTGCTTCCTACGGGAACCTTGCCTCGGGTGTGTTACTGTATTGCCTTGCTGCCACTTCATACCCCTTTTTTGTTTGTTTCCATTTAAAAATCATCGACCTGTGAGACATCACCTGAGTTTGTGACTGGTTTTCTCTAAGCATCTGTGGTGACACGGCTCTGCTGTCCCTCCGCTGAAGCCTTTGCGTGTCCAGAACCCTCAGTAAAAGCGAGCTCCTTGGCAATGTTGGTGTTTCTCCGATTTTGTTTTCTCCTCCCGGCCTCAGTTAAAATTCTGCTTGCACTGGAACTTCCCATCTTGTTCTTTGTTGTGCTGACATTGACCGTGGCCTGAATATCTCAGAACCAAGCGTTGCCGTGCAACTCAGCTCTTGCTTGAACCTGAACCGAGTCCTTCCTTCGTTCATGCAACAGAAGTAGAAGTTAGGAAAGGTCATGGTTAATACTACTGCCACTGTTAGAAAACCTTCCACGTCTCTTTGTGTCTTTCTCATGAGAATTCCATAAGCATCGGTCGCTTTACTAGAACTTTCTTTGAGTGTCTCCACCATCCTTTGGAGCCATTGGAAACCAGTCTTTTGACTTTTGTTCATCTAAAACATGGGCTTTCTTTTGTCACCTTTTCTGTGGAGACCCCATTTAAGTAAGCATTACAGGTAGGAAAGGCTTCTGTAGCACGGAACCATTGTGAATTGTGTTGTTCTTGTCTAATAAGGGAAGTAAGGTTTTCTAGCTAAACCGATTCAAACCAGGTTAGGCAGATTGGGGCTTGGTGGAAATTAATTGAATTAATGGCCCCACCCTTCCTCTCTCCTTTAGAGCATCTGCTTAAGACCTGCCGTCTGGTGCTCATCTTGGCTACATTTCTTAGTTGAATGGCTAAAGAAGCCCATTGGTTCTGTAGCTAGGTTCTGCAGGCATGGTCCAAGGCAAGCTTACTTACCATAATTTTGAGAAAATAAAAGCAGTTTGATTTCAAGGTATCATTTGGGAAAGGTCTTCTCTGCTGGCTGACCTGTCCATTGCTCAGGGTTTAAAGGCAGCTCTGTGTAGAAAACACGTTTGAGACCAGAGTTCTGTTCAGCTGCTGTATTTTATTTCTGTAAGTAACTGGGCTTCTCCTGTCCTTTTTAAAAACTTGTCACTTTACACAAGATTAATGTACTGCTTCTGGGAAAATGCTTGCTCTCCTTCCTGAGTAGTTGAGATTCGACTGTTAATCTAAGGCAGAGGTAGAATGATCATTGCAGTAGTGTTAGTGCGGTTCAAAAACAAATTGTGAACAAAGTCAGCAGATTATATTGAAAAAGATGTGAAGCCAGGGTCAGGGTCCTGGCCCTGCCACTCGCTCATGTGGGACCTCGGGGGGTCTCTGCCTCCCCAGCCTCCTTCTCTTTGTCCACAAAACGGAAGCAGTCATGGCTGCCTCGTGGGGTTGTGTGAGGATGAAATGAGGTAACGATGATTTCTGTTGAAATTTCACGCGCTTGTTCTTCCCGAGTATTTAATGATGGTAGTGTGACTTCCTGAGCTTCCATCAGCAGGTTAACTCAGGACACTCTGCTAACCACTTCTTCCCAGCTGATTAGATTAAGAAGTAACCCCGTGTCCACAGGAGATCCCCT
This sequence comes from Phocoena sinus, assembly GCF_008692025.1. NCBI lineage: Eukaryota > Metazoa > Chordata > Mammalia > Artiodactyla > Phocoenidae > Phocoena > Phocoena sinus. The sequence goes on from NC_045767.1 coordinate 36,564,035, forward strand.
GTGGTGCAGACAGGACACAGAGTCTCCATCAAGATTGTAGCCTGAATGCGTGCTTTCTAGTAACACCTTTGCCAACTGGAATTCGTTGGTTTTTGCTGAGTAACGTGGGAAAATGGCAAGTGGTAAATAATCCAATAAAGTTCTGTTTTTAAACCAAATCTTTTCCCCAGGAGAGAGAGCGGAGGTCGCCAGCATTTAACCTCCAAATCACCACCTTCCCCGAGAACAACAGCAGCGCCCTCCAGCTGTTCTGTCACCAGGAAGGAGTTAAGGTAGCGTGCCTGGGGGGTGCCCCCGCTCTACTACGGCCACAGCCTGCTCAAACTCTAGGCTCAGCTGGAAAGGGGATCGTGTGCCGGTGCCAGGGGTAGGAATGATTTTAACAAGATACCCCCGTCCCTCCACTATATTTTGAAAGTCAGAGTTCATTATTCCAGCGGGTCACCAAATGTTACTCTACTTGTATTCGTGTTAAAAGAGCAGAGCCTTGGGATGCAGCCTTGAAGGCAACAGCTTGGCTACTTCCCAGCTCTGGCCTGTAACCTCTCTGACCCTCAGTCTCTTCATCTAGGAGAGCTGAGTGGCAACACCCACACCGTGAAGTGGGTGTGACAGTTAAATTAGATAGTGAACATGAAGGGCTCAGTGCGGTGCCCAGAGGGTGCCGAGTATTTTAGAGACAGTAGCTGTGGTCGTTCTAGCAGCTCAGTGTTTGCCGTGACCCTGGAGTCCCGCTAGGCCCGCGGGCACAGAGGCTCACAGTATTCCGTGAGCCTTTCTAGAAAGCGGTGTTTGTGCTGGCATAAAACTCAGCCAATATGCAGCAGTTACCAGCCCTCCCTCCCTCCCTGAAGGAACTGCTAAGAGTAACTCTGCCCGGCCTTAGGCTCTCAGAGACGAGAAAGGGAGAGGTGTCTTATCAAGGACTGAGGGCTGAGGCCCTAGAGATTGGTATGCATGGTCTTTGTAGCTCACACAAAATGAACGTTGGACATCTTTTCCAGGATGTGAATATTTCTGAACTTATGAAGAAATTAGATATCCTTGGCGATAATGGGGTAACTATGAGCGATCGGTTTCCGGTTTCGTGTTCTTGTTTTGATTCGGGTGTACTCTGTGTGGCTTTTGTTTCGTTTCGTTTTAATTTCTTCCTAATTTAAGAGATCTACTAAGTACAATGTAAGGCTTTTGTATGGCCACATTCCTGCGTGGGTGGCTGGGTCCACATCCATCAGAAGTGGGGTTCTGAAGTTAGATCGTCCTGATAGCCCGTGAGTGATGAGGGGGGAGAAAGCCTAAAAATGAATGTCCAGGAAGAAAGTGGAATCAGTCGAGGTTTCTGAAATCAGAAGGTGAGACTTCTGCCTTCTTAAAAGATCAGCTTGAGCGAGGCCCTATTTCTAAAAGGCTCAGGGCCACTACATGAGACATTCCCACCCCGAGGGCCAGTCCTCAGATATGTCACATCTGGTCCCGTCAGTGAGTGGGGCTGACCCTGGGGAGGCCGCTGTCAGCGTTGTGTAGGGCTGACTGTCTGCACGTGATGTGAGATCAGTGTAAAATGCCCTTGCCCATTTTTGTGTTTTAGAATTTGAGAAATGAAGAACAGGTTGCAATAATCCAGGCTGGAACTGTGCTTGCCCTGTGTGAAAAGGTAGAGCCCAGCGGCATTTCTGTCCATACACCTTGTCTGAGCTTCCCGGCACCATACAAGAAACTGTACATTGGCGTCTCGCTTTGTTCTGGAAGCATGGTTCTGGTCCGTCTGTGTCTGCTTGCGCACGTGCATGCCTTTTTGTTTTCTGATTGAACGTCACTCATACTTATGGTAGAAAACTTAGAGACCGTGGAAGGAAATCAAAACCCCCTTCAAGGAAACCACCTGCGACAGTTGGGCTATTTCCTTCCAGTTTTTTTCCCACGCCCTTTTAAAAAACTTGGTCAGAATCATACTTGAGTTTTTAATCCTGCTTCATAAGCTTCCACCACGAGAATGAACGGCCCTGCATCATTCCACCTATAGCCACACGCTCAGTAATGATTCTTTCGCTGTTAAGATATTGAGGGCATTTCTGCTCTTTTTCCTATTTACCATCATGCAGCGATGAGCGTCTTTACCCATAAGTTTCTATCGACATACTAAAACACTTCTACGGGATAGATTCTAGAAGTGGAATCACTGGGCTGATGGGTAAGAGAGTTTTGAAGAGCTTTCATGCTGTCAAATGTTTTCCAGAAAACTGGTACCAATTCCCCTCTACCTGAGTGTTACTGCTGCCGGTTTCTTGTTCAACAAGGCGTATATCACCACTAAGAACTCTGCTGATAGGATAGGCAGAGATTATATGATGTCATTATTTTAATTTTCATTTATTTGAGTGCTAGTGATAATGGATTTTTGTGTATTATCCATTTTCCTCTTTCTTGTGAATCGTAATTACATTCCATTGCCCTTGTTTGTTACTTATTCATTCATACATTAACTCAATCATGCATTCATCTATTCACATATTTAATACGTATTTGGTCATAACTATGGTTTTTCTTACTGACTTATCTATGTGCTTTACATACTAAATATAATAACTTACTGCCGTATTTATTAAAAATGCATCCTGGTTTGCCTTTTCCATTAATTTAGGGTGTTTTAGGCACATCCAACTTATTAATGTAGTCTGGTCTATAGATCTTTTTCTCTGAAAGCACGTGAGTTAAACTTTAAAGTGCTACTTATATATTGATGAAGCCTTAATGATCTTAATCAGGATTCCTTCCAGAATCTTTGGAAGGGCATTTAAAATATAGTTTTCTTCCCTGAGCACCTGTCCATCCTTCCCCGTGTACAGGGCACTAGACTTTGGTAACAGACTTATGGCAAACCCTTGCTGAGGTCACACAGGTGGTTAAGTGGCGATGCCCACATCACTGCTACCGTCACCTGGCTAAGTCTGTGTCCTCAGGTGGGTCGGGAGATGAGGATGACTCATACCTGGCTGGCTGGTGGCCCCTCAGATACAGGTGATGGTAAGTGTGCATTCAGTAAACATCCCTCTCACCAGGAGAGCCAAATGCGACAGTGTAGCCTCCAGGGGGTCACACAGAGAGCCCAGCAGACACTTTCAGTTTATTCCTCGTTCACTCCAGCGTTCACTGAGAATGAGCCTCCAAGCGCCCAGCGCCCAGCACGCCCGGAGGACGTGGCGATGCCAGACCCAGGCCTCCTTCCTTATCCCCCGGAGGCCCCTCCTGGGCTGGCTTTTAGCCCCCCGCAACCCGCCAACTGCAGGGGCTGCTGCAGGCCAGCGCCTTCATCCCTCTGAGCCGCGAGCCTTGCAGAGTTAGTGTCAGGACTCCAGGACACGGCACTTTTAAATGGGACCAAGCCTCGCTGCCAAGCACCTGGGGCAAGGCTGGGGACTGAGAGGTGTTTGATCGATGGTTGTGGTCAGTGAGCAAAGAGCAGGGACTGCCAGGGACTCGGGGTGGGGCTGGGGCAGTGGGCCTGGGGAGGGGGCTCTCCCTCTCTCCTGCCCCCAGAGCCTCCTGGAGTGGGGCAGACTGTCGGGAATCCCCAGCCCTCTGCCAGTTACCAAGTTCTCCCGCCCCGGGCCCTTCCCGACACTCTCCTCCCCACACCAGGTTCCAGACCCACGGCCTTGGCCCCAGCTCAGGCTTTCAGGGCTCCTCTTCTTCTCAACGACTGTGCAAGGTTAGCAGCACGGGTCCCTGGACACAGAGGACACGGGGCCCGCCTGGCATGCGGCTGCTGTCTGCTTTCACCCTGTCGCCCACCCCGTGCCCACCTGTACCAGCCCCTGCCGGCTGCTGCCTGTCTGCCAATGACCACAGAGCCCTGCCAAGCTGGCTGGCTGGCGCTACACTCTGCACCCTAAACGCAGAGAGCTGTGCCGGCTGCCCTGGCCTGCCAGCTCCTCCCGAAATCTCACAAGGGTGGTGGCAGGAGAGGTGGTGCCCGGCGCTGGCCTTTAGAGACCCGACTCTGGACCAGGTGAGAGGGGCCCAGTTCCCCATTTGGGACCGTCTGTGGGGACTGGACTTAGACTGGTGTTGCCTCATATCCTCAGGGACACTAGCTCTGCCGCGTGTCTGTGATTGAAGGCCCAGTGTTTGGGAGGTGCTGTGTCTCCCCCGTGGAGAGAACTCGGTGCTGAGTGCACCCCCGGAAGAAAAGTGGGTCAATGGGACTCCCCTGGGAGCACCTACAGGACAGCCAGTGTGTCCGACCGTCCGGTTTCGCCAGGATGCATGGGACTTTCAGTGCCGAAACGGGGACAGTTCCAGGCAAACGGGGACGAGTTGGTCACCCCGGGGCTGATGGCCGCGAAGAAAATCTCGCAGTGGGGCTCAGAGGCCCCTGCGACGTCCTCAGTCAACCCCCCTCAACCAAGTTATACCTCATTTTAAAAACTGCCATTCAGTACCGGTACCTGACTGGCAGGACTGAGGTCCACTTCCATTCTCTATTTAGGAGCACAGGGCTCCTTTCATAGCCTGTAAGCGAAGTGCGGCTCAAACTAGTTTGCATGTCCCTTGGCATTCTTGCTGCAAATGGCATCTTGCCCTGGGCGCTTGCCCTCCTCCCATCACCACCTGGGGAAGCCCTGCTCTGTCTGGAAGGCTCAGAGAAACACATGCCGGCCCATCTCAGCGCCCTCCAGACCCGTCTCTGGTTAGCAGAGTCCAAGACTGGGGACGTCGCCTTGCTGCCTCGACCCAAACACACAGCACACATGCTGAGCAGAGAACGTGGGGCGTCAGGGGGACTTACAAGTGATCACAAGTCATGCCTCTGCTCCCTCGAGTTCAAAATCAATCAGAAAGATGGAGGTTTTAAAAAATCCGTGTTCTCACTGGTAACAACAGATGAGAAGGTGCAGCTTAGGCCACAGGCAAGCTTCCTAATAGTTGGCCCAGCATCAAGGCCTTGGGGCCCTTCTCTGAAGGGAGGGTTGAGTGTTAGAAGGGGGAGGTCCCCCATTCCCCAGCTCTGAGATCAGTGTCCTGCACCTGTGGGCAAAGTGCTGGTTGGGGCGGAGGTGCACCAGCCACACCTCCCACGAGAGTCCTCTTCCCGTGCCCTGTGGGCTGACTCACTTCCCCCTGAGGGTTTGGGGGCAGGCAGGCACCCTGTCTCCACTCCCCAGGTTCTCACCCCGGAGCGAGGCCCCATAGACATCTGGCCGGACTCCGATAAGAAATCCGTGCCCTCACACGCCCAGGAGGCCCAGGGCCAGCATTTTCTGATCTCATTTTACTCTCCCAGTGGCTGAAGAGGACCTGTCACGTTGTTTCTTTATGTGCATAATATGCCTGTCAAATCTTTGTTTTTTAACAATAGGAAAGAATTGGACATTTTGTTCTACAAAACCTAAGAGCAGCTTGTAGTGATTCAAAACTGGATTTTTTTTCCATTTTATTTTATTCATTTTATGACTGCTTGCCTTAGGATAGGAAAAAACGAAATATTTTTCATTCCTTGTCAGAAATATGTTTACCTGCTTCTAAGACATTGCACACCGGCTCAGCACCGTCTAAAGCAATGCTGCATTGGGTGCCTGCTTCTGTGGCTGGCTCTGGGGCCGCTCTCGGGGGCCATGCTAACATGGACTTTAGCGGGGAGGCTCTGTGGGCGGAGCTTTATCTAGGCTTCTTCCCACTATGGAGCCGGCACACACCCCACAGACCTCCAGACCCCTGCGTCCTCCTTCCCTAAGCAAACGTCTATTAGGTGCTTGCCTCACGCCAGGCCCTGTGCAGGGTAAGGAAATTTAACAGAACACATCCCATGTCGTGGGAAAAGGGAAACAGCAATCTGTCAGGTGAGTGCTGTGACAGGGGATCCATGGAGGGCACCAGGCCCCACAGACTCAGGAAGCCGGGCAGGCTTCCTGGAGGAGGCGACAGCTAACTCAGGTCCAGAGGCTGAGTAGGTAAAAAGGCCTGGGGCTGAAGCTGGGCATGGGAGAGGTGGTGATGTTCCAGGCAGAGAGAGCAGCATGTGCAAAGGCCCTGAGGTGAGGGAAGGCGTGGCTGGTCCCCCAGCCATTGTCAGGAGCGATGGGATCTCCTTGGGGAGGCTTTCAGTGGGAGCAGGGTAGGTCCATGAGAGATGCTACGTGTTTGGAGAGAACACGCTGGCTGGTAGGCAGAAGGGGATTTGGGGTCCGACGTGAGCCTGAGGGCTGAGAGGGGGCCTGCGCTGGGCGGTGGTGGTGGAGTGTGGTTGGTGGGGTTTTGAAACGGGAGGGGGTAGAACCAGCGTTTGGGAAGTGAAGGGAGAGGAGCCGTGGCTGCTCCCAGTTTCCCAGTCAAGGTGAGCTGGGGCTCTTCCCATTCGAGGGAAGCCCTTTCTCAGGGAGCTTGAGGCATCGGGGTGTGGGGGGCAGATCTGTGCTGGAGGGGGACATTTCAGAGAGGGAGAGAGCACAGGGGATGGTGGAACCCCCAGGGGAGTGCTGAGGAGAGGGGACGGCCAAGGGTGGGGCCTTTGAAAAGGGCGCCAAGAGTCCAGGACGGGCAGCCGCAGCCAGAGGAGGAGGAGGAAGGGTCTGGGCCGTCGGGAAGGGGCGCGTCCACAGGTGGGCAGCAGGCAGGCCCATGGCAGGGAGGTCGTCTGATGGCTTTAGCAATGAGGAGGTTGAATATACACATTTATACACGTTGTCAAACTGACACCCCTAAAACCTAAAACATCCCCACAGGGCGTTAGCCAGGTGTGTGGACCTCCCCCTGTCTCTCAGGTGGGCTCCTCGTAAAGAGACACCCACGTGCCTACACCTGAGGAACAGCGGCCTGCCTCTTGCTCACCGCCTCCCAGACCTGAGAACAGGCAGACGGACCCCCATCACCAGCCCATGGCAGGTGCCCTCACACCCTGCACGGCCAGACCCCCTTTCACGCCTGCATCCCGTGGTGCCCCCAGCTGCTCAGACACGCCCCAGTGGCTGCAGGGGTGCAGTCCCGCAGGCTGGGTTCGAAATCCCCACTTCTCACCTGTGTGACCTTGGACAAGTGACTTAACTCAGCTGCCATGTCTTCACCTGCTAAATGGGGAGATGCTGCCTTCTCCATGGGGTGGTCATGAGGGGGCTGGACGAGGTCGCAGGCGTGAAGCCGCCAGCACAGCGCTCGGCAGGGTAGAACCCAGGGAGGCTCACCCACCCGGCTGCGGGGATCCCAGGGCACACACTCGCAGCCTTCCACATGTATCCACCACGCACACCCACAACCTCCCCTACTTACAGGCTTGCCTGGGCTCACACCCCACACCTACCTGCATGCACGTACGCACGTGTGTGAACCCATGATCCCTGTGCTAACATCTGTCGAAGCTGAAACATCGGGATGGACTTTGAAGTTCCATTTCGAGGACCACCTTGGGACATGATAGGGACCCTCTCCGGGCCGGGAGCCTCCTCTTGGAGGACGGCCCCCAGTGAGCCCTTGTTCTCACTAGCTGCGCGCTCTGTCCCTGCTGTTTTCCAGTGGCTGAAGCAAATAGAGGGAACGGAGGCGGCCCTGACCCAGAAGATGCTAGACTTGGAGAAAGAGAAGGTAAAAGATGCAACCCCCTAGGAGGGAGGGGGGTTGACAGCTCAGATGATTCGCTTCCGAGGAAAGCTTGGCGTGTGTTTTGTATTGATTTGCAATGCATTTCTAAATTTTGCTTTTGCTCTCATGGCTGTTCTGTGTAAGTATCATCCATTCACTCAGTTATTCCCTTGATACATATTTTTGGAGCCTCTGCTATCCTGGACACTATGTCACGATTAGGGGTTCAGTAATGAATAGCGGGGTCCCTGCCTTGTCTAGCCTGCAAGCCCTTGGGGATGTATGCGCGGGAGCTGGCAGCGCAGTGTCGTGTGGGAACATTAGGGGAGGCACTTTGGTGGTATGGAGGCACCTGGACCAGGGGCTCAGGCACACCAAGGGGGAGCTCCAGGCTTCACTTGCCCCTTCTTGGCCGTGAGTTTGGGAGAGACACACTGGACTTTGCTTCCTCATTGCTAATGGGGTTTCCTATCTCCACCTCATTGGGCCATAGGGATGAGAGATACTGGACACATGGCCCATTTTCACGCTGTGCTTGGCACACGCGGTACCTGATAAACAGTGATGCCAGCTCTTCACCAGGTGCCATGAGTGTACAGTGGGATCCATCTTACCCAGCCTGGGGATGTCAGAGAAGGCTTCCCAGAAGAGGTGGTTCTTGAGCCTTCAAAGACCAAATCGAGTTTTCTAAGTAGAAATGAGAGGGGAAGGACCAAGGAAGAGCCTAAGGCCTGGAAGCAGCGTGTTGGGTGGGAAGAGCCCTGGGCTGAATCACCAGGCCTGGGTGTCTAGTCCCACCTCTGTCACCAGTGAACTGTGGCATCTAGGGCAAGGCACTGGTCCTCTCTGGCCCTCTGTTTCCTCCTCTGTAAAAGCAAGTGGCTGTAACTGCTGAGCTCTAAACCTGAAACCCTCCAATCAGTAATAAAAAAAGAGATGGGTTTCGGAGAGATCACGCTTTCAGGGACTGAGTGACCAGAGAGTGGGGAGGATGCGTGCAGCAGTGAGAGTAATCAGGAGGTGGGTGATGCCATTGGCGTGGGGAGGAAGAGCCACATCTGAGAACCAGCCGCATCCAGGGTCCACCAGGGTGTGACAAGAGGAATCGAGAAGGATTCCTGTAGCCCGGGGCGTGGGAACCAGGTCAGACACCTGAGAGGAAGGAAGCTGGGAGGAGTTGGGACAGGCTTGATCAAGGCTCCTGGGCCAGCGAGGCTCCTGCTGGGGATTCACGCAGGAGCAAGCAGGGCAGACCTGATATCCCTTCTCACCCAAGCACCTGGCAGGTCCCCAACTCGGTGGGGCCGTCACTGTCCATCAAGTGTGAGAAGGTTGGCTCTGAAGAGCTGCTCAGTGATGGGTTCTCACGCTGATCTTGACCTTGGGCACCTCCTCTTTTTCAGGACCTATTCAGCAGGCAGAAGGGCTACCTGGAGGAGGAGCTAGACTACCGGAAGCAAGCCCTCGACCAGGCTTACCTGGTAGGACCGGAAGTGGGTTGCATGTTCTGATTCTTTAGACTTAGCATTACAGGCTGCTCTTCCTTTTGGGGCTGACGGCACATTTGGGGTCCTTGAAATGCCGCGTGGCGCGATACCAATGCCATCTCCACATTTCGACTGGTTTCAACCCGAATGACCATACAGATAAATTGTCACTTTTTCCAAATCAGTCATGATTCTTCAAAAGCATTTAGTTAGCTTGGTGGTTTCTTTGGGCATACTTATTCAGTTCTAGTAATCATTTGAGATGAAGGAAAAGAAACTTTCTGCTTATTAATATTTCTTATTAATATTTATTGATGCTCAAAGCCCAGAGCAAGTTTTCCCGTAAATAGCAAAAAGAGACAGTCACAGAGGAACAAAGGCAAAGCAATGAGTGGAGGGTGGGTGGTGATCCGAACAAGAATTACTTGTTGTGAGGTCCTGTGCAGCATTGCGCCTGGGTCACAGAACTGGTTCTGGACTTACTGGTGATGAACATGAGGTGGGACCATGCTCAGGTTCATATGGCTTTGAGGGGGCATTTCCAGGATGTCCCCACAGCAGAGCGCACTTGGAGTTCAACACCGCTCTTGCAGGAAGAAGCAGTGAGTATATAGAGTCTGGAGCAAGGCTTTGCTCAGATCATTTGTAGCTGAAATCATTTTACAAAGTGGGTTTGTACCTGAGCAATGCAGAATCAATAACTAAAAATCCCCGTCTCCATGAAGACAGAGAGTAGGACGCTGGGCTTAGCACAGGTGGGAGATTCTGGACTTGAAGGCTGGTCCACCTCACTGCGACCCTTGAGCCTTTGTGTCCAGGCTCTGAGGCTTGAATCCCCACGGCAGGGGGCAGCAGATGGAGAAGGTCAGGATGGTTTGAGCCTCATCAAGAAGTGGCATTTTCCCATTCAGTTCTTACTTCTGGGCACGTGCTGTTAAGGGCAATTTAGAAATGAAAACATACTCATCCTTTTCTTCCCTCTTTCACTTTTTTGGGTTTTCCTTGATTCTGTCCATTCTCCGTCCTTTTGCAAGCGCCCTTTGCCACTGCATTATACATCACCTCTGTCCTTCCCTGGCTTCCCCAGAAGGTTCTGAGGGATATGATTTCAAGAGATAACGTAGAAACATATGGCCCCAAAAGGAGGGAGAGGCTGCCGGAGAGTACGTTTGGAAAACTCTGAGGACTTCTTGGGTCCTAAAGGATGGGCTGAGACTTCAAGAGGAACAGAGCAAGCCATGTCCAAGTTCAGTGGTTCTTGGGGCCCTCTTTCAAGGGGCATCTTGCAAGACGGGTGTTTCCCAACGCACTTTGGAAAACTTGGTGTCCGCCTTCGGCTCTCTAAGTGCCATGTGCAGAAAGGCCCTGGGGGACCCTGAGTCCAGGTTCCACAGAGGAGGTCCCTGGGTGTGCTGATCCTGCCACTGGGTAGAAATGACATTCTTACCCAAAGAATATTCCAAAGCCTCAAGTGGGCTTTCAGGCACATGACGAGATTGGAGCTGTGATCAGCGCTCGGCTGGTCTGAACGGTCAGGGAAGAAAAATCTCCAGAGTGTGGCAGTGCCGTGGCCGCGGGCAGAAGGGAGGACAGCAGGTGCCAAAGTCACACCTGTGTTCCTTTGTCGTTGAGCTGAGTGAGATGGTGCAAGGCCACAGTGGAGCTTCCGGAATTGGATGGTGGGGTCCTGGCTGGAAGCTGGCCACGTGCGGGTCTCCTAGGAGCCCAGCTGCTGCAGGGGGAGGGGGTGGCCAGCAGGCACAGGCAAGCTCCGGCTCCATGTGGATCCCTTGGCTGTGTCAGTGGACAGATTCCCACCTTCTAGTTTCCCAGGGGCGACGACTAGGGTCAGGAGAGGGGAATTTGATGCCTGCTGGCTAAGATTGGTCTGATGGGCCTGGAATTCCCTTGGGGGGAGGCTAGCACAGCCATGCTGAAGCCGGGGAGGCTGCAGGAGCAGGTGACCACAGGCACAGAGGGCCACCCGTGTTGACCCACTGCTTCAAACCTCCTCCTGTGTCTTCATAGCAATTTCCATTAAGACAGGTGATTGGTCTATAGCGTCTTTGGAAGAGAAAGAGCTGTTCCTAGCAAGGGACGTGGGTGGGGATTTAGGATGGCAGAGAAGGAGATACTTCTCTCTTTTGTCCCTAGATATTCCCATGAGGTAAATGTATTTAAGTGTCTCGCCGTGAGGCCGAAAAGAAATAACTTCCTCTCATGATGAAAACTCTGAGCTTTCACAAGGATCTCCTCCCCTGGCTACTAATCTCTCATGTGCTCTGCTAACCAGGGGTGTCTTGCTTTTCAGGGGGAGGAGAGAGCAATGAGGACACTGTCCCCATTTGCTTGGGGTTGAAATTGCTTTTCTAACTAGGCAGCTGAATGCCAAGTGCGTGCCATTTGGGACACATTTTCCACGCTACTCAAGATAAAGGGGAGATTTGTTCCCAAGCTGGGGGCAGTGAATTGGAAGCCAAAGACAAAAATAAAGACCCGTTGAGTCAAACCTCTCTTTGAATCACACATCTTAAGGGGCGGTTACGACTATTTCTTCTCATTGCCCTAGTCCCCTCCTGTACAGAGCACGGTGTCTTGATTGAACAGAGTTAAGAAGGGTTCTCAAAACCGTGTGCACAGGGCTGAAAGGGGCTCCCTCGCCCCCATGCCCACCCCCGAGGCCGCTGGCCGCTCTGCTCGGCCCCTGCATGCCTCCCCTCCCCGCCCAAGATCCCCCAGCTGGGCCTCGCTCGGCTGCAGTGTCCTAGGGGTTCCCGTCCACCCACCTGTGACCTCCCACTGTCTGTGTGATTTGGGCCGCTCAGAAAATCCAGGAGCTGGAGGCCACGCTGTACGACGCGCTGCAGCAGGAGCCGGGGCGGCGGGCCAGCGAGGCGCTGAGCGAGGGCCAGCGGGAGGACCTGCAGGCCGCCGTGGAGAAGCTGCGCAGGCAAATTCTGCGGCAGAGCCGGGAGTTTGACAGCCAGATCCTGCGGGAGCGCATGGAGTTGCTGCAGCAGGCCCAGCAGGTAGGGGCAGGGGCCCGGCTGGGCGCCACTGGCCACCACTGGCCACCATCCCCGCTCCTCCACCCCTCCTGTCCCCTGTCGGCACACTGACACCTCTGATGGACACGGTCGATGGAGAGCTAGCAGGAAATCAAGTTTCCGTGAAGCAGGGAGGTCTTCCCGTGGATGCCCTCATAGCCCACAGGTGAATCCTCAGTGACGGGGAGACGCGGGGCTCTCGGGCCCACTATACCGCCAACTGTTTCTAATCACACACTTAAACAACACAGTCCCTGGCCCAGCTAAGTGGTAACACAAACCAAAGCAAGGCATCCCCTCTTCCTCCAGCATTTGTGTTCTGTTTAAACTCAGGTTCTTGTAACCAGGAGGCGCGGGCTGGATGGTTTGCTTTGGGGCTGATCTTGTGATGACGGCTACTTTGAGGACTGGACCTGTAGGCTGTATTAGTTGTTACCTCTGTATTCCTAAATGTGTTTGGGGTCCTGTGCGAACGTCATGTGCTGCCCAGCGCACGGGGACCAGCTTCCCAGGACTCGTGAGGGGGACAAAGGTGAGGATGCAGCAGTAGCTCTGGCATTCATTGGGCACGCACTGTTTTAGATCCTTTACCTCACGGCACTCCTGCAGGTGGGATGATTATGTCCATTTTCCTGGTGAGAAAACTGAGACTCAGGAAGGTTTACTCACGTGCCTTAAGGTCACACAGCTCATAAGGAATCCTGTCTGTGAGGAAAGATCTAGATAACCAGTGGGGGTCGGTGTCACAGAAGGAGAGAGACAGAGACAGAGAATTGGAAGAAGGAGCAGGTAGAGAGCTGTGTCCGAAGCAGCAGAAGCCCCCATTAGGACTGAGAAGCAAAGATCCCTGGTGGGTTTGGAAGGGGTGTGGGGGGCACAGCCGACTGCATTCGGTTGAGGACTGAAAGGGCCGTGATGAAGGGGGAAAGGGTAACTGGAGGTTATGACGGCAAACTCTTCATTCCACACTGGATTTGGGTGAAAGGACTTCGGGCATCCCCCACGACCCTCCACCTGGGCTCCCGCACTGCCCCGTCTGTGCCAGTGTGATCTGCTCGCCAGCTCCTGAGTGACCTGGCTCTGATGGGCATAGCTCCTGAGCTGGTATGATGTCTGGCACATGCTAGGAATGCTGGGGACACCAGGAGGGAGAGGATGGAGATGGAGGGGAGAGAAGGGAAAAGCATGGAGGGGGTGTGACAAGGGCACTGTCACTGAACCATCTCTGTTATGGTCACATCGCTAGTGAAAAGTCCCCTGAGGTGGCCGCACCCCAGCGGGACAGATCCCGAGCATCTAGCGTGACTGGGGCTCTTCAGTCGGTGCACACAAAGTGCTGGGGGTATGGGGAGGTCCCTTCCCAGGGCAAGCTGTGAAGGTCCTGATGGAGGGCCCAGCTGTGCCAGGTTTTAAAGGTAAATAGGAAGAAGCCAGGTGGCCATTGGGGGAGCAGTGTTTCAGGCAGCAGCAGAGCAGGGGTGGTCAGCTGGAGTAGCAGTGGTTTAAAAAACAGACCCTGGGACAAGACAGCCTGGCTTTGAACCCTGTTTTCCCACTTATTGGCTGTGTGGCTTTGGACAAGTGACTTAACCTCTCTGGGTCTCACTTTCCTGAGATGGTAATAATGCCTACTCACTGGGATGCTGTAAGGTTTAAGTGAACTATTACATGGAAAGTGCTCTCAGTAAGTGTAGGCAGCGATATTATTGCCAAGTGTAGGCTGTGAGTAGGTGTAGCAGGACCAGGGCCAGACCAGGCTAAGAGCTGGATGCTGGATTAGCTAATGCCCAGCACTGGGTGTCGTTTGCAGGACTTGCCAACTGAGTGTGAATGAAGGGGTTGATTTCACGTTCAGCAAATCCAGCTCAAAGCAGAGCATTTGTGTGTTTGAACCAAAAAGTCATTACCCACCTGAGGATCCAGATCTCACGAAGGTGCTGGTTATAGTCTAAGTCCAGAAAGTGTGATGGGTGGGCCAGTGAGCACACCCTAAACACAAAGGGCAATGCCACATGTGGCCGTGACTCCCTGAAAAGCACCATGTCCCACATACTAAGAGAAAAAGGGACTCAGGTGATTAAAAAAAAAAACAGCAGAAAGCAAGCCATGCTGGCTGTGTGGTCGATTGAGGACTAGTCTCCCTTAAAGAAGAAAATCATTTAAAATACAAGTGTTTTGGAGTGTTTGTGTAAGATCGTATGGGACCAATCACTTCCTTTTACATTTCTCTTGACCTACCTAGTAAACTGCATGTACCTAAGCATAGGGAAAGTTGACTAAGAGCTTGACCCAGGGCTGGGAGCTGCTTTTCCTTTATCTCTGGAACATTTTCAAATCAGTTGAGAATTCTGCTGAGGGTAAATGGTAGATACCCTTCCTCCCACCGAAAATGCCCTCACTCTCATTAATATACACTGATAGGCGTCTGTCAGCCAATACCAATGACAGATGATATATCACTCTGAGGCATTAGTGAGGTAGGACATGCAAATCAGTTAGTGAGTGCCTGGTGCCTGGGAGGTGTCTAGTAAAAGGAAGACTCTCTTTATATAATTACAAACGTGGATGTTGACACCCGAGGCCGCGTTGTGTTCTGTCCACCCTGGCTACTCAAAGTGTGGTCCATGGAGCATCTCCTGGGAGCTCTTAGAATGCAGACTCTCAGGGCCCACCCCAGACCTACTGAATAGGATTCTGTGTCTACAAGATTCCCAGGAGATTTCTGTGCAAGTTAAGTTGTTAAATGCTAGTTAGTCTGAGAGATACATGGCTGTGAGTTAGAGAGGGGTGTAAGTGTCTGTATTAGTTTACTTGGGCTGCCATAACAAAATACTACAGACTGCATGGCTTAAACAACAGAGGCTAGATGTCCAAAATCAAGGCCTGGCTGATTGGGTTGCTGGTGAAGGCTCTTTTCCTGGTTTGCAGACGGCCACCTTCTCTCTGTGACCCCCACATGGCAAGGGGGATGTGGGGAGGGGCAGATTGGGGCAAAGATGGGAGGGAGAGAGATTGTCCTTTTGTTATAACACCACCAATCCTACCAGATTAAGGTCCCACCTATGACCTTATTAGGGCTTCAACATAAGAATTTAGAGGGGTCACAATTCAGTCCGTAGCAGGTTTCCCGTTACATTTTTGGCTTTGTAAGGAAATGAGTTCTCATGCCTTCTTCCCTGACTCAACTCAGGTGAGCCCCTCCTCCATCACATCATGCCACAGCATCCAGGGGAAAAGGTTCCACCTCCTCCCTTCTCTGGGCTCAGCTCCGGAACTGTCAGCAAGGCAACGCCCTCCTGGCCTCCTGTTCGTTCTTCGTGGGTGGTTCGGAGCAGCTCTAGCTCCAGGCTTTGTCTTAAGGGTCCTGTGTCACCCTGTAGGCAGAAATGCTTGGCCAAACTCTCCCAGTGTGGCACAGATGTAACCGATGATGCCATGACGTTCACAGATTCTTGCTCCCCGCTCTCCCAGCCCAGCATCACACGTGTAATAGCAGCAGGAAGCAGGAGCCCCAGCCAGCATCTCGGTGCCTTTGCAAAAGATGCTCGGAGTTCAGAGTACATCTGTTTTACTGGGTGTTTCCTTTAAAGGAATGGGCTGGATTTGGTTCATCCAGGTGATGCCTGGGTAGAGAGACTTTCCTTACAACAAGCCCCATGACAGCATGATGCTGGGGACAGAGAGACCCTCCTGTCTCGAGCTTTCATTCAACAGCGTATCACTGGGCACCAATTATGTGCTGGGCACAGGTCTGGCCGCTGGAGATGGAGCAGTGGGCAAAGTTCCTGCTTTCCTGGGGGGTGTCTTTCCATATCTCACTGGGGGGAAACAGGCAGCATGCGTGTAGATATCAGAAACGGTGAGACTTGAGGCTAAAATGATGTGAGAGGTGAGCCATTCAGCTATTTGAAGAGAGAACAGCAAGTACAAAGGCCCTGAGGTGGGAACAGGCTTATTATGCTGGAGAAAATGTTTACATTGTTCATCAGCTGTAGTTTTCAAAAGCAGTTCCCACCACATACAGGATTTTTAAAAGAGACCATCAACCCGAAACAATAGTTGTAATGAGCATTGTGAAAACCCCAGTTTGTAGAGTATCACATGACTTGTACAACTCTTGGCTATCTAAGTGTTAGACCCAGTTTAATGGATGGGAAACAGAGGCCCAGGGGCCAAAACAACTTGATTAAGGCCAACCCGCCTTTAGGAAGCAGTGGCCATTCCACTAGGGGCCAGTTCTGAGTTCACGTCATACTAATTCCCTGAGGTTTGCTACTTGTTTTTGGCGAGTGTTTGTCCTGAATTCGATAGAGTCTCCAGAAATCTGGCATTAAAAAAAATAATAATTTTGAAGAAGCTACATTTCCAGTGGGAGAAGGGCGTTAGGAGCCTGAGAATTTCAAACGTGCATCCAGTGATTTATTTTCCCTCCAGGAACATAAAAAACAGCATGTTAAAGCTACAAATGGAGAGCTACAATGTGGCATTAGTAGCACAGGGTCTTGGGTCAGACAGGTCTGGATTCAAATCCCCCCGGCCCCGCCCAGCGTGACCTGAGACAAGGTACTTCAGCTCTGTGAGCCTCGGGTGGGTGTCCCCATCTGCAGAATGGGGACACTGCCAGCACACATCTCAAGGGTTGAGGTCAATGGAGAATTTCTGTGAAGCGTTTGGAAGAGAACCCACCATGAATTAAGCCCTGGACGGGTGTCAGCTCCTACCCGCTGCCCTGGGCCTTTCCCACCCAGCCTGGCCTCCGCTGCACGTTCTGTCACTCACAGTAACCAGACCCCTGCTGGGGTCCCCAGCACACGCTGATCAGGCAAGTGTGGTCCAGGCTGTGCTCCAGGACTGGGAAGAGGGAGAGTGAGATGCCCTTGGCCTTGTGGAGCTCACACCTGGTATAGTGAACACAGAGGCAGGCCCTGGGCAGGGGGTGGCCGTGACGGGGGTTGGGGGGTGCTGGGAGCCAGGGAGAGACCTGCTGGTGGGGGGACCTGAGGGTAGGAAGGAATGGGCCCTGCCCAAAACCCCCCAAGTCTTCCCTTCATTCTTGGAAGAAGATCCCAGGTGCGTGCGCTCTGGCCCCGTGTCACCCCAGCCCTTGTGCCCAAATCCAGCCTTGCATCTGCTGTCCCCCTGCTGGGGACACATTCCTCAAATGTCACCCGAGAGTGGCTGCCCCATGGCCTTGCTTAACCAGCTGCTCCCCTGATTGACTTTTCTTCCTGTCACTTCTCACTACCTGGTCTTTGCTGACTGACTGTCTCCCCAGGAGGCTCTGAGGGCAGGGGAGCTGCCGTGTCCCAGTGCCCAGAACAATGCTGAGTGCAAGCACGGCACAGAGGCACAACACAGCACGCACAACACACAGCACACACAACACAACACAGCACACACACACAACACGGCACAGCACACACAATGCACAACACAATACATATAACACACACAGCACAGCACAGCACACAAAACACGGCACAGCACACACAATGCACAACACAGTACATATAACACACAACACAACACAGCACACACACACAACACGGCACAGCACACACAATGCACAACACAATACATATAACACACAACACACACAACACAGCACAGCACACACAATGCACAACACAATACATATAACACACAGCACACACAACACAGCATACACAACACAGCACAGCACACACACACAACACGGCACAGCCCACACAATGCACAACACAGTACATATAACACACAGCACACACAACACAACACAGCACAGCACACACAATGGACAACACAGTACATATAACACACACAACACAACACACACAACACAGCATACACAACACAACACAGCACAGCACACACAACACGGCACAGCACACACAATGCACAACACAGTACATATAACACACAACACACACAACACAACACAGCACAGCACACACAACACGGCACAGCACACACAATGGACAACACAGTACATATAACACACAGCACACACAGCACAGCATACGCAGCACAACACAGCACAGCACACACAATGCACAACACAATACATATAACACACAACTCACAGCACACACAACACAGCATACACAACACAACACAGCACACACACACAACACGGCACAGCACACACAATGCACAACACAGTACATATAACACACACAGCACACACAACACAACACAGCACAGCACACACAACACGGCACAGCACACACAATGCACAACACAGTACATATAACACACAACACACACAACACAACACAGCACAGCACACACAATGGACAACACAGTACATATAACACACACAACACAACACACACAACACAGCACGCACACACAACACGGCACAGCACACACAATGCACAACACAGTACATATAACACACAGCACACACAGCACAGCATACGCAGCACAACACAGCACAGCACACACAATGCACAACACGATACATATAACACACAACTCACAGCACACACAACACAGCATACACAACACAACACAGCACACACACACAACACGGCACAGCACACACAATGCACAACACAGTACATATAACACACAGCACACACAGCACACACAACCCAACACAGCATGCACACACAACACAGCACAGCACACACAATGCACAACACAGTACATATAACACACAGCACACACAGCACAGCATACGCAACACAACACGGCACAGCACACACAATGCACAACACAGTACATATAACACACAACACACACAACACAACACAGCACAGCACACACAATGGACAACACAGTACATATAACACACACAACACAACACACACAACACAGCACGCACACACAACACGGCACAGCACACACAATGCACAACACAGTACATATAACACACAGCACACACAGCACAGCATACGCAACACAACACAGCACAGCATACACAATGCACAACACAATACATATAACACACAACTCACAGCACACACAACACAGCATACACAACACAACACAGCACACACACAACACGGCACAGCACACGCAATGCACAACACAGTACATATAACACACAGCACACACAGCACACACAACACAACACAGCACAGCACACACAACACGGCACAGCACACACAATGCACAACACAATACATATAACACACAACACACACAACACAACACAGCACAGCACACACAATGCACAACACAGTACATATAACACACACAACACAACACACACAACACAGCACGCACACACAACACGGCACAGCACACACAATGCACAACATAATACATATAACACACAACACACAACACAACACAGCACAGCACACACAATGCACAACACAATACATATAACACACAACCCACAGCACACACAACACAACACAGCACAGCACTGCCAGGCATTCTGGCATCTGACCCGGCCTGGAGCACCAGCTGCCTGCGTTGATGGGAAGAATGCGTCCCAGTTTGCCCTGGATGGCCCCTGTCCGCTTTTCCTGCATTTGGCCCATGGGATGCAGTGATGTGACGTCATCAGCCTGGCCCCAGTGGGCATTTCAGTTTTCAAGCCCTATTAAGTAAGGGGAAAAGTGGGTGCAGAAAAAAAATCAATCAGCCCATGGTACCTTTCCCAACAGAACGATTCTGCACGTTTGCAAAATGTTCTCCCGGTGTGAAGATTGGAGTCGATCCACTCATAAACTTGCTTTGTCCTCTCCCTCCCCAGGCTTTATTCCTCAGCACCAGCTGGCCTGCACCACAGATATCTGCTGGGACCACAAGCAATTGCAGTACCACCCTCACCCCTCACTGCCCCTCCCTGCCAATCCATCCACTGCACCGCAGAAGCCTGCCTAACACAGCGTAGCACCACCCCTCCCCAAAGACCCTCCCTGGCTCCGCCATGCCCAGAAGATGAAGTCCGGGTTGCTTAGCCTCACGCCCTGAGCCCCCTGGGCCCTGTGCTCACCTCTACAAATGCACTGGCTGCCTCTCTCACGACCTTCTCCTGCTCCATGTCACACCATTTTCATTTGCAATTTTTCTAACATCTACATACCAGGCTCTGTTCTAGGTGCTGGGGATACAGCACTTGCTCTCATGAAGCTTATATTCCAGTGCAGGGAGACAGATCAGTGATGGCACATAGAAGGGGCTCCATAAATGTTGGTTCACTGATGGTCATACCAACCCTCTGAGTGGGAACCATTGATGCAGTTTCACAGGTGAGGTGAGTTCTCAGAGAGGGTAAGCAACTTGCCCAAGGTCACACAGCCAGGAAGTAGCAGAGCTGGAATGTGAACCCATGTCATAAGATGACAAAGCTCTTAAGCACTGCCCCTTCCAGCCTCCCATGACTGGATGGGAGACTGACCCTAGTTATTAAAAAAATTCAGGAAAGACTAGAATGAGAATCAGCTTCTCAGGCTGAGTTTTTTTAAATAAAAATATTTATTTACTTTTTTTTCACTTAATCTTTTAAAAAAAATTTATATTGGGGCATAGTTGATTTACAATGTTTCAGGTGTACAGCAAAGTGATTCAGTTATACATATGCATATATCCATTTTTTTCAGATTCTTTTCCCATATAGGTTATTACAGAATATTGAGTAGAGTTCCCTGTGCTATACAGTAGATCCTTGTTGATGATCTATTACATATATATTAGAGTGTATATGTTAATCCCAAACTCCTAATTTATCCCTCCCCCCCCATCTTTCCCTTTTGGTAACCGTAAGTTTGTTTTCAAAGTCTGTGGATCTGTTTCTCTTTTGTAAATAAGTGCAAAAAATGAGCAGAAGATCTAAATAGACATTTCTCCAAAGAAGACATACAGATGGTCAAAA
Organism: Phocoena sinus; assembly: GCF_008692025.1. NCBI lineage: Eukaryota > Metazoa > Chordata > Mammalia > Artiodactyla > Phocoenidae > Phocoena > Phocoena sinus. The sequence goes on from NC_045767.1 coordinate 36,584,953, forward strand.
AGCACATGAAAAGATGCTTAACGTCACTAATTATTAGAGAAATGCAAATCAAAACTACAATGAGGTATCACCTCACACTGGTCAGAATGGCCATCATTAAAAAGTCTACAAACAATAAATGCTGGAGAGGGTGTGGAGAAAAGGGAGCCCTCCTGCACTGTTAGTGGGAATGTAAATTGTACAGCCACTATGGAGAACTGTATGGAGGTTCCTCAAAAAAACTAAAAATAGAGCTACCATATGATCCAGCAATCCCACTCCTGGGCATAAATCCAGAGAAAACCATACTTTGAAAAGATACATGCACCCCAGTGTCTATTCACAGAAGCACTGTTTACAATAGCCAAGACATGGAAGCAACCTAAATGTCCATCAGCTGATGAATGGATAAAGAAGATGTGGTACATATGTACAATGGAATATTACTCAGCCATAAAAAGAATGAAATAATGCCATTTGCAGCAAGAAGGATGAACCTAGAGATTATCATACTAAGTCAGTCAGAGAAAAACAAGTATCATATGATATCACTTATATTTGGAATCTAAAAAAAATGACACAAATGGACTCAGGCTGATTTTTAAAGCCCAGAAGTTGTTCCTGGGAGATTTTTGCAAATCCTTCGAAAGCTGTAAAGCATTGTCCTCCCTCCACGTGGCATTGTGATTTGCAAGGCACTTTCCCCAGGTCCCCATTTCACCCCCAGGGTTACAGGGTCACTGTGCAGTTATTACAGAAGAGGCGTTCCACACAGAGAGATTATTTGATTACATGACTCTCCAAAGTCCACCCTCTGGTAAATTTGGGGCCCGGGATCCAAGCAAGGGTCTAGCCGAGTTCTGTGGTCATTCACAGATGCTCTCTGCCAGCCCGCCTTGCAAGGGGGTCTCTGGAGGGCAGTCACAGTCTCCCTCAGGTGGAAGAGAATTAGAAACATACTGGGTTTCTCGTCCTTTATAGAGCACGTAGTCTCTGCCGACTTTGCTGTAAGTACTTTGCACAGATTCACTTGCTAGATCCTCAGATGTGGGCAGCGCTATTACCCCCAATTCACAGATAAGGAAACCAAGGCCAGAGAGGCTGAACTACTTGCCCAAGGTCACATATCTGAGAGCAGAAGTATTTTTCATCTCTCTTCCGTGCCAATCCATCTTCTGTTTTGCTGCCAGTGTGATCTTTCGAGAATCAAAATCTCATTATTTCCTTATTTGAAATCCTTCATGAGTTCTCCGTGACACCCCCAAATCTGCAAGTTCTTCATCGGGACATTCCAGACCCTCTGAGCTCTGCCCCCCCTGCACTCCCAGCTCCCTGCACACACACACAACATGCCTTCTGCCTGGAGTTCCCTTCCCTCTTTGGCGTCTGGAAAACCACAGTGGGCTGGGTTTTGTGTTTCCTCTGGACCCCCCAGCCCACACTTCAACTCCTTACACCCCTCACTTCTGCTCAAGTGTGATCTTCCCTGAGCATCCATATGAAATAGCACCCCATTCCTTCCTTACCCCTGCTCGACTTTCTCCATGACAGCTGTATTCATCCAGGGCACCATCTATGTATTTGTGTAATACCATTGTCTGAACCTGATGGGACCACAAACTCGAGGCCCCGGGCATGTTGAGCCATATTTGCCGAGTGGGTGAATGTGCCCACAGTGGTGGTTCTCAGAGTGGGGTCCCCCGACCAGCAGCGACCGCATCACCTGGGGACCTGTGGGGAATACAGCTTCTCAGGTCCCGCCCTGAACTGCTGAGTCAGAAACTCTGGGGAAGGGCTCCTGGGATCCGCAGGGCCTCCAGGTGATGCTGATCTGAGTTTGAGAATCTGGACAGAAGGCTTCTCCGGACTGATTCTTAATTCGGGCTGACCTGAGTCGCCGCCCTTCAGCCGGACAGCGTTCTCCAGAGGAGTGAGGTCTCCACGTACATTCAGGACTGGCAAGGCTGTAGCCAGCTAAGCAGCTGTCCAGGGGTATCAGCCCTTGAGGGGTATTGAAGTGCTACTGGACACATGACAATCTGGAAAAGGTTGTACTTGCCAGACCCCCTGGGTGGGATGCTGTGTGGAACTGGGAGGAACAGACTGATAAACCACCGAGGCTTGGTGTGCACCCCTAGGGGCATTCGACAGGCGCAGAGCCAGGTAGGTGACCAACCGTCCCTGTTTCCCCGGGACTGATGAGTTTCTCAGGACTCTGGACTTTCAGTGCTAAAACCAGGAAAGTCCCAGGCAAATGGGGACAGTTTGTCATCCTAAAACCTAGCACTACGTGGGCTTCTAAGAATCTGAGTGGATGCTACAGCCATGCCTACCACTGGCACTCATCTCTGCACCAGCTCTGAAGCTCCAGCTAAATAAATCTTGGACAAGTCATTTGGTGCTGCTTCAAATCCATGGTCTTTATTAACCTGCCCAAGGCACCTCCGTGTCTTGGTCAATCTTGATGTTTATGTTTTTAAAAGAGTACACGTTGTATAATTCCATTACGATGCATTTCAAGAACAGGCAAAATCAACTTTTAGTGACAGAGGTCAGAATAGAGTCCCATGGGGGCCTGAGGGAGCCTCCTGGGTGCTGGAGAAGCCCTCAGTCTTGATTCAGGGGGTGGAGAGACGGCCTGCACACGTATAAAAGTTAGTCGAGCTGCCCACTTATTATTTGTATGTGTCACTGCTTATACGCCACACCACGATAAACAACGAAGAGTAAGGTTTGAACCTGGAAATTTGACTTTTTCTGATACAGAACTTAATGTGTTGCAGAGAATCCGAGAATTGGAGGATAAACTGGAGGTCCAGAAGCGACATCTGAAAGAGCTGGAGGAAAAGGTGAGTGGTGTGAGCTCAGACCATGCCCTGGGCTTCTCTCCATGAGTCGTTCACATGGAATATTCTCTTCTCCTGTCAGTTTCATGAAACCCAAGGAATGGGCTCTGTCTCCAGCCCTCCCTTTTCTGCCCATGTCCCCCAAACTGGCAGTCCAAGAAATAGGTAGCCCCATCAAGTACTTTTCTAGGGAAGAAAAGCGCAGTCCGGGGGCTTCCCTGGTGGCGCAGTGGTTGAGGGTCTGCCTGCCGATGCAGGGGGCGGGTTCGTGCCCCGGTCCGGGAAGATCCCACATGCCGCTGAGCGGCTGGGCCCGTGAGCCATGGCCGCTGAGCCTGCGCGTCCGGAGCCTGTGCTCCACAACGGGAGATGCCACAACAGTGAGAGGCCCACGTACCGCAAAAAAAAAAAAAAAAAAAACAAAAGAAAAAAAAGAAAAGTACAGTCTGGGATCAACTTTGTGTGAGGGAGGAGGAGGGTGTCTATTTTTTTTTCCACCAAAGACCTTCAGGTGAACCCCTCTGACATCTGTGAGCCGTAAACCAGCCACAGACATTGGACTTATTCACCTTGAACGATATATATGCCAAAAACCAGTGAGCATTCTTAGAAGTCTCCTCCCTCCAGCGGGAAGTATGGCTGACACCCAGCCCCATTGTCTCTCTATGGCTATCACCATTTTAAGGGTGAGAACGCTGAGCCTGAGAAAGATTCAGACACTTGTCCATGATCCCACAGCTGGAGAGGGATACCCGGGGTCTCCAGGGATGTCACACCAGTGCCCCCGCCACACGTTGTTGGTCCAGATGGACAAATGAGTCCACACATGTGGCATCTTTGTCAGGGCACTTACCACTTCCTGTCCATCCACTAGCTCTTATTCATCTCTTTATCCAAGACAGTTCTTGCCACAGAATAGGGCATCATCAAATGTTTGCAGAATGAGTAATAGATGAGTAGAGAGAAAACCTAAAACTGCACGTTTTATATCGCAGAGGTATGCTCACATGTGGGAACAGGTGAAGGGCTCTGACCCCATTGGGGTGGTCCTCTGGGGACAACGTGCCTCAGGAAGCTTGAAGGGTGATGTGCCGTTACCCCGGGGAAGCAGATGGAGAAAGGGCATTTCTGGGCTTCAGGTATCTGAGGCTGGCCTTTGGAGAGAGGAAGCCGTCTCATTCCATGGACAGAGTGAGGCCAAAGTCACGAAAGCCACCAGAGAGCAGATTCAGGGCTATCTACAAATGGGATGACAGCCCACTCTGTCTAGAGGGAATCAAATACAATGGCCCAAAGAGACAGACCAGCTCTTCAGATGGTACACCAGCTTTCTCTCCTGGGAGTCAGCTATTACACGGGTTAATTCACCTTCCTGGCATCTTCCCATCTGCACCTGGAGCCCTGGGGCACAACCAGCAGCGGGGCGGCAGAGGCTCGTGGCTGGAGGATTTGGGCCAGTTCTCCTGTTGGCGCCCTGGAAATCCCATGCAAATTCAGTTTAAGCAGCTTCCTAGAGTCCCCATCTGCTGCATGCCATCCCCCCTCCCCAGCTTCCAAGGTTATTTTGAGGAGCTGAGGGGATCTCAAGGATACTTCAAGGATTTCCCCGCGGGCACTACTGGGCTGGGCTGGTCGAAAAATAACTCCAGCCACCATGGTCAGTGGTCAGGAACTCTGTCCCTGCCATACTCCACAGGCTGGTCTTGGCAAGGACCTCCCCTACCCCGGGCCTCAGTTTCCTCATGTAGAATATGAAGAGCTAGGTGATTCTAAATGCCCCTTCTAGCTCTAACTTCCAATGATTCTAAATTTTGTTTAAAATTTGGTGGCTGTCTGTTTGGATTTTCATTTTTTCAATAACAATTTAGGGGAGCTATTACCTTGATTTGGAAAAAAATAATGAATTCTTTTCAAAAGCCCTGGATAATGTCCAGACATGTTTCACCTAATCACCAGCAATTCTTTTTGAATAAAGCAAGTAATAAATAAACTAAGGGAAAAAACTCTACTCTCAAACTGACCTGTATAATTTTTCATTCCCTTAAAGCCATTTTTTTTCTGCAAATTTTTTCTTTTTAAAGTAGACTAATCAAACGGCACAAAAGATTTTAAACAGTGGAATCTCTTGGGAGAGTGGGCCCTGGCAGGGATGGTATAGGGGCCGGTCCGCAGGTCGGACTGGATGACCTGTGACCTGGGTGGAATCTTCCTTGATCCTTGTACGCATGTCATGCCTAGTCTTTGGTGGGACCATCAGCTATGACTACTGGAGAGGTCTTCCTCTATATATACTGTCCTGCCAGGTTCTTCAAGAAAGTCACACCTCTGCACCAAAAAGCCCTGGTCCATGGTGTACATCTCCCCTGTCTAAATTAGCCAGATATTTGGGGACTGTGTAGGGACAACCCACCCTGGGTGACACATCCCACAGGATGGGTTTCTCAGGTGAAATCCGCTCCTAAAGCCCACTGACTTCCTGTTTCTCTTTCCAAACCCAACCCCAGTGGCGTAGTTCTTGTGAAATGCTGTCATTGAGTTCCATACTACATATCTTACATCTTTTTTTCTTTTCTTTTTTTCCCCCTCATTTTCTTTTGGTCTTATTTTATAGTTTTTGTTCCTTTTTTTGTTTTTCTCACTAGCATTCATTCTGTGGCCTTGATGACGTCAGTGAGCCAGGAACTCGGGTTGGTATCCTTTCATTTTCACTGATAAAAATGATTTTTCTAAAAAAGGAGATTTCCTCCCAGCTCTGACTGTAACATTCCTTTAGGTGCTATGGAAGGTGGCCTTGTGGTAGATTGCTCCTGGTCAGGCTCACTGGCCCCGGGGCATCCGGGGGTCACTGGCGAGTTCCACCGCTGAGAGGAAGATCAGGGAGCTCTCTGTGAATAAGATTGGACAATGGGGACCTGGTTGTCCCCCTGTTGTATTTTATCTTGAAAAGGCGGTTGTGGCTTTTCCCAAAGGTTCTTTCTATTTTGGCTTTGGTTTTGGGTGCTCTCTATTGCCTGTGGGACACTAAATTCACCGTAGGGTCCAGACCAGGGTGGGCTTCTGGGATCAGGGGTCTGCAGGAGTAGCAGGCTGATGGGCAAGTCCATGACCCGCGTACAAAATGCCCAGGAAGCCTGTGTAAAGAGCCCACGCTCCTTGCCTCTCCCCCACCACCTGCCCTGGACCCCAGGCCTGGTTTTGATGCCATCCCGGCAGCTGGTCCTTCTCTGGATCATTGGACCCTGCGTGTCTCATCCTGAGTTCCTTCTTGGGCACCCAGGCCTCCCCCATTCTCCCTGTTCTGAGTGCCCACCATGGACTGGGGTCTGCCAGGGCCCCTAGAGTCTAGAATTCTGCTGCTGAGTTCAGCCCAGGTGAGGGCCCTGTGAATTCTGAGGATGCCCACAGCCTACTAGCCGCCTGGACCCCCAGGCTGAGCTCTGACACTTGTCCCTGCCTGATGTCCTTGTGGGCTCTTCCTTGGATCCTCTGTGCCCTGGTCCTAGGACAGCGCTTGGCACGTGGTTGATGCTCATTCCGTGCTTGTGCAGCAAATAAAGGAATGATCCCAGGTCTGATCAGACTGGGAGTGGGGGTTGCCATAGTGGGTTGGGGGTGGGTGCTGGGAGACAGGCCATCTGAACCCTATTTCCTCGCTCCCTGGATTGTCGGGGAAGGTCCCTCAGTGGGCTCAGCTGAAGAGTTCAGGACAGTGATGGGAACAGGTGAGGGCAGATAAGCCAGGGGCTTCCCCAGCCATTCTCCCCCTTGGTTCTTGTGTCATGTCAAATTATTTTTTAATTTTCCAGGATAGAAAAAGAGCTTATGGAATAAACTGAGTCCTATGGCAAACCCAACCCCACTCAAACCAAAATTCAACAGCAAAACAAGCTATTCCAAGCCCAGAAACTGAAACCAGAATTCACAGATACCACACGACAGCTTGAACGGGAGGCATTTAGGATCTATGGCTGGGTCCTGGCTGGGCCAAGCTGTAGGAGCTCTGTAAGGATGATGGGGAATTTGTCAAGCTCAGGGCCACATCCAAGTCCCCACTGTGGCACCTTCAAGAGCCCGAGGGGCAGAGACCTGAATACCAGGAAACTAAGTGCAATTACTAGAAATGGATTGACTGGAGAGCCACTGCACTGTCTGGGGACAGACTGCATCCTTGTCCCTGCACAGCATGCCTCCCCTAGCTGTGGTGTGTGTGCCCAGCTAGACACTGACTGTGTACATATGTCTCCATGAACTGTGCCGTGTGAATCCTGGAGTCTATCAGCCAGAGTGACTTGCAAATGTCCCTGTGATCTGAACCCAAAGTCAAGCCCCAGGCAACAAAACCCTCCAGATCTGTGTGCAGCTGAATTCAGCAGCTGTTGGCCAGAGAGAGAGGACTGGAGCCTCGCCCACTGTGGACGGTGGACCCCAGGACCTCAGATTTACAAGGGGGAAGCCACAGGCTCCATCACTCTTGAGGGTGAAAGTCCCAGAGCTTGACTGCACCTGGGCCATTGTAGATCAAGGATTGAGAGGTGGACAGCATCCCCGCCTAGACCACACTCGGGCTGTCTCACATCTGGGTGGTAATTTGCAAGGGGCTGGCCAGGAAGAAATGCTGGGTTGTGGAGCGATCCCTGGAGCACCCGCGGGAAATGAGGCTCCTTCCGCAGTGGTCTGAGACCAGGTCCACTTTCTTACAACCTCAGCCATTCCTGATCCCAGGAGACCTGCCTCTGCACCACGCCTCCCAGGAGAACGATGGATTGGGTGGGGCTGCCGAGGAGGCCAGGACACCAGCTGGTGGAGGTCAAGCCCAGGAGCAAATCCTGGAGAAGAGAAGTTACTTTCGGATGTCGTTGCTGTTGTTATTCTAGGGTGAGCAGGTGGGTGGGGGAGCATCTCCAGGAAAAGGCACCTGCTCATATGACTGATCCCTCCCAAACTTTTGGAAGGAAGACGTTGGGAATCAAAGTAGATCAAGTGAAATGGAAGGTAGTGAATGTGAAGCAAAGGACAGCTGCATCTTGTTGGAAGGAGCAGCTGAAGGCAAGGATGGGTTGATCCCAAGGATGGAAAGATTCATTGCTCTGTGTTTGTTGGGCTGTAAGAGCAATCCTATAATTTCTGGTGAGAATAACCTTTGGAGAAAACTAAAATGACTGAAATGCAGGCTACCAAAGGAATCAAGGAGGGCAGGGAATCCAACAGAGGAGCTGAAAGTTCTCAGAAGGATAAACCCAAGGATGGAGAAGGACACGGAGCTCAGCACAGAAGGGGCACCCAACCAGATGGAGAGGGATACTCAAACCAAACCAAAGGATTAGGGGGCTCTAAGAAAACGCACACCCAAGATAGCTGAGAAGTGATCATTCTCTTTTGAAATCTAAACCCAAAGCACCACCGCAGCAGCCCCCATGACTTTCCCACATCTGATAACCAAAAGCAAATGAACTGATGTCTTTGCTTGAAAAAAGCAGGCATCTGAGAACTCCAGGCAGCAGTGGGAATGTGGAACCATGCAGCAACTGAAAATGAAAAGCACGTCTGCTTTCTCTGGGGCCAGAGAAACACAGAGAAGCCTTGCTTTGCTAACTTAGTAGCAGAAGTCCAGGAGGTGTGCAAGGTCTCTGGGAAGCTAGTCCCACAGCACAGAGTGTCCATCCCTCCCTGCTGCAGGAGTGTGGGCCTCATGCCCTACTGCCCCGCGCTTCTGTCTTCTCAGCTCTCCCACTCGGACAACAGGATGCCAATGGCAGTGGCTTTGAAGTCAGACCCATCCAGGTCCACTCCTAGACCAGCCACTCCCCTGCAGTGGACACCGGCAAAGTACTTGCCACTCAGAGTCTTAATTTCTTCATCTGTGGAATGGTGGGTGATAGTTCCCACACAGCACCTCACAAGAGGTCTTCTTTGGGCACAAGTAGACAGTTAGACCCAAAGACTCTCCGATACTGGCAGGACGGGCAGCATCTGATGCACCGCTGTGGAGGTCGTCCTCCAAGGAGACCATACGGCCCACAGGGGACCAGGGGCCAGTCTCTTTGACCCCCAGGAGACAGTTCAGGTGTGAGCAGGTGAGGCTCATACAGGCAGGTGCAGGGAGCCAACAACGAGTCGGCATTTCTTGTGATGGTCCCAGGCATCGCTTCCAAGGTTCCCTGCCAGGGACAGGCCCAGTCACAAGAGCCACAGGGGGCCTCCGAGTTCTGGCGGCCCACCAGGTGCGTACTCGTGTACCTCTGCACCCAGATGAGACACACAGCTCAGAGCTGCCGTTGTGCTTGTCGCCTAGTAATGCAACCGACCTTCTGCCCAGATGAGGTTTCCAGGTGGTAGAGCTACAGATGCAACGGAACCCAAGTCAGTTTCTCACACAGAAAGGAGAAGGGTTGGGTCCACCCTTTACCACCAGCCTCCTCACAGATCTACTTGGGGGGTGAAGGGAGAGCCCAGGTCAAGTTCCTGACACAGGGACGCCATGCTATGCCACTTAAAATGTGCTGTTACCCACTCCCCTCACATCTCACCCTTCCGCTCCCCTCACACCTCATACTTCATTCCTCCCCTCCCCTCGCTCCCCCCCCCCCCCCCCCCCCCCCCGCTGCACGTACTGAGTTGGAGTCGGGTGAAATGCAACAGGCGGGCGTGTGCGGGAGCTGAAGCTTCTAGAGTCTGCTCACCCTAGAGGTCCCAGGCGCACTGACTCGGTGCCCAGGGCCCTGTGGGCGGAGGGTGGGGCGGGGCTGGAGGGGGCGGGGGCGGGGACGGGGGGAGGGTGGTGGCACCGCAGGTGCACTGCGCACGCGCAGGCCCTGGTCAGGGGCCCTGGTCACCTGGAGAGCTGGACTCTGCGATTTAGCGCCCACTCAGCACCTTTCTTGGTGAATTCATCATTCTCTCTCCTTCCATTGGCCAGCCCTCCTTCCCTCTTTCTGGATTCTCGCGTTCCGCAGGTGAGCCTCAGGGTCCGGGTCTCCTGCTCTCCCCTCACCTTCCAGAACCTGCTTGTGAAGAGCTGATAAGCGGGAATCCCACCCGCCGCTTCCAGTACAGAAAAGCACGTTTGTTTCTCTTTTCTCACATTTAACCAGGACCTGATAGAGGCCTGCCAAATTGGGGATCCCAACCAGCCGATTTGGGGTGCCCTCCAGGTTGTCTGAGAAGCCTTGGGGACTCCTGCAGATCCCGCACTGTGACCCTGGTTCCAGCTGAGGGGCAAAGCTGCCGGTCTCCAGAAGCCTGGCCTCCTCCCACCTCCCTCCCAACCCTCCTCCCGCCCCCTCCCCGCCATCTCTCTGGGGCTGCCATTTCATCTGAAGTGGGGACCCCTGTGTCCTGCCCTCAGCCAAGCTCTGTGTCCTTCCTGTGGTCGCCGTCAGCCTTGGGGAACCTCACCCAGGCTGCGAATGATGCAGGGCCACGTCCTTACAGCAGTTCCATGGCCATCTGTCCCCTTTCCTCAGGTCTCCAGCCCTGAGAAGCCCGCAGGGGTGATAATGCACGGGCAAGCCGCGTTCCTGTCCTTCTCCCTCAGACACAGATGGTTCATTCCAAACGAAGCTTAGTCAGTCTTAGTCATTTATCCAAAAAAAGTCTGAAGACACTTCCCCAGGCAGAGGCCCTGGGGCTCAAATGCCCTTTACCTGTCCCAGCTGCACCTTTCCTCTAGGCTGCTCCCCTAAGAAAGGTCTACAATACCTGCTTCCTCCTCCTTGCAGGCCTGGCACGTGATTTTTCAGGTGGTCACTTGGCCCCAGTCGGCTATCAATTAATCCTTCTGCTCGAGGATGCTCCTGGCAGCTAAGGTCCCTGCGGGCTCGCTGTGCCAGGCACAGCACCAGGCACTTGAGAGCTAAGTGACTCGTGCAACAGCAGGGAGGGGACTGCTGTTCATCTCATTTTGCAGGGAGCTGGGTTAAGTGCCCAAGATCTTGGCGCATAAGAGGCAGAGCTGGACACAGCCCAGGCAGGCGATCTGAACTACATGTTGCTTCTGCCTGTCACGCACTGCCTGCACGCTGCATTCACTGTGTGCCTGGCGCTGTGTACTGCCTACCCTACAACCACTAATTTATGCCTAAACAGCTCTTGATATGGGTACTATTTTCACTACCCACGCCCACCTTTTATGAGAAGTTAAGTGATTTGTCCAAGATTCCATCCAAGAAGCACCGGAGATCTGAGTTGCCCCACTGCGCCCCCTCTTGGCCGATACCCTGCCCTGCTGCCTCTGACCGCTCCATGTCTATTGCAAGCCCCCTGCACCACCCTACACAGCCACTTTTGAGGAAGTAGATTTTAATTTTTTTCCTTTGCATTATGGCTTATTACAAGATACTGAATATAGTCCCCTATAGTCTATAATAGGACCTCGTTGGGTTTAAAAAAATCTTTTTCCCATTATGGTTGGGAAATACACTCTAAAACAAAATTTTCTCCTGACCGAGACAATCTCTTCACTAAGGTAGACAAGAAAGAAAACAATTTTATTATCGAAAGAGCATCAAACCAGAATGTGATGTGCATCACAGACCATCCGCTAAGAGATTTGCAAAGACAGAAAAGAATCTCACTTCTTGTTAGCCAAGGAGATACAGCCCAATTCGTACAGGTCCTTGGGATAAACGATAATTTGTTGTCACGTAAGAGAACTTGGCAGCACTATTTATTACATATAGGTCACCCTAAATCCACCTGGCCATCGGAGTGACCCTCTGTGTTTGTTCATTTGTTTCGTACAAAGAAAAGTGGAATTTCTCCTATCTCTATGACAGGAGGTGGTTTTGCAACTTGGAGCCGGGAGACCAGGAAGTTAGGCTCCGACCCTCCCACAGGAACTGGGAGACAGGCTTCTATTTTCCTTGGGTGTTTGCATGCCAAAGAGATGGCTCCCAGGATCTTCAGAAACACGTTCCTGGGTCAGAAAAGCAGCAAAGGGCCTATATAGCTTTTAAAAGAATCAACATATATTTCAAAGAGATGAAGAAAGAACGACAAGTTTTCTAAAGTAGGAGCTCTCAGAAAAGGGTGGGGGAAGTCTCTTCCATCATTTTTCACAAGGAGGATTAAGTCCTGTAGTTTAAATTTCTATTTGTTCCTGCACCACTCTGCATCAGGCCTATTTATTACACTCTTCCCTGGCCAGCTCCTTCCAGTTCTCGCCTCCTGCCCCCCCCGCGGTACCGCATCCTCAGAGATCTGACCAGGACCCTCCTTGGCTCTAAACACTCCAGGGACCCCCTCACTTCCCACACAGAGATGCCATGTCCTGGAGTCCAAGGCCCACAGGGATATGGCTCCAAGTCACCTTCTGTCCTGGGTCCTCACTTCCCCCTTCAGGGTGTGCACTGGGCCAGCCAAACCCGACCACTCCCACTCCCTTCACCTGTCCTGACTCTGTCCTTGGGCTATGGTCCTGAGACTCCCTCCGCCTGGAAGAGCCTTCTTCCCACCTCTGTCATCTGCGATGGGTCATTCCTTGGCCACCTATACAGCCTCAGTCTCCTCCACAGCAGAGTGTGTTTCCTCCTGTTCGGGGTCTGGGTTCATCCCTTACCCCTTGAGTTTTGGAGTCAGACTTGGATTTGAATCCTGACTCTGCCACTGCCCATCTGTGGGGCCTGGCCAACTCCCCCAGCTTCCAGAGCCTCTGTTTCAGCATTTGTAAAATGGTTATGAAAATGCCCACCTCCTGGGGTTTCCAGGAGAATCGGACTAGGTAAGGTGAGATGATCCAGTGCAGTGCTAGTTTCCCTTCCCCTTCCCCTAGTAAACTCCAAGCCTGTGATAAATGTTTGCTGGACTCAGACAGGAGGTTTAGAACTTCATTTATTACGTGGTGAAAACTTGAGGCTCAGTGCTGAGAATTTATAACATTCTGATGGTCCTGCCTAGAAATCTTATTTTCGCTCTTTGTACACATTATTAAGTTTTTAATTCCAAGCGGCTTTTCTGCTTTGGGTGACTGCCGGCATGCTGGCTTGTAAAACGAGAGGCTTTCATTCATATTGTATGACATTTCTGCAGGTGAAACCCAAGTCCCCCACTCATAAATAATCCACCTGTTCTTGCCCTCCTCAAAGGGTATTTTCCTGCACAATCTGAAGGCACCACAGCCACCTTGAAATCTACAGAAAGTCCATGTTGCAGATTCACTTAATTGTATCAAGTCTTGGCCCATGAACTATGTCTGGGATGGAGCCGACAGCTAAAGGACGGACTGAAAAAAGTTTCAGCTACGTTGTCAGAGCCCCCAGCAGCGATGGGTTTGATATAATGAACGTCGACGTGAAGATCGACACGTCCTGGATCTTCCAGGATGTAGAGGAGACTGGTGAGGAGCCGGGATGTCTTCCAGAAGAAGCAGCTAGAAGCCCAGACGTGGACACGGGAACACTCAGGAAGCAACTGGAATCCTCAGAACAGAAGCTGTTGGTAGCTGTGGACAAGTACGTGATGTCAGAGTCTGGGCTGAGGAGCAGGTAAATATACCATTTGGACCTCTTCTTTGTGTATGTACGAATCCTGGGGCATCCTAATTGTGTCAGGATGGAGTGTTGAATCATTTCTGTGACTGAGGATGCAGGCAAAACAGTCAGTGTTCCATAACCCGCCACAGCAGTCCCTCCTCCTTCTGTCTTTCCCTTCCTCTGCTCTGTATCATAGGGGCTGAGCCTATTTCCCAGGCTCCCTCGCTCACTGGCTTCCATCTGGGTCCAGCCAATGGGAGACGCTGAAGGGAGGACGACGGGAGAAGCCAGGGTATTCTCCCCTTCTCTTCTGCTCTGGGTGACGTCTCTGACTATGGCTGCCATTCAGTCATGCTTTCGGCTTCCTCTGTGGTCCTGCTTCTGGGCCCCAGTATCACCACCTCCTCCCTGTCTACCCCTCCAGCCCCAGGGGCAGAAGTGGCTCCCAGCGGCTGCTAACCTCTGGGTTGCCTGTCATCTCTGTCTGGCCTTTCGTCTCTTCCATCCCTATGTTTGTTTGATTCTCGCTGCTGAACCTTCTGGTGTAGGCTCTATTTTCCTGATGGAACCGACATGGTGCAGAGGTGGGGCGTTTGAATCCAGGTCTTTCTCCAAAGCCCATGCTCTGTTTTGATCCCTAGGCCAGTAGAATGAGGTGGGGTCTTGCATACATATCAAAGGAGAAACCAGCATGGAAATGCAGTACGGTTATGGCTGGGGTCTGACAGGTTTACCAATATGCCAACTGCCAAGTATCTTAAATTTGTCCAACTTCACGCTTTTGGTGTGTTTCCCTTCATTTTAGTAAGGGCGAGTCAGTAAATGTGTATTTACATGATCTATACTTTTTCTCCCCCTTGTAAAACTTTTCACGTGAAAAAATTCACATATGAGAAAAATTTTTCTGTCACCTTCAGTATCAGTCTGTGTGATTGTCCACTCACTCATTCATCCATTTATTCATTCATTCCCTCATTCTACAACGTGCACTTAGCCCTCGGGAATCACATACTGTTTGTTGTATGAGTCTGCTGGGGCTGCCATAACAAAGCACCACAGACTGGGGGGCTTAAACTGGGGTCTTGAACAAAGCACCACAGACTGGGGGGCTTTATTTTCTCATAGCCCTGGTGGATGGAAGTAAAAGATCAAAGTGTGGACAAGGTTGTTTCCTTCTGAGACCTCTCTCCTTGGCTTGGTGATGTCTACCTTCTCTCTGTGTCTTCCTGTGGTCTTCCTTCTGTGCATGTCTGTGTCCTAATCTCCTCTTCTTATAAGGACACCAGTCATAGTGGATCAGGGCCCACCCTAATGACCTCATTTTAACTAAATTACCTCTTTAAAAACCCTATCTCCAAATACAGTCACATTCTGAGGTACTAGGGTTGGCTAACTTCAACATATGAATTTGGGAGGACATATTCAGCCCAAAACATGAGTTCTAGGGGTTGAGAGCTGGAAAGGCAGGGCCCCAGCCCTGGAGAGATAGAAGTATAGCTCACGCAAGGTTGTACATGGCAGTGAGAACCAGATGGTCACAAGGCCTGGGAAAGATGGGTGGGAAACCAGAGGAGACCCCTCTATGTGAGGGAGAGACAGGCAGCCTGGAGGCACCACGAGTGGCGGAGAGGAGGGGCCTCTGTGGCTGGGGCCTGGGGTGAAGCCATCCTGGAGGCGGTGTCCTGGACCCGCCTGTGGGGAAATGTGGGCTGTGTCCTCAGTTCTCTGAAGGTGGGACGCACCATCCTGTAGAAGCAGGGCTTCGGGAGGGGAGGCCCGATCTGCGGCAGGGGTTGGGAGAAAAAAGAGTTAAGGCTTACCAAGAGCCTGTGGTGCAGGGCACAGTGCTGACCTCCCCCCACCATGCCTCCATCTCTGCTCCCTTGAACCCTATGGCACATAGAGCGATATGATCCCCTTTTCCAGATGAGGAAACTGAGGCTCAGTGGATGAAATACATTACTCGGTGTCACGGAGAGTTGAAGCCAGGGTCTGAACGCACGACTGTGAATATAGATTTCAGGCTAATTTCACCATGGGTTTGCTCTAAGTAGGGGATAGTAAAAGACTGATAGTGTACATTGGATTTCACTTCAGTTAAAGAGTTAATGTTTAAAAGTATTTATGGCAAAACTAATGCAACCACGATGTTAGAAATTTGAGAATGAGAGCCCCACTCCCACCTCCGTAACACTATCATTGCTGCAAGTTCATTTACAATCTAAATGCAACAAAATTAATAATAGCTGAACACGTTGAGTGTTTCCTCTGGGCTAGGCACTATTTACATGCTTGATGCATATTAGCAGACTTAATCCTTAAAAATAAATGACTAGAAATGAAGTAATAGCAATATCTTCAATTTCTAGATGGGGAAATTAAGGTGCTGGCTTAAGTAACTTCTCCGTGGTCACACACCCGGCTACATGGGGGCGCTGGGACCACCCAGGCAGCCTGCCCGATTTATCCTGGTGGATATTCCCTGATGGAGTCTCCCAGTTCCGTAGCACTCTTTGCAGCTCTACACTGTAATATATATATTTTTAACTTGTCATTAATCAGTGAAAAATGGTACTTCATTGTCTAGTTCCTGTTTATGTGTGTGTATGTTTCCTATGGCTGCTAAAACAAATTACTGCAAACGTGCTGCCTTCAAACAGCACACATTCATTGCCTTTCAGCTCTGGAGGCAGAAGTCCTAAAGCAGTCTCACGGGGCTACAGTCACGGTGTCCGCAGGGCTGTGCTCTCTCCAGAGGCTGTAGGGGAAACCTGTGTCTGCCTTTTCCAGCATCTATAGCTGCATTCCTTGGCTTCTGGCCCCTCCCCGTCTTCAAGCCAGCAGGGTAGCATCTTGCTTCAGTGGTCACATGGCCTCCCCTTCTGCCTCCCTCTCATGAGGACAGTCGTAATTGCGGTTAAGCCCACCCAGATAATCCAGGATAATCTCTCTGTCTCAAACTCCTTAACTGAATCACATCTGCAGTCTCTTTTGCATCTTAAGGTAACATTCATTAAGTTTCGGGAAGCAGGGCATGGATATATTTGGGGGCTGTTATTCAGCCTGCCACCATGAAAGTAGTCATTTTCTGCCTAGTTTGAGTATAGGGATAATACCAGAATTAAATATTGTCCCAGATTTAACGTTTCAGATTGGTCTCAAAAACTAAAAAGTTAAACTTTTCTTTTCCCATTCAGATATCACCACGTTTTATAATCAATCAGAAGGCACTCCACCCAAGCCTCTGACTGACGAATGTGCGGCCCCTCTGGTCCATTTTGGAAGGAACTTAATTTTAATCTACACAAGAGGGCCCCCTCCCTTCTGCCACTTTAGAGAGCCTCCCCCAGGGCCTCAAAACTAGAGCAGAAGAGGGGACTCTTGGCCCTATTATTAATAAGAGTGACTCACTTTATGTAATCTTCACAATAACCCTCTGAGCAAGGTGCAATTACCTGTTTTACGGATGAAGATACTGAGGGTCATAGTGGTGAATGAGCCCAGTTAAGGCCTCATGGCAGGTAAGTGGCAGAGCCAGGAGGCAAAGCTAAGTCCTCACCCAGGGAAGCAGAGTCTGTCCTGGATGAGCAGGTCACCTGGTGTGGAGCTGGGTAAAGGAGTGAGGCTGTGCAGAGCTTGTCCATGTAGGCTGGGAATGCCCTTGCCACGTGTTTCACGGTCTTCTATTATAGAAGTAAGATTGACACATTGAGGGGACTTGGATACTAGGTACGAGCAGGAGACAGACAAGTGAGTCTATGTAGCTCCTCTGCTCCTCATGGGACCACTAGGCAGATGTTCCTTCTGGCTTCCCTCCATTCACATGTGCTCCTCCTTTCTATGTAGCTGAGGTCAGGGTTCACTTCCAGCCTGGGTATTACTTCCCATATTGCACAACTTCAGCACTTTCTGAAGTGCTGAAGACTTCAGGTGGCTTAGCCATCCCTAACTGGTAGGTCATTTCCAACGTCTCACTTTTGTAATCCAGAGATTAATTTTTTAAACGGCAGAAACCTTTTTTCTGCATTTCAGTCATTTCCTTAGAAAAGATTTGCAATAATTTAGCTTAAATGGGAGGCAACAGAGCACAGGGTTAAAGCATGAGTTTGGGAGCCATGCAGCCTGGACTCTATAATGGCCTGTGACCTTGGGCAAGTTGCCCGGCCTCTCTGATCCTGTTTTCTCATGTGCGAAGTAGGGGGAAGGGAATCCACCTGTAAGGATTAATTGAGACAATGCAGATGTATGGTTCAGATGTTTGGTTCAGTCCTTTTTCATTGGTATGACCTGAACGGGGGATTACTGGTTTAGGGATGAGAACATTGTTGAGATTCCCAGCGCCTTACTATTCAAAAGAGGTCTCTGAAGTATCTTAGATCATCTTCAAAAAGATAGGTATGAATGTTTTACAAAATGTCATTTTGTCAGAATATCAAATTGGCCAAATAACAGAAGAAAAAAAGAAGATCCTGGTGTCTGTGAAAAGCTTAGGCCACACTTACCGCGTCCTGAGTAAGCGCCTTGCTGCTTCAATGCGCAGAATTCAGGAGCTGGAGCTGTCGGAGAGGAAACTCCTCCAGAAGGTGGACCAGCTGAGCGCCCTCGTGTTCCAGGAGAGAAGTGCCTCTCTCCGGGCCCAGGAGCAGCTGGAGGCGCTGCAGGGGGAGCTCGCCAGCCAGGTACCGAGTCCCTCCTCCTTCTTTCCAGTACTTGTTTCTTGTCCCAGCAGAGTCACCCCATAGGTTTGGATGTGGTAGCAGCTGCCCTTGAACATAGACAGTGGGGCGGGCCTGGAGAGCCTAGCCAGGAGGGGTAAGAGAGGTCCCAATTCTAACAGTGCAGGCAGGGGCCGCTGGACCTGGGCAAGGTCACGTGGCCTCCCTGGGCCTCGGCTGCCCCATCTGTAAAACGGGGCTCCCATCCTGTCCTGCCCGCCTCATAGGGCTCTGGCTGGGATCCACTGGGTGGCATGCGGGGGCTGTGCACTTGCTGGGAGCTCTGGCCAGAGGTTCCTTTCTGCGGACTTGGTGCCTGACAGGGGAGCCGGCTCTGGCCTAAGGACAAGGAGAGGACTGATGTGGGGTCTCTGCCCTCAGGAGCTGGCTTGCAGGCAGGGACACAGATGGGAAACAAGTAACTCCAAAGCTGGATGCTGGGAGCCATGGGGAATGTGGTGTGTGGTGGGGAGACAGAGTTGGTGAGGCAAGAGGTCACCCTGGCCAGGGTCGCCAGGGCCCTGGCATGATCCAAATTCTGCAGGCAAGGGGGAGCAGGACTTAGGGGGACCTTAGCAGGAGAGGCTCATAGTCGGGGTTTTGGGGGATATCACTCTAACTGCATGGGAGAGAGAGGTGGCAGGGGCAGGGGGCAAGTTAGAGCGCGATTGGAGGGGGAGTGGGTGGTTAAGAGGATAGGCTCTGGAAGCAGATGCCTGGAGCCAAACCCTGGCTCTGCTACTCATGAGCTGTGTGATCTAGGCCAAATGACTTAACCTCTCTGGACCTCAGTTTCCTCATCTGTGAAATGGGAATGATACAGTACCAACCCCGTTCAATTGTTGTGTGGGTAGAGGAAGGTAATACGTGTAAAACACTCACAACGGTAGGCATTTGGATAGCCCTAGCTGCCTTCGTAATTACTAGTCTTTACTGAAATATTCCAGCGGAGAGATGACGAAGGCTGGAGGGCAGAGACTTGGCGGGCAGAGACCCAGAGATCCCGAGAGGCATCCGGTTTCAGTAAATTGCTACTCACGGCGCAGCACAGCAACTGTTAAATTGCAGGTTGACACCCGTAAGTGGGTTGTGAAATCAATTCCGTAACTCACAACCAGCATTTTAAAAATGGAGTTGACTAGGAATTATGAAAGGGCATCACGTGTACGAAGGGGAGAGCCTGTTTCCTGAAACTTCTGTTTCAGTTGTCAACACGTGCATATGTATAACGGGGCATGTTCTTAAATGTATTTTTTACCATGGGAAGTAGTCCAGAATGTTTGAAAAACACCAGATTGATTAGCTTTCAACTGAAATAGAAGTGAAGCATGGAAAGCTAAGAAGTTCCATTAAATTGAAATTAGTCTCTGAGATGCCAGGGAGACATGCAAGTGCCACTTTTCCCCTTTGCATTGAACTTCAGATGCAGAAAGTTGAGTTCATCCTCCTTGGTTCACAGCACATCATCGTCAGGGTCCGAGAGTTTTTAACCCGAGGTATAGTAGTGTTATGTGGGATCCCACCATCAAGAATATAATCTCTCCGTGGAAAATCCTGTAATTAATACTTTTTGTCATGCCTTACATACATATAGGGTTTCCCAGGTGAATAGACACAGTCCTGTAATCACCAGAGGTTCCTAGTATGATGGGGAGACAGAGGATGAGGGTGACAAGCAAGGGAAATGCCATGAGAGAGCTCGGGGCACTGCAGGACCCGCAGTTATGTGGCCCACACACATTTCTTTATTGCATTCTCTTGTAATCTGGTTGCTCCTGGGAATGTCCTGTCACAAAACCGCATTTCCAGATGAAGGGCAAGATTTCAGAGAGGTGAGGGGTCTGGCTTGGGTCCCCTCGGAGACCACTTGGCCCAGCTTCAACCCAGCCCAGACACTAACCCTCGATCTGTCCCCAGAGCTATCTGCATTTCAGAGCATATTTTGCAGGAGTGCATGACCTCTGCCCTTTGTACCTGATATCTGCCAAATGGCAATTTGCCCCATTGTTGTCAATATTTGCAGTAAGTATTTGGATACAAAGACACCTCACTTCTGTGGTGACCCGTGGTCATTCCCAGAGGTGATAAAGGTAGACCCATCCAGGTGATGGGGCACCGTGCACCTAGCATCACCGATTGCAGGATTCATACCATCGGGAAGACCCCGAGCAATTTTCCTCGCAGGGAATCTAACTCCGGTTTTATCTGCCCCAATTCCCCCCAAAACACACTGTCAAACAAAGCCTGCCGGGCTGTTCCCAAGTTCCTCTTTCACATTTGCTCTTGCTTGTTTGTTTTGTCTTCTGCGAGCTCTCGTGGCTGAGTATCAGCAGCAGGCACTAGCAGTTGACAGAGAGCTTAACATGAAGGCAGTTCTACCCATTTGCATAAATTAATTCTGAAAATTGGGCAAGGACGCCCATTTTTGCAGTGCATGGGTCACCCCCATCCAGCTCATGGGTCGGGGGAGGGCAAGGTTTAAGAACAGGGAGATGTGTTCCTTGGACAGGCAGCGGGCCAAGCGGAAAAAGGAAAGGTCTTGAGTCAAGTACGTGGTGGTTCAGTGACTTTTAGTCGTGTGACATTGTGCAGGTCACTTCTGAGTAGCTCCACAGGACGTATTCACAGGAAGGAACAACTGCTGTGACACTGGTGGTCCTGTCTCACCAGCCAGAAGCCACGGTCAGCTGATCCTTACTGGTTCAGGCATTAACCCTGTAGGCACTGGGAAATGGAGAGGTCTGGGAAGTTCTGCAAGTGGGGAAGTGGGGACACTCAGGGGGGTCCAGGTGGCAGCTCTTTACAAACTGGTGTGGGGGAATCACATGTTGGAACCACTGGCCCTCCCAGTGTGCACCAGCCCATCCCCCTCCTGCCCGTTGCACAGTTTCCTTCCAAGAACTCGGGGAGCTCACGGGTGTGCAGGGCCCACACTAGGGGGATGTAAGGTGCTCGTCTCCTGGGCAGACTTTAAGGGGGCACCAAAAGACAGTCATCGAGATCAATAATATTTTGCAGCAGTGTTTTAATGCAAAAATTAATGCAAAAAGAAAAGGCGCGCTGAACAACAAAATATCGAAGTTTCAAATAAAGACAGGCTCAATGCGAGCTACGGTGCGTCCCCGGCCGCCTTCCTGACGCCCTCCTCCACCGCCAACCCGTAGGTTCAGGAGAAGGAGCGCGCGGCCCGGCGGCAGCGGTGGCGGCTGCGGCGGCTGCGGGAGCGGCTGCGGCGCAAAGACGAGGCGCTGGGGCTGCAGGCGGCGGCCCTGGAGCGCGGCCGGCGGCTCCAGCGGCGCCAGCTGCGACTGGTGCGCGAGCAGGAGCGCATCCTGCGAGCGCAGGTGCAGCGGCTGGAGTTGGACGTGCGGCGCCTCTGCCACGCCGCGGGCCTGCTGCTGGCCGAACTGGACGCCCCGAACCAGGGTGGCCCCCGACTCCCGGGCCCGACCAGTCCCCGAGGCGCTCCCGAGGAGGCCGCGGAGCCGCGCGCGCTGCGGGCCAGGGCCGAGCGCGGCGAGCGCGGCGAGCGCGAGCGGGACCAGGCGGCGCGCCGGCTGCGGGAGCAGCGCGCCACCGAGCGGCTGCTCCGCGGGCAGCTGGAGGAGCTGCGCTGCTGCATCTATGGGCTGAAGCTGTCGGAGATCGGACTGCAGGGCCAGGTGGAGGAGCTCGCCCAGCAAAACAGGTGCCTGCGAGAGGAGCTGGGAGCCCAGGCCCCCCGAGAGAGAGCGCTCAGCACGGCTCCTGCTGGTCACGGTAGCCTGGTAAGTGGCCGCAACCCAGAGCACGAGTGATTTTCTGCTTTTCTCTAACTTTCTGCCGCTCGGTCAAGTCACGGGCTCCGTCATTCCCCCGTTTTCCTCTTCAACCACCCCTGCAACCCACCAGCCCCCTTCACCCACCCTTCATTCCATCCACGCATCTACCCACCTGGTGGTGCCCATCCACCCCTACAGCTTCACTCACCCGTTCACCAAGCCAGCCACCTCCCCACCACCTGTCCACCTGCTCAGCCACCGTCCACCTGTCCATGCCCTCATGCACCGTCTTGTCTACCCACCCACCCACCCCTCTACCCACACTCCATCATCTCTTTCACCGGACCATCTGCTTGTCCATCTCTCCTTGCAGCCACTCTCCAGGCAGCCATCCAGTTACCCTTCACCCCTCCTCGTCTGTTTCCTCCTGTCCGTCCATCTATCTGACCTTTGATGGGTCCCTGCCTGTGCCAGGCCCCGTGCTGGGCGAGCTCCTCCACGTGCAGTATGGCATTAACTGTCATGGTCTTGTGACTTCCACCCCGATCCGCCCCTCCCTGGGAAAGCCATCACCCTTTCCCAGCTCCCTCACAGCTCCAAAGGTGACCACGGTCCCCAGCGTGCCAGTGCTGTACGTGCATCTTCATTTCTCCTTCTTTAGACTGTGAGCCCCTTGAGGGCAGGTCAGATGGCTTCTGTAGCGGCCGCCCCAGCAGCACACAGGAGGCCCTCAGAACTGTGCAGTAGAGAACAAGCAGGGTTCAGCTCCTTTCCAGTTCTCCTATTTGCTAGCTGTGGGACCCCAAGCAAGTTTCTTAAGCTCTGGAGCCGAGAGCAGGCTGGGCACTGATGTTATCACCTAACTGATAGACGAGCAAAAACTTAACGTTTAATATACTCCTGCCATGTGCTTGGCACCCTACGGTGTTTTCAAAGGCATCATTTAATGCTCATAAAACTGTAAAGCAGGTACTATTAGTGTCCGCACTCCACAGAGAGGAGGCTGAGGCTCAGAGAGGCAGTGCACTGACCTGTTGTCACACAGCTCAGAAGAGGCAGAAGTAGAATTGGATCCAAACTGGATGTGAGTCCAGAGTGCTTTGTTTCTCCCACACCAGGCTGCCTCCCTGAAAAGGGAGAGTTAACTCAGCTCCCTCCAAGACATCAAGATCCCACTGGGTTAATTTGCATTTAAGGAAAAATAAGGGAGCCACCTTAGCCCAAAGAAGATTACTCATTAAAAAAAAAAAAATCAAATTTATCTTTGGACCTGGACAACCTATTTCAAATTAACTGGAACTTTAGTCTTCTCAAGATAATGAAGTGTATCCTGCCTAGATCATTTTAATACTGAGTTTATCTGTGGTTATATTTTATCTTTTTAGTACTTCATTCTACTCATGTTACTTCTGCGTGCCCTGTTCGTTCTTCCTCCGTTATGTCCATCAGGTAAAAGGAATACAGTGTACCTTTCATATTGGCACCTTGTTGTAATTTCAGAAAATAAATCGTGTAGAGATGGAAATTGTCATTTAGAATCCTTTCTGTAATTTTCCTAAACGCAAGATTTTAATTTAGGCTGTTGGCTTACATCCTTATTCTCCCAATCTTTCTGCCTTCCCGTGCACTGCTACTCTTTCTTTTATCTAAGGAAAAGGGTGAATACCTAAATATTTTAGAGATGCCTCCTAATGTTTTGTACGTTTTGTGTTCTCTCATTTAATCTTTAGTACAGCCTTACAAGCCAGGTGCTATTATCCCACTGACTAGATGGAGAAACTGAGACCCAGGAGGTTAAGTGACTTGACCACAGGCATGCAGCTCCAAAGTATTAGGGCCAGCAAGGGGACATGGGCCAGATCAAGGCTGTGACTCCAAGAGGCTGTCCTTACCTTAAGATGCTGGGGCCAGCGTTGGTTCTTGCGGAGTTTGGGGCAGTGGCAGTGGCTGTGTTTGGTGGCTTGTGTGCCATCAGTTATAAGCCCCTTGTTGACATGCATCTGTGACCTTCTCGATGTTTCATGCCTTATTACTTAAAAGACCCAGTGCCCAAGGAGAACTGCATGCTCTCAAGACCTTGCTGGAGGCTGCTGTGCACGGTCAAAAGTCTCTCAAAAATTCCCTAAATTTCCCATAAAGTGTGGTCCCCAGCCAATTCTGCCTCTGTAGCATCCGGAGAAGCCAGTCTGTTATCAGATGAGTAGCAGAGGAAGCAGGGGCCCGTGGAATAGAAAATGCTGATCCTTAAGCATGGGAGCCATACACACTGGGGTGAGATGCTCATGTTCTAAGATGGCAGGTGGGACCCGGAGTGGACAGAGGCAGGGGATTCCGCTGGGTGAAGGGGTAGTAGCACTTGCTGTCTTCTGAGTGTGTCAGAGTGAAGAGCCCGTGGGAGCGTGAATGCAAGAGCCCTTTAAAGATGGAACAAATGTCAGTTACCATTTCAGCATAGAGTGTCGTGGGACGGTCACTGATCCTGGCTTTTAGCAATCTAAAATGGCAGCCTGTGAGCATCCGGGCTGGGAGAGTGATATTAGCAAGGGCTTGCTCTGGCCGTCGGCGTCCATGTCATCGTGGTTTGTGCATTTCCTGTGTGGCTTGCTCTCACTTCCGGGAAGTGGCTCCCATCCCCTTGCTCATGATCTCTCCAAGGGGGGCTCGGCACCAGGGCGACCAGCTTCTTGCTCCAGCCAGATGTTAGCAGTTCTCCCAGATGGAGACAAGCAGGGCCGAGTCCCCCCAGCTGGTGGGCCTGGAGCCTGGCCCTGCCTTCTAGGAGCTCTGGGAGCCCTGCCAGTCGTCTTATTTCTATGCCTTAATATCCTTATTGAGCAAATAGAAATGTAGGTACTCTGAGAGTTTCCTGGGGCTGCCCTAGCAAAGAACCACAAACTGTGTGGTCTCAACAATTGTCCTGGAGGCTGGAAGCCCGAGATCGAGGTGTCGGCAGGGTCGTTCCTTCCAAGGCCTGTGAATGAAGATCTGTTCCGGGCCTCTCTCCTTAGCTTGTGGGCGGCTGTCTTCTCGCTGTGTCTCACTGTCTTCCTTCTATGCACCTCTGTGTCCAAATGTCCCCCTTTTATAAGGACACCAGTCATATTGGACTAGGGCCCACCCGAATGACCCCATCTTAATTTAGTCAATTGTGTCTCTATTTCCAAATCAGGTCATGTTCTGAGGTCCTGGGAGTTAAGAGTCAACTTAGGAAGTTTTGGGGGGGGGGACACAATTTAACTCATAACAAGTGCCCTCCTGGATGCACCATTATGAGGCCCCGTGAAACAGTAGAACTGTCGGTTCTAGTTCCTTGATGTGCTTCTTCGCCGGCTTCATGGGGGTACAAGACGATTCCTATATTTATGAGGGAGTCTTTGCGCTAGACGCCATCTCTGGTGCTCTGCATCTGTTGTCCACTCATTTTGTCCTTCAACGACCTTCAAGGGAGGAACTATTTTACCCCCTCTTTACAGATGAGGAAGTGAAGGCCCGGAGAGTCCCAGGGTCCCACAGATAGTAAGTGGTGGGGCAGGATTTGCGCCCCGGCAGGCTGACCCTGAGATGAGCCTGTGAGTGCCATGCTCTGTTCCTCCGGTAACTAGTGGTCACTGGGTCCAAAATCAGCATTTAACGGGTGCCGTACAACGAGGTGTACTCGGGCCTGAGCGTGGTACCAGGGCTGGGAAATAAGACAAGACCCCTGCCTGCACGGGATGACAAGACTGCCTGGAGAAAGAGGGTGCAGACAGAGGAAGGGGGAAGGGGCCTGACAATCTGTGGGTCACTGTTGGGGATCTTGGTGTTTGGAATGGGGAATGGACCATTCCCCATGACAGGGCCACAGGGTATGTCAGAGTCTTCCAAACTGTCCTACTCTCAGCGGGCACTGACAGCCCTGACTCTGAGCACCTTGGAGTCGAAAAGGGCCACCTTGAAAGGAAGAAATCCTCCAGAGAGCACGCTGGAGAGATGGGAAATGCCAGTCAGTCACCAGGTCATGGGGCAGCATGGCTTGCAATTTTAAAGTTAAAATGCTAGAATCTATTGATAACAATGCTGTAAAGCCAGATGGTGTCCCTCAGGTCTTGGTCTGGCCTGTGGCCATGGCTGTGCATGTATGAGATTGTACTCAGTGTTCTGAGAGCATTGCACGCATGCATGCATGATTTCCCAAGGCTGACAGTGCATTTCCAAAGGGGCAGGACCCAGAATGGTTAAGAGCCACGTGGCAGATCTTCAGTGCCCTTCTCTGGATAACGGTGTAACCCACAAATGATCTCTTTTCATAAGCCCCCAGCAGCTCCATCGCCTTGGGATCCAGCTCCACTTCCTAACCTCGGCATTCAAGGCCCCAGCTGCTCTAGCCACTGCCTCCAGGCTCACTGCCCACCCCTTCCTCCCACCCTCTGGTCCTGCAGGTCCCTAAATATGCCAGACTCCTCCAGCCTGCTTACTTTCCCTGTGTCTAGAGACTTCTACCGTCTGCTCCCCATGGCCCCTTGGTAAACCCCTGCTTCTTTCTCTCCATTTGGTGAGAATGTCTCTTCCTCCAAGAAGACTCTTCTGATTTTACGCCAGCTCCTTCCCTCCTTGGTGCCCCCATCATAATATGACCCACCTCTGGTGACCCTAATTCTCACTGTGCTGGGCCTGGCTGCCCACCCCCCCGTAGCTGTTCCTTCATCGTCATCACCAACTGGGTCCGATTCAGCCATAAATCCCAGCCCCTGTCCACAGGCTGTGGAATACTTGGTGAGGAAGTGACTCAGTGAATAAATGGCCAAAAGAAGATATTTGCTCCATTGCCCATGGGAAATGGAAACTTCCAGACGAAGGGACCAGCCTAAGATGGCAATGCTGGGAAGTGAGGTATAGAAATTGGGAAATGAGAGGGAGGTCTAGCCCCAGGGAAGTGTGTATCATATTGAAAATCATTGCAAATTATTAGGGTGCCTCCAACCCAAACCAGCCCCTTGGTTACATCTGATGTGTGTCATGGTGTGATTTATGGTGAGGGTAATCGTTATGAGAAGATATTTTGATTCCTATTTACACAGCACTTCCCCAAACAGGATCTCCTTGATACTGGGAGGTAGCCAGGCAGAGATCAATGATTTTGTCCCCAACCCCACAGAGGAGGCACATGCCTTGCCCAGGATCACACAGTTTATAGTTTCTAGAACAAGTTGCTTGGAGCCCAGGTCCCCACAGGAACGGCCATTGCGAGGACAAGCGCCCAACTCGGGGAGGAGTTTGGGGAGGGGGTTTCTGGT
The DNA here is from genome assembly GCF_008692025.1 of Phocoena sinus. Lineage (NCBI taxonomy): Eukaryota > Metazoa > Chordata > Mammalia > Artiodactyla > Phocoenidae > Phocoena > Phocoena sinus. Next base: position 36,611,996 of record NC_045767.1, read on the forward strand.
CAGAATCCCAGGTGAAAGAAAGTTTAAGAGGACTCTGGTTTGCAAGAGAAGCAAAGCCTCTCTGCAGATGTGTCCAGATGCTTTTTAGCAAGCGTGCACTGGGCATCCTGTATGTTCCAGACACCGTGCCGACCACTGGGGCTGGGGAGGCGATCCTTCTCTTCAAAAGTTTATAGGAGAGATAGACACAGGGGCAGAAAGGGCAATTTGGGGGATGACCACTACAGCAGGGGACACCCTGGGGCAGTGGCCTGGCCTGGAGGGTAACAAGGAGGCTCGTATAAAGAGATTAAAAGTCACTCTCTCATGATGTCAGTGTCAGGCTGTCATCCCAGAGCTGCGACCCCGCTCCTCGTGACAGTGGCCTCAGGAATGCGGGCTGCTCAGGCCAGCTTCTCGACCCCAGCGATATGAGTAGAGCGACCCCTGGTGGCGAGTATGAGAATCTCTTGATTGTTTCCTGAGTCCAGGCAGCCCGTTCCTGCTCAAAGCTTGCACCTGAGCAGAAGTGCCCGTTACACATTTGTCACTCACTCCTGCAGCGAGCAAGGGCTTTAAAGCAGTTTCGATAATGTCAAAAAACAAAACATAGGCAAAAGCCACGGACATACAAATAACGTAAAAAGGAAATACAGATGGCCCGTGGTCTTACAAAAAAGGTCCATTACTTAAAAAAAATATACGAATGAGCAAAAGCTCACGATTCCGCTGGATTCTGAATATTTGTCATATATTAAAGGTACCTCAATACTGTTTATAGTTGGTAAAAATTGGAAACAACCTAAATGTCTGATCAGAGGGACCTGATTTGGTAAGTGAAGGCATTCCTTACATCAGAGATTATTCGGCAGCCCTAAAACACCACATTACAGAAGAAGTTGTGGAGAAATGATCCTTCGATACCATCACATGAAAAATGCACAAAGGGAAAGTCAACATTTTGTAGAAACAGACTTTTGGAAGAATTTAAATGTCTCTGCACAGAAAAAAAGCCCAGAGGGATATATTCTCACACATTTGTAATATTTGTGTTTGGATATCACTGTATTCCTCATTTTCTTCTTTCAAAATAATTACACATTAAAACTAAAGCCAAGTAAAGTTACAGGCAAATGCTCCTGTGAGTGCTGAAAAGCAGGGAGGGCTGGCAACGCTGAGCAGAGGGGGGCAGGAAGCGGGAGAGAAGGCCCGGATCAAGTTAGGAGACCTGAGTTCAGGTCCTGTTCTCCCACTGTGTGTGCTGTGTGACCTTGGACAAGTCACTGTCCCTCTCTGAGTATTGATTTCATCACTTGTGACATGAAGCGGGTATAGCATCATCTCGGAAGTCCTCCCCTGGATGTTAGCTCCTCGAGGCAGGGGTCTGTGTGTGTCACCCATGGCTGTGTCCCAGCCCCAGGACAAAGCCTGCCACATAGTAGGTGCTCAGAAAGTATTTGTTGAACTGAATGGAAGTAAACTTGGGTACTGGAGCAAAATCCAAATAGAAATGAACAGCACAACAATGGTGGCCTTCGACAATGCCCTCCGCCTCCCCTTCATCTGTTCCCTCCTCCTTCCTTCTGCTTCTCTCTCTCGCTTGCTCTCATGTCTTTGAATTTCTCTCTCCCTTTTTGCATCCTATTTCCTCTTTTTTTTCTTTCTCATTTGCCTTCTCTCTCTTCCTTTCTCTTGTGCCTTCTCTCTCTCTCCATTTTCTCATCTCCACCTCCTTCCAATAGTGATTTTAAGTTCTTGACAAGAGTGTTTAATTCTGATCAAGTGGGAAGCTAGTGGAGAAAACCGTGAGGTACCCCAAGGTCTGTGGGCAGAAGGCACCTGTGGCAGGTTGTCCGGGCCCGTCTGGATGCAGAGCAGGGCTGTGCCCAGACCCCTCTGGTTTTCATTGGTCTTGGCTGGGGCCCTGTTCTGGTACTTGTTAAAAGCTTCTGGGTGATCCTAAGATGTGGCCAGGGCCTGGTCTCCCCTGGTCTCTGAGGAGAACTGGACAAGACACAAACTGTCACACAGTAACTGGAAGGTCACAACCTTGGGGTATGAGGAGAAGATGCTGCAGTGAGGGAGGGGCTTCATTTGGGGGAGGCTCAGGGAAGCCTCATTAAGGATCTGGCCTTTAAGTTAAGCCCAGAAGGGAGCAGCTGGGCCAGGCAGAAGGGTGGGGAGGAGAGGTGTAGGCAGCAGGCACTAGGGGTGCGAGGCCCCAAGGCAGGAGGGAGAAGGGTTCATCCAAAGAGCAGAGATGGGTGTGGTGAGGCTGGGCAGGCAGGGGTTTTATCTTTCAGGGCAGTGAGAAGCATGGAAGGGTTGGAAACAGGAGAGCAACCTGAGCCGGTTTCCATTTCAGTGCAATTGCTCGGCTGCCAAAGGGTGTGGAAAGGAGGGGCAGAGAGCCAGGGGCAGGGAGGGCTTTGCAAGGAGGCAGCCTGCAACCAGTACCCTTCCCAGGAGGATGCGCCAGGCAGCCAGGAAGAACCGCACGTGCGGAGGCCAGCAGGAACCAGCGTGGGGGAACAGGGAGGCACTGTGAGAGGAAGCCAGGACCAGGAGTGTCACGGGCTGCGGTGACAGCCCTGGACGGCCTCCGTGCCTGACCGCAGCACAGGAGCTGATCCCGTGGACTGAGTGGGGGAGGTGAGGGTGGACTTGCAGGTCAGAGGGTCCCTGGCAGCTGCGGGCAGGACGGGAGGGGAAGCAGGAGGCCCAGTTAGTGGCCAGCGCAGGGGTCTGCTGAGAGCAGGTGAGGACCTGGGGATGGGCACGGGGCATGACCTGTCCATTTCCGTTTCTCCCTCCCCAGAAGAGCACCTGACCCACAGTAGGAGCTTAATAAATGTTTGCTGAATAAATGCACGGCGAGTCCGAAATGTCTGCCTTTCTGCACATTCTGTCTATCCATCCAACTGTCAAACCTTTATTAAGCACCTAGTGTGTGCCAGGCTGTAGTGTCAGTGCGGACCGAATGAAGGCCAGTTTCCTTCCTGAACGACCTCGGGTCTAGTGTGGGAGCAGGTGGGAAGCAAACAGCGCCCCTTAGAACTGGGCTAGGCGTACCCGGGGCAGTGGGAACCTGCAGGAGACTCGTGCCCTGGCCCCTCGCGGGTGGTGGCTGGAGCCGCAGTCCAGGTGCTGCCTCTAACGTGCTCTGCGGGGCGGGGTGTGGGCATTGGGTTAGGGAAGCTCCTTGCTGCAGCCCAGCTTGCCTTTTGGGGTGGGGAGGAGGGTGCCACCCGGAGATGCCTGGCTGCGGCGTTTGGGGCCTGTGGACAGTTGAGGGACAGGACTGCCCGGAGGGACAGGCTCCCACCTCGGGTGGATAGAGAGGGAACTTTTGCACCGGAAGGAAAGGGGACTGGAGCCTTTGGTGCCGCCTTGGGGGGCCCAGAAAAATCTTGGCTGAATGGACAAGCTCCCCATTGTCTGCTAAATGGATGCTGGGTGCTCACAGGAGTCAGTTTGGTTGGCAGGACCGAGAACGCAGGACCAGGGCCCTATGGCCAGGCCACTGCCCTCTGCTGTCCTCACCTGGGGAGGGGATGCAACTCCCTCCAGGGGTCCTTGGGAGGGACTTGGCTGGGACAGGCTTGGAGGGTCCCTTGCAACCAGGGACACTCACAGCTGTCTTGTCTTCTTGTGTTTTTTTCCTCAAGGACGCCCTGGGCTGTGTTCAGGATGAATCGCTGCCCCTGTCCTGGGAGGACGCTCCGGATGCCTGCGGAAACCGAGGCCCTGACGGGGCGCCTGGACCAAGGGGCTCGGCAGGTGCGTGGGGGGCCCCGCGTGGACATCCACTGATGGGCCAGCTCTCTGATGACACAGCAGGGTGGCGGTCCCTGCTCTACAGTCAAGAAGCTGAGGCTCAGAGAGGTAGTGTTGCTTGCTTGATGCCACACAGCCGGGAAAGGTAGGATCAGAGTCCACAATGCCCATGGCAAGGTCTGTGACTTAGGCTCAACGCGACATTTAGGCTCACTCCCTCAGCCCTCAGAAGGTGCCAACCAGGCGACGCACGTGCCAGCCTCAGGCAGCAGGGGTCCCTTCAGGGGGCTTTGTCTTCGCAGAAGACCGTGTCATGACCAGGAGCTGTTCTACTCCCCGCCCCCGCCCCAGTGACAGCTCAGGTGTGAGACAAGTGTGAAGCCTGGGAGTTGCTGGGACCCCCTTATCCCTAAGTTGTCCCTAACGGGAACCAATATCTCTGCTAATATTCTCGGGTGCAGCTTCCAGGGTCCCTGCTGCAAAAGCCACTGCATGCAGGGAGCCCCAAAGCCACGGTGTCCAACTGGCCGTCTGTGGTCTATGTACAGTTTTCCAAGGTGAAATTCAACTTAAGGATGAGGGGGTCAGTTATACCCAGCGGGGCTGTTGACCAGCAAAGCTGACCTTTCCCCTCCACCCCATTTCTGGGGAACAGAGCTGACAAGTCAAACGAAGTCAGGTTTGTCCTTGGGGAAGGGGGCAGGGCGTGTCTGGCAAAGCCTGGGCATCAACTCCCCTGTCTAGGTGCTGACCGTGAGGGGCTGGGGGCCAGGGATTATGACCCTGTGTGGCCATGACGGTGTGGGGCCAGGGAGATGTCGTGGGCTTTGTGGTCAGAAGAGGTGGCTTCCAGACCCCACTCTGCTGCTCACCAGTGGATGTCATTCCCCATCCCTGAGCCTCGGTTTCTCACCTGACAGGCAGTGGTGGCCAGCAGGCCACTTTTGGAGGCTCAAAGGCCCTGAGTCATGAGAAGTGCTGTCTCATCCTAACAGCAGATGGCACTGCTGGTGGCAATCATGGGAAAGCTCCTAGGAGGGTCTTCTTAACTCTCCGGTCCTGTCATTTCCCAGGCCAGCCCTCCGAGGGGCCCCGCGCCTGGGACTGCATCGGGGCTGGACAAAGCACTGCTGTCTTGATCCCAGGCCCGGAGACCACGGACAAGCTCCCAGGAGACCTCGCGGGATCTGGCCGTGGACAGGTGAGGCCAGAGGCTTTCTGCGTGCCTGGGGTGCCAGCTGGGTCTGATCAGCCCTACTGTGTGGCCACCACGTAGAAGATGGGAGGAGGTAAAGAAGCTTGGGGTTTGGAAGAACATTCTGGAAATAATTGAGAGGGAGATTTGAGCCCTGGGTGGGGAGTGGGCAGGAAGGCTCTGTGCCCCAGCTGTGTACCCAGACCCAGCTGCCACGTAGCAAACTTCATCTCATTGAAACCTCCCCGCCAGCGATGGGGCAGGAGCCATGACCCATCCCCCCTTCTGCATATGAGGAAGCTGTGATTTCCCAAGGCCTCACAGCCCTCTAGGGGACTGGGGTCCTCACGTCTCCATAGCCCACACTCTGCACCACACTCTGGCCTACGGGTCAGGAGCCTGGCTCCAGCCAGCCGTGATGCGGTTCTGTGGTTCTAAAGAGGGGGGCCTTCCTTGCTCACCTACTTTCATTCATTCACCTCCTGCTCTGAGCCACTGCGTGGTGTGCTGTGTCACACCCAAAGTGGGAAAAGAGCAGAGCAGTCCCTGGGCTGGGGAGAGCTTCACAGAGAAGCTGGGGAAGTAGTTAGACAGACAGGAAACCAGGGATGGACAGCGAAAGGGCAGGCCAGGTGGGAAGACCCCCCGGGTAGAGGTGGTGAGGCTGGGAGCGCTGCGAGGTGCGAGTGGGGTCGTGGTCACATGTGAGCCGAGGGCTCCTACCGAGCCTGGATGAAGCCAAGTTTCCTCTCCCGGGCCTCAGCCCAGCCTGGGTTTGTTCTCTGAGTCAGGCCAGTCCTCCTCTCTGGTTAAGCTCATTGAATAAGTAGATATAAAAAGATATTCAAAAATATCTATGAAACACCTCCTGTGTGCCTGGGACTGTTCTAGGCAGATAGTCTACACCTTGCTGTCCACTAGAGCCTTCCACAGTGCTGGCAATATTCTGCACCTGTGCGGTCCGGTGTAGGAGCTGTGAACCACGCATGGTTTCTGAGCACTTGAAACGTGGCTGGTGTGACTGCAGAACTGGGTGTTAACTTTCACTGAATTGCTTTAAATTGGAAGAGCCCCGTGTGGCCTGTGCGGCTACCATGTTGGACAGTGCAGGGCTATGGGAGGAGTTAAACAATACACACACACATATCCTACATGATGTGAGTGAGGGGAGGGCGCTACAGAGCGAGGGAAAGGGGGTGAATGGACAGACAGTGGTGGAAGTGGTCAGCAAGGCCTTTTTGAGGAAGTAACGTTTGAGCTGAGATGTTAATGAAGCCAGAGGGTGAGCCGTGGCAGGGGGGGCGGGGGCGGGGCAGAGGGAAGGGCAGGGGCAGAGGCCCTGGAGTGCTAACAGACCCGGGGTGTTTGGAAGACCTGTATGGCTGGGTGAGGAGATGAGCTCAGAGAGATGGGGAGAGGCTCTATGGGGGAAGGGGCCGCTTCACCCCTTCTCTTCTCTTCCCTCCCCTAGTTTACTCCGGCTGAGCCCAGCTTGGGCGAACAGACCCTCCTTCTCATCTGTGGCTGCCCCCCGGGGCAGGACATGGACAGCTCACTCCTCCCGGTGGAGCTGGCCTGGATTTCAGAGCAGAACCTAGCAGCCACCCTGGCCCAGGTGTCCTTCCTCCCAGTGCAGACATGCACACGCCCTCCCTGGGGGCAGGCTGGGGACTCGGCTCCCCTGCCACTACTGCAGCTGCTCCTGGAAGATTCCCCAGAAGAACTGCAAGCCCAACAGGTGCTGGAGACCAGGCCCCCGCCTGCTTCCTCCGCTGCAGGACACCCCAGCCGGGATCATCGCCAGGCAAGGAGCCACGATGCCTCCCTCTGCCGGGAGTCCCCATGCATTTCAAATCACCAATTTCCCAGGAGAGGCCCCAAGGACCTAAAAGACTCTTGCAAGGAGGGAGGAGGAACCCCAGAGTGGAGACCGGAGATGCGGGAGGCGAGGAGGACCGGTGGCAGGAAGGAGGATGACCTCGGTGCCAGGGCTCAGTCAAGTCAGGAAAGCCGTGAGAACCTGAGCCTGGAGGCTGGTGTCAGGGCCCCAGAGGGTGTATGGAATGAGCACAGGGCTTCCGAACCCCCAGCTGCAACCTCCTGCCCTGGGCCCAGGCGGGAGCTTCCACTGCCCCTTCTTCAGGGGGAGGCCTCAGCGTCAACGGAGGGTCCTGAATCCCTGAGCAGGAGGGGGTGGGGGGGAAGGCATGTCTGGAGCCCCCAAGAAGGAGGAGAAGGGGGAGAAGGGGGAGGAGGGCTTTCATCATCGGAGGAGGAAGAGGCTCCCACAGCCGCCTTCTCCAGGGCCCACGGCACCAATGGGCCGCCTCCGGCAGGTGCTCCAACCCTTGCAGAGCAGGGCAGAGCTGTCAGGAGAGTTCCAGGCAAGGAGGAAGACTGCGTGTGGTCTGGAAATGCTCTGCTTCTCCCAGAGGAAAGCCCTGAGGACAAAGGACAGGAAGAGGAGGAGGAACTGTCGCATCTCCAAAGGTCCAGCCCGGGCCACAGGGATGTCCGGGAGGAGCCTGGCTCCGAGGACTGTGAAGCCAAGGAAATGCTTTTCCTACTGCAGGAGGGAGGTTTGCCACCGTCTCCTGGATTGGCTTTATGGCCCGAGGGGGCCCGACCTACCAGTCACTCCCGGGCTCTGAGCAAAGGCCGTGAGGGATCTGCGTTAAAAATAGAGGAATTTGAAGAGGAGATGGAGGCTTGTTTCCAGCAACTCTCTATCCTGAAGCCTGGGAGTGGGGGGCATGGCCGGAAAGCTTCCTCGTTGGCAGGAGAGAACTGGAGCTTTGCTCGGAGATGGCACAGCTGCCAGGAGGACGCGTATCCTCAGCAGGCTTTGGCAAACCAGGATCTCGATATTTGTTATGCCAAGGAAGCAAACCCCGAGGAGCCTGATGAAGACGTTGAGCCGGGAGAGAATGAGGCCCTAGGCACTGGCGAAGTTCTTCCAGGGCCGGTGCTGGATTTGGTCAACCTGAGCCCGGGCCCGCCAGAGGCGCCCTCTGAGTGGGGTCGGAACCAGCTCTCTCAGCAGCCGAGAGCCCTCGAGAGAGCGAGGACGAGCTTTCGTCAGCTCATTTCTGGATTGAAGACGGAGAGAAGCAAAGTTTTACGTGACAACGCCAAGCTTCAGGTAGATCAGGAACGATGCCACAGAAAACTGCGTGTCCTGGAAAAAGAGAGGGAGAGAAATGTGAAAAAAATATCTGCGCTCAAACAGGATAACGGCGTGCTGTTAGGAGACATCTCTCACGTAAAGAGGGAGCTGGACCAGTACGTGCAGGTCATTTCTGACCTTGAAGACTGTAACAGGAAAAGTTACTGCAAAATTTCTGAGCTCGAAGAGGAAAACGAGAGATTGAAAGGGCACCTTGGGCAGCTCCGGAAAGCCATGTCTGCGAGCATCCGAAAATCCAAAGGCGTGATGGAGTGCATCACCCTGGAAAACTGGGAGCTCAGTGCACTGATTTCGGAGCTTGGGGTCAGTTATAAAGAGCTGATAAAGGATATAGTGCTGGGAATAGAAGACATGATCCAAGCCTTCAGAGGGGAGAATGAACACCTTCTACAAAGGATCCAAGTCCTGGAGGGGGAAGTCGTGTGGGGGAGCAGCACAGATGGGGGACCGTTGGTGAGAGCAGAGGAGTATCTCCAGGGAAAAAACATGATGGCGGTGGACCAGGTGAACGCTGTAGAAAGGGGGGTGCAGGTGACTGAGATTTCAGGGCAACTGACTGCAAGAGGCCCTGGGCCACCCTCGGAGCAGGAAATGGGTCTGGCTGGAGAGTGGACGGGACCTTGTTTAAGCCTGGAGAATTCCAGGTGCGGTGCTGATTCTCCTGCTACATCGCTGGCCTGGGGAAATACCGCAGGATCCAGTGCCCTGCAAGGAAACACCGATGGGGCAGGAGTGAATGAAGCACATTTGGAGAAGGACGACAAAAGACCACGGTGTTCTGCAGACCAAGGGCGAGCTCTGAAGTCCCCACGCGGTGGCCCCCGGGTAGGTTGACTCTGCATGGTTGTTTAATCATCCTGCTGACTTATAGCACTGACCACACCCTTTACTACCGTGTCCTCCAGCAGCCCTAGGAGGGAAGAACAGTCACCACCCCCATTTCCCAGATGAGAAAACGTAGGCACAGAGAAGTTAAGTGACTTGCCCAGAGTCACACAGCTAGGAGGGGTTGAACCCAGACTCTACCTGGGCAGTCAGGCTCCAGAGTCTTTATTCTTATCTTGGACAAGATAATGTGAGTCTGCCCCGCTGCTCAGGCTGTTCAAATTGGTATCTGGTGGGACATGGAGTGGGTGTTTACACTTTAATATTAGAGCTTTTACTTTCAGACCAAGGAGTTTTTCAAGCACCTCAAGTTATAATTCTGCACATTGAGTCTTTTTATGTTTTGGTATTTATGTATTTATATTGAGACGTAATTGATATCTAACACTGTGTAAGTTTAAGATGTGCAATGTGTTGAGTTGGTACATTTCTATATTGCAATCTGATTACCACCATAGCTTTAGCCAACACCTCTATCACACTGAATACCGGGTCTTGAAAGGAGAGAGCAGTGGGCTTTAGAACTCAGTCAAACAGGGTTCAAACCCAGGTCTGTGCTGACTATATCCGTGACTTCTCTGAGTTGTTTTCCTCATCTGTAGACAATACTCGACATTCAGGACAGCTAGGATGAAATTTATTTTTCCAGTGGTCTTGAATGTGTCTGTAGGATATTTAGTGTTGAGTCCTTTGTATATATTCATATCCGATCTCTCTGCCTCTCTGTCTCTGTCTCTCTCTCTTTCTCTCCAATTTTATCAGTCATTTCACAGGATCATTTTTTGGTTTTATTGATGTTCTTTATTGTATGTCTGTATTTTATTTCATTGGTTTCTTCTAATATCTTCATGGTTTCCTTTCTTCTACTTTCTTTTGGTTTCATTGGCTGTTCTTTTTCAGGCTTCCTGTGTTGAAAGTTTGGATCATTGATTTTCAACTGTTCTTCTTTTGTGATTTATGCATTTAAATCTATGCATTTCTCTCTAAGCACTGTTTCAAGTACAACCCACACATTTTGATAAGTTGTACTTTTTATGTCTGTTCAGTTCAAAGTTTAGCTTTTAATTTCTATTGTAATTTCTTCCTTGACCCATGGGTTATTTAGAAGTGTGTTGTTGAATTTCCAAGCATCTGTAGAATTTTTTAGTTACATTTTTGCTATTGATGTCTAGCTTCATTTCATTGTTGTCAGAAAACATACACTATATTATTTTATTTTATTTTTTATTATTATTATTATCTTTTTCTGTATGGGGGCCTCTCACTGTTGTGGCCTCTCCCACTGTGGAGCACAGGCTCCGGACGCGCAGGCTCAGCGGCCATGGCTCACGGGCCCAGCCGCTCCGCGGCATGTGGGATCTTCCCAGACCGGGACATGAACCCGTGTCCCCTGCATTGGCAGGAGAACTCTCAACCACTGTGCCACCAGGGAAGCCCCACTATATTATTTTAATCTTGAAATTTGTTGAGATTTTTTTCATTGACCATGTTATGGTCTATTTTGGTAAATATTCTATGTGCCCTTGCAAAGAATGAATATTTTGCAGTTGCTGGGTATTAATTAGCCCAAGCAGATTAATTATGCTGATCAAATCTTCAATATCATTACTGATGTATGGTCTATTCGTTTTGTCATCTACCGAGATGGCTTTTTTTTTTTTTTTTTTTTTTTTTTTGCGGTACGCGGGCCTCTCACTGTTGTGGCCAGTCCCCTTGTGGAGCACAGCCTCCGGACGCACAGGCTCAGCGGCCATAGCTCATGGGCCTAGCCGCTCCGCAGCATGTGGGATCTTCCCGGACCGGGGCACGAACCCGTGTCCCCTGCATCGGCAGGCAGACTCTCAACCACTGCGCCACCAGGGAAGCCCTGAGATGGCTTTTGAAATCTCCAACTCTGCGTGCATTTGTTTATTTCTTATTTTTGTTATGTTAGTTTTAATACATATGTTTTGAAATTATTTATTAGATACGCATGGATATAGGATTATGATGTATTCCTGGTGGATTGACTCTTATCATGATGAAATATCTGTCATTATCTCTCACATTTCTTGCCCTAAGGTTGACTTTGTCTGATATTAAAGTACCACATCAGTTTCTTTTCATTAGTATTTTCATGGTATATAAATTTTTTACACCATCCATCTTTTTGCTTTCGAGCTATCAGGATCTTTAAAGTATGTTTCTTAGAAAAAACATATGGCTGTTTTTGTTTTTTTTTTAAACTTAGTTCAGTTTGACATCCTCTGCTTTTTAGTTGGAGTGTTTGGTCCATTTACATTTCACATACATAATCGTGTAATTGGCTCTATGTTTACCTTCTTGCTGTTTCTTCTATTTGTCTGCTCTGTTCTCTTTTCTTTCATTCCTTCTTTCTGCCTTTGTTTTTGGTATTAGTAAACTATTTTCTATTATTCCATTTTCTTCTCTATTAGCTTATTTTGATACACATTTTAGTGTCATTCTTTTAGTGGTTACCCTAGAAATTTCAAATTGTAGGTATTAATTATTAAAATTTACTTTAAATTAGTACTTTTACCATGTCTCAAATAATTCAAAAATCTTTTAATAGTTTACTCCATTTATTCCTTTTCATCCTGCTCATTGTTTATTTTTGTCAACTATGTTACTTCTACGTATATATACCTTACAAAGTGCTATTACTATTGTTGTTTTAAACACTCAATACTCTTTTATGTTTATTCATATCTTTCTGCATTCTTGTGCTGTTCATTCTGTCTTCTACTTGTGTGGTTCTGTTTTACACCCACCTGAAGAACTTTGTTATTTTTCCCTGGTGATGAATCCCCTCAAATTTCTTTTTATGAAAACAATTTTTCAACTCCACTTTTAAAAGATTTTTTTCACTCTGGATTCACAATTTTAGATAGGAAGATATGTTTCCCTCTTTTGACACTTTAAAGATCTCATTTCATTGTCTTCTGGCTCCCACAGTTTCTGTTCAGAAATGGAATCATTTGTCTTTTTTTCCCCTGAAAGAAATGTATCATTTTACCTCAGACTATTTTAAAGATTTGCTTTTCATCTTTGGGTTTTGGCAATTAGACTATGATGTGCTTACATGAAGTGTTATTTATGTTTATCCTGCTTGGTTTTTCTGAGCCTCTTGAAACTGTGGAGTCATATCTTTAATCAGATTTGGAAAATTCTTGGCCATTAGTTCTTCAAATATTTTGTTCCTTTCTATTTTTCTCTCCTCTCCTAAAAACCTAGACTGTTTTTTCACTTTATCCCACATCTTTTGGAACTGTTCTATTTTTTTTCTCTTTGTGTTAGCAGTTTGAATTTTCTATTGACCTGTCTTTTAGTTCACTAAAAGTTCTGCTGTTCAGTTCTGCTGTGTCCTGTCTTCTAATAAACCCATCCATTAGTTCTTAATTTCATTTATTGTATTTTGCAGTAGTATATCCATTTTACCCTTTTTAAAGAGATTCTGATTCTCTGTTGAAATACTCCACATTTTCATTCATTTTTGTCTGTTTTTTCCTATGTTGTTAAAAAATATAATCATAGTTATTTTGAAGGTCTTGTCTGCTAACCCCAATATCTAGATTATCTCTGAGTCTGTTTCTATTGGCTATTTTATTTCTTGGTTAAGGCCCACTTTTCTGCTTCTTCATGTGACTAGTAATTTTTTTTTAAATGTTGGACGTTATGTGGAACATGTAGAGATTCCTGCTTATTAGCTTCCTCTAAAGCGTGTTGTAAGTTTTGTTCTGGTAGGTAGCTGAATGACCAGCAGACCATTATTCCTGTGCAGGTCTACTTCAGTTTTCCCCTCAGTACCAGGGCTTGATTTTACTCCTCAAGGGTGGTCCTTGTTTCTAGGGCATGGCCTTTCAGTGGTATCAACTGAGTTCCCAGAGCATTCACCAAAGACTCTCCACTTCGGCTACACCAGAACTTTGCTATCTTTGTAGCAGTGTGTGACCTCCAAAATCTCTCTAGCAATTGATCTCCCAGCTGCTGTTCTTTGCTAGGTCTGAGTCTTACACTATGTGGCACCCCGTATGATTCAGCCAAGGACCCAAGGGTATTTCTAGGACAGTGTCTGGATTTCTTCTCTGTGGTTCACCTCTCTCTGTTGCTTTGTCCCACAAACCCCAGCTGTCATAGCATCCCTGAACCCCAGTCTCTGATTCCACTTAGCAGGACCACCATGCTCAGCATGGGATCTATTTCCCTGAACCATGGTTTGGAAAATGTTCCAGGGACAATGTAGAGCTCACCTTGTTGTGCATCCTTTTTCTCATGGATTGTAGCCCTGCGTTGGCTGCCATTTAATGCCTGCAAAGAATTGTTTTTATGTACTTCCCTCATATCTTGTCAAATCCCAGCTAGTAAGACCTGGTGGGAACTAAAACTCTGAGAAGGTGAATTTCAAGCTGAGAGTCTCAAGGTTTGAAAGGAGCAGCGAAGGAAGAACATTCCAGGCAGAGGGAGAAGCAAGTGGCCAGCCCCTGAGGCAGGAATGAGCCTAGCTTGCTGAAAAGCAGAAAGTAGCCAGCGTGGCTGGATCGCGGTGGGCATGGGTGGGGCGTGGTATGAGATGAGGATGGAAAAGTTGTCATAAGAAAGATCACGGGAGGCCTTGTAGGCTCTGGTTATGATCACTTCCAAATGCAGTGGGAGACTATTGGAGGGTTTTCAGCAGGACAACATGATTAAATTTCTGTCGAAAAATGATGCGATCTTTGATGCTGTAAAGACACAGGGAGGACACAGGGAGAACAGTCAAGAGGATTTTTGCCAAGAGATGATGCTAGAATAGAGGAATTTTTTTTTAAAAAAGAGAGGAGTCCAGGTAAAAACTAGAGTTAGAATCAATGGGATTTGTTGATGGACAGGAGGCAGAGGGTGAAGAAAGCTTCCTGTTTCCCTCGTCCCAGGTTACAAACCTGATCTTGTTTTTATTTGCTTAAAATAAAAACCTTAAACCCTCTGGGTCTTCCTGTCACACTTGGTATGAAGTCCAAACTCCTTTTGATGAGTTATAAACTGGCCCCTGGGGAGCTTCAGCTGTTGCTAGATACATTCCCTAGTCTCTGCGCTCCTAGTTCCTCAACCCGGCCCTCGCTCCTAGTTCCTCAACCCGGCCCTCCCACACCCCAGCTTTCTCCTGAGAACTGCTGCTCACTGTCTGGGTCTCATTTTAGTGCATCTCCTCCCAATCCCCCAGGATGGATTCGGTGCAGAGGCAACTGAGGCACGTCTCTCCCTAACTCTGCTTTCCGTGGTGCCATTTTGGTAGCTTGCAGTTGGCCATGATGGTATTTAAACCACGGAAATCAGCACATGCTACACATCCGTGTGCCTCTCCCTCCCTGGAGAGTGGGTTGTTACGCATTCACCACACACTGCTGGGTGGCAGTGGACGCCTTTGATTTAGTGCTTCCCTGGGGCTCCGGCGGCCTCCTGGCTTCTCCTCACCGCCCTGTGCTAGTGGCTTATCTCTGCGTCAACCTCCCGCACCAGACAGAGCTCCCCGAGGGCCGTGTTCCCCAGGGCTCCCAGCCCAAGTGCAGCCTGTGGCTAGAGCACGTGCCTCTGAGGTCTTTTAGGGAGCAAGTGAGTCATGGGTCCTTCACAAGGGTCACTGAGTGGGGCGGTGCCACGTGGCAGGCAGGGCCAGCCTCCACCCCACACTTTTATTCTCTTTAGAATAATGTCCTGTGGATGCTGTCTTAGGACCCTGGGGATGAAGCCTAAATCACCGCAGAGGAGAGAGGCAGCAAAGGCACCAAACTTCCCAGAAAGGCCAAGTTGTTTTGCAAATCTTGGAGCTGGATCTTACGGAACCATTCGGAGCACCCATCTGTTTTTGACAGGGCCCAGCCTGTGAATCTCAGGCCCACAATCTGTGAATTTCTATTAACTAAAAAAAAACAAAACAACACATTCTGCTATCGTATTCCTTGCTTACAAGGGAGAGGCCTGATGGGCCACCCAGTCGCCTTGACTCTGCTGTCTCTGTCTCCCTTCCATCCTCTCTCTCCTGCCCCTCCTGCCATCTCACACCCAGGTCAGGAACACGTGGAAGAGATGATCTCTGTGGGCTTTCCATTCCCGGGGTGGCTGCTTTCAATGAAAGCTAGACTGCCAGGGCCGGGAGCAACGGCATTTGAGACATCTCTGAGTTTCTGGGACCCTGGACGCATTGCAATTGGAACTTTTACTACTAGCAGGGCTGCTCTTTCCCAAGGCCACCTTAATAGCATGAATCAAGACCTTAATGATGCTCAGGGCCTTGACACAGAAATTCCCCTCTGATGATCTCAGGGGAAGAACCAGAGGTGTGTCAGATAAGGCTTTCTATCTCAGCCTCAATTATAGCATCAGTATATTAGAATAATCTGAGCGTTCACCATGCCACAGAATACTGCCTAGATACTAACAGGGTTTTTGACATTATTTAATGATATGGAAAAATGACCATGACATGGTATTAAGGGAGGAAAACAGGATACAAAAGATATCTATGGCATATAAACGTATATAGAAAAAAATATGTGGGGGTGTATGTGTGTGTGTGTGTGTGTGTGTGTGTGTGTGTATACGCATATATACCTATATATGCATGTTTATGTATATGTATGTATACGTTATTAAAAAATAAAAATTTAGAGTCCAGAACCAGTGGGGGCAGTAGCATCACTGCCGTTTGACCACACTTCCCATGGTGATAAATCAGCCCCTTTTTTCTCACTTTCTGCCCTCCCAGAAATTCCCTATTTGATGTTCATATGAAACCCACTCGTGTTTGACCCAAGAAGGGTGAGAGGCTATTTTGTACTGATTTAAGAAGAGTGTTTTGGGAAAATGCAGTATATTCTGTTCCATAGGAATACATGAAGGTTTAGTGTAATAAGTGTCTCATAATTGGACTTGAACACTAAATTTCATTCATCGTACTGTGTTTCAGTATAATGGTGACTGATGTCTATTAAAACAGACTCTGGAATACCATGCCATTTCACATATTTTTCATGTGTGAAAAAAATTTTTTTTTAAATAACACTCTAGAATGCTATTCTGTGATTCCCTAGACCCTCTCCAACTCTCCCATTCAAGGGTAAGGGCACCTGGGTAAGGGCATAGCAGAAAGACTGAAAATATAAGATAATATATGGATAATAGTGATATTTATGCTGGCTAATAGTTTTTGGAGTGATCTCTGTTACTTTATTTTGTGGAATTTATTGTAAGCAGGAGAACAAATTAAGAAGGAAAACGGGTACTGTCTGTTGGCTAAGGCAAATTACTTGGAAGATTACCTAAGAATTACAGTCAAATCTGTGATTCCACAGCTCCAGGACCCTGAAGCTGAGGCTTCCAAGGAGGACCTCAGGCTGTGCGTCAGACAACTTCGTCACCAAGTGCTGACCCTGCAGTGCCAGCTCCGAGACCAAGGGTCTGCACACCAGGAGCTGCAGGCTTCTCGGGATGAGGCTGCCCGTCTCCGGTGTGAGCTCAAGGACAAGGTAGGCTGGGCCCATGCTTTCCTTTCCCGCCTAAAAACCAATGTTCCCTCACTTGGGAAAGTTTTGAGAGTAGAAAAAAGAAGTAGGTAAGATCTCACTGGCCCTTTCCCGCAGTTTGTAAGTATTTATTAGATTTTGAAAGTGCAGAGCAGTATAGGGAAGAAAAACCAGCCTGTAATCCCTCCATCCAGGTAATCTTTGTTAGATCTAAAAATAATAATACATGTGTATGGCTTTTTAAAAAATCAAACAGTTTTTTTTAATAAATCCATCTGCAATTTATTTGGGGATAGATTATGAGGAAGGCATTTGATTACCTTTTTCTCCAAGTACATAACCAAATATAACTTCATTCTTTTCAGAAGGCATATTTCCTCCATGGATTGACATGTCCTCCTTTTTGTCAAACAGTTTTTTAAACGTTACATAGATAAAAGTCCTTTCTCTGTAAGGAGGAAGTGGGTGTGAATATAAAAGAGCAACAGGAGAGGTCCTTGTGGAGTTGGAACGGTTCAGTATCTTGTCTGTGGTGGTGGAGACACAAGCCTACACAGGTGATAAAATTGTACAGAACTTGGTACACACACACACACACACAAATGTACACAGGAGAGATCCAAATAAGAATAGTGGATTGGGATTAGCAGATGCAAACCATTATATATAGGATGGATAAACAAGGTCCTACTGTATAGCTCAGGGAACTATATTCAATATCCTGTGCTAAACCATAATGGAAAAGAATACAAACAATACTATATATATATACATATATATATATATCTGCATCACTTTGCTGTATAGCGGAAATTAACACAACACTGTAAATCAACTATACTTCAATAAAATAAACCTTTAAAAAAAGAACGGTGGATTGTATCCACATCAATACCTGGTTGTAATATTCTATAGTTTTGCACAATGTTCCCATTAGAGGAAACCAGGCAAAGTACACAAGGGATCTCTCTGTATTATTTTTTTAAACTGTATGTAAATCTAAAATTATCTCAACCTTTAAAAAATGCAGAAAAATATAGTCCTTTCTCCCCCTCAACCCCAACTCCTTCTAACTTCCTTTATTTTAACCCTATCTACCCACGTTCAGTACGTGTGTGTACATATATGAAATCATACCATAAGAAACATTCTGCATCTTGCTATTATCATTTAATAAAAAATTTTGGCGATATTTCCATATCAATACATGCAAACTGAACTTCATTATTTTAAACTCTTGCATATTATTTTTCAAGAGACCAAACCATAACTTCCTTAACCAATTCTTTCTTTATGGAAATCTAAATGGTTTCTGTTACTTTGCTTTACAAACGAACATTTTATACATCTGTCTTGGGATATGTTTCTGCTAGTGAAAGACTTACTGGGTCAAAGGCTATGTACATAATTAACTTTGATCGATAATGGCAAATAACCCTCCAAAATGTTGCATCATGTATACTCCCACCATAAATAAATGAGTGTATTTGTTTGGCTACAACTTGTTACCCTGAATTGTATCACACTTTACATTTTTTTGGCAAAGCGATGGGTGAAAACACACTATCAACATTTTGGAGTGATTTCCGACTCCTTCTTATGCATTCTTTGTATAATCGAATACACTATACGTGGAGTTTTATGTCCTCTGTCCATGTTGCTTCATAGCCTTTTTGTCCCTTAATTTTTGGACTGTGCAGTAATCTATGGGGTGGATGTGATTTCTGTTCCCCTACTGTTGGATCTATAGTTATTTCCATTAATTTATATATCATTGTTTATATACAGTAGTTCAGAGAACTGGGATTACTGGTTTAAGGAGAAGAAATAGTGTTCATTCTAAATACATATTGCAAATTTGCTTTCCAAAGTATTGGCACCTACCTCCAAAGCCAAGGCAATTAATGAAGGTATATTTGTCACTGTGCCCTCAACCAGTGTAGGAGGTATGATGACATTTTTGTCCTGTCTGTCACTGACCTGTGAAAAATAGAACTCCAGTTACACATGTTAGACCTTTTTACCCTAACCAATATATGTTTAAGTCTATTTTTTATTCTTTTCATTCTTTTTGTCTTTCTCTGCTTCAGTTTGGATATTTCTTTCTAATCCATCTTCCAGTTACGTAATACTCTTTAGGTGAGTTGAATTTGCTCTTAAACTCATTATTTTAGTTCTTCATTTCAGGTATTGTATTTTGCAGTCTTAGAATTTCCATTTGACTCATTTTTTATAGCTTCCAGTCTCTGATGAAATTCTTGTAATATAATTATTAAACATTTCAATCAAAGTTATTTTCAGGTCTGTCTCTGATAACTCCATTTTACATTCCCACTAACAATGGATGAAGGTCCCAACTTCTCCACATTCTCACCAACATTTGCTACTGTCTGTCTTTCTGTTGCTAACCATCCTAGTGGGTGTGAAGTGGTTATTCTCACTGTGGTTTTGACTTGCATTTCCTTAATGGCTAATAGTGTTGAGCATCTTTTCATGTGTTTATTTGCAATTCATATCTTTTTTGGAGAAATGTCTATTCAGATCCTTTGTCCACTTTGTGATTGGGTCGTTTCTTTTTTTGTTGTTGAGTTGTAAGAATTTGCTATATATTCTAGATACAGTCCCTTATTAGCTATAGGATGTGCAACATTTTCTCCCATTCTGTTGTCTTTTCGCTTTCTTCTCGTCCGTTTTTTAATTGCAAATGCCCCAGTACACAGCTCACAGAAACATATCCATGCTATTTCTTAAACTGAAGTAGAGAGGAGATTTCATCCAAGCCTGCAAATATTATCGTGTGCCTTCCAAATAGAGGACGGTCTGCTTGGAGCCGGCATTTTACTCTTCAAATATATTCAGAAACGTGTGCCAACATAGGAATATAGAAATGTTCATTAAAGCCTTGTTTGTAAAGCAAAAAAACAGAAACAATATACACTTTCATAAACAAAGAATTGGTTAAATAAATTTTGTTTCAACCTCATGATTAAATAATATGAAAGATTTTAAAAGAATGTGATCGGTTTGTATGTAATACCATGGAATTAACACCACGATTTTATATTAAATGACAAAAGCAAGCTGTAATACATTTTGTATAGTATAGTTTCATGTGTGTATGTGTGTGTGTGTGTGTGTGTGTGTATACACATATGAATTCTGATTATGGGTATGTAAGGTTGAAAATAGTATTAGAGGTCAGAAGAGCTCAAGGGGAGAAGAAGTACTTTTATTTATCTAGCTTTCTTGTACTGACTACAGAGGGAATCAGAGTGAGTGAGAAGAATTCTCAGAGCACCTGTCATATTGTAGCTTATTACTGTGTGCCTTTTGAATAGAAGACAGTCTGCTTGGAGCCGGCCTTTTACTCTTCAAATATATTCAGAAATGTGTGCCGAAATAGATGCATAGAAATGTTCATTTTGTGGAACAGGAATTTAGGCAGGACTCGGCTGGGCAATTCTGCTCTGCAAAGCATCAGTGGGGATCACTTGGTGGTAGTCAGCTGGATGCTGGGCTAGGCTGGAAGGTCCAAGGTGGCTTCACACATGTGCCTGCCGCAGAGAGTAATAATGATTTATATTCATCGAATGTTGACCAGATGCCAAGCCTTGTCTAAGCACTTTACAGGAATCGATTCACAGAGTCCTTATCCAATCCTCACCGTTAGGTGGACGCTAGTACTAACCCCGCTTTACAGATGAGAAAGCTGAGGCAGAGAAAGACTTGAGCTGCACAGGGTCACAGTTCTAGTGAGTGGCTGGGCTGGGGTTAGGGTGTCTGGCTAGGGAACCTACAGGTTTAACACCACACCGAAGAACTCTGGCACCTCTGCATGGGGAATGGGGAAGGCTTCCTTCCTGAAGTAAGAGGCAATAGAACTGGCCCTGGTAACTGCAGTCTGGCAGAGCTCATTCTCCAGTGCTCAGAGCATCCTTCCTCCTCTGATCTGGCCGAGGAGCTGATGGGAAAGGTCCCTGTTCCCACCGAGAGCTCCTGTGGGGAAAGAGGGGGATAAGAGCCAAGCTCTCGCCTGTGGACGCACCGAGCTGTGTAATCCACGGCTCAACGGTTTCAAAAATCTTGGTTCTCTTTCAGCTTGATGCACTTCAGAAAAAGCACCAGGAAGCAAATTTGGCTGTGACTCCTTTGAAGGTAATACGTGTGTGAAATCAATATGAAATGTCCCTTTCAATAGAAAAAAAAGAGCTTAGTATTTTTCCCATTAGGAGGTAGTCCATTTCTATTGTGTAAAAACACTGGAAAGAAGAAGGAAAGAGACAAGTGACACCCCAAGTCCCTATTTGAATCTAGCATTTGCATGTATTTTCTTCCAGTAGATTTTACATGTGTCTGAGGTCCTACTATACCTGTACGTCTGTGTCTGGCTTTTTCCACTTGGGAGTGTAACCCATATAGGGGCTGTCCTTGTCTTTGCTAGCCTTTGAAGCTGCTGTTCATGCCACAGTCTAAAGCAGGAGCCACTGCAGTTCGTAAGGCTGCCAGACCCTTTCGGGTGTTCAAACCCCTCTGTCCGTTCTCCTTCCCTCTCTCCCTCCCTCCCTCTCTCTTTTGCGTTATTGTACATAAACACCATGGTGCACATTTTTTATTAGAAAAGTTTTCCCCGCATATCTAGACATTTCTTGAGGACAGATTCCCAGAAATGACATTACTGGCTCACAGGGTTTAACGTGCTCATTGAAAGTGCAGTTTGGTTGAGGTGACACATTTCACCTCAAATATGGCACTTGGATTTGGGCAGTGGACCTGGAGGGGCTGCTTTTTCTTTCTACTCTCTGGGCAGGGTGGGCTAGGAGGGGCTCTGGCTGGGAGTTAGAAGGACATGGTTGAGCCCCGGGACCCCACTGACTTGCCAAATCCCACTCACTCTGAAATAACAGTAATTCTGCTCGGCTGCTCTCACAGCTTCTTCAGACCCTCCATGGATGGTGTCCATGGAAAAATGGAGAACAAAGTGTAAAGCTCTTGAAAATGGGAGGCTTTCTTGCTCCTTCATTATTTTCATCATTTGGTATATACCATTTACTTAAATGAGGACCGTAACCCCTTGTACACGACAAAGCGCTTTACAAACTCAAGATGGAAAGGGAAATGGTACCAGCACCACGTCATTCACACGAGGCAAGGCCTGAGCAGAAGAGGTCGGACTGGAGGGAGGAGCCATAGCGATCTGGGTTCAAGATCCAGCCCCTCCCCAGGGGCGTCGTTCACCGCTGGAGGCTCAGTTTTCTCATCCGCAGATGGGAACTGTGATTCGTAACCTGGCGTGGGAGGTTTTGTAAGGATTCTAATGACGAGGGCCACTCTCTGTTGAATGCTTGCCATGTGCCAGGTACTCCAGACATATTTTCTCAATAGCACAGTTTCTCAACATGTCAGGAACGTGTCAGGAACATGAACGCTACTCTATGGATAGGGAAACTGAGGCTCAGAGAGATGCAGTGCCTTGCCCATAGTCACGCAGAGCTACTCAGTGGCAGAACCAAGATTTAACCCAGTTCTGTCTGATGCCAAAGGCTGCAACCTTCCCCTTGGCCTCGCTGTCTCTCCAAGAGCCCAGTGGAGTCGTTGTCACCATCAACAATGGCCTCTTTCTTGGGAGAGCTGCACATAGTAGGCGTTCAGCAGATGCTGGCTGAATGGAGAGGCCCCGATGTTTTAGGGGTGTGATTCAGGGGGCCTGGGGCACCCCAGCGTCCAGGTCAGACCACCCTCCTGTGCTGCCTGCCTGCAGTACTGGGCACCCGGGCATCACTGCCTAGACACTGATGTGCAAAGGTCCCTGACCCTCTGGGATGGGCTTAGAAGGGAGCTCTGGCAAGAAGGGGTCATCACCTCCTCCGATGGAGCAGGAGATGGCGAGAGTCTATCAGTCCCTCCGGACATGCACAAATGTGGGAGGTCATTTCATGGTGGGAGGGTCACGAACTCACATCACTCATGTAACACATCTCTCCCATGGGCCATGCTGTGCCCAGCCACGGCGTAGGGATGGTGCCGGCTATCCAGGGGAGTGTCCGTCTTGACCTTGAGGATCCCCCAGGCTATGTGGGAGACAGACCCAGAGATACAAAGATTAACTGCTGGGGCAGAAGGAAGCCAGGAGCCTGGGCACAGAGAGACCCAAGTCCTGAGCATGAGGGAAGCCTGCCCGGGGAGACGATGCCCAGGCTGGCCTCTGAATGGATCTGTGCAAGGCTTTTCTGGGCTTGGGACATGAGCTACAAAGGGGTGATGAGGAAGTTCTGGGGCGCCGGGGTTGGGGAGTGGACCAGTGTGTCCGGAAAAAGAGGAGTGAGAAGGAGGGTGGTCGTGATCGGGCTGGAGAGGCACAGGGACAGGTCTGACCTCTTGTGCATGAGGGCCTGGCTGGGCTGGCCCCGTGTGCGTGCTTGGCCTGCACCATCTCCTTTGGTCCTGGTGCCCTGATGATGCCCAGAGTACAGATGAGCAAGTCGAGGGCTAGAGAGGAGCTTGTCTCATAGCTAGCTGAAGCCCACGCCACCTACCCACCCAGAAGGCATCCAGACAGCAGTGAGGGGCCCCTGGGGTGGTGGGCAGCAGTGCGGCCCGTTGTTTTCAAAGCTGGCTCTGGCTTCTGGGTGGAGGGAGGGATTGCAGGGAGGAGGCTGAGCTAAGGCAGGGCTGCTGGATGCAGAGCAGGGAGCCGATGCCCTGCCCCCCAGCTCAGTCATCCAGCCCCCCTGGGAGTCCTGCATGCGTGGACCCACCTGACTGTGTCTTCCCTCCCACCCTTTCAGGCTAAGCTGGCTTCCCTGGTCCAGAAGTGTTGGGAGAGGAACCGCCTGATCACACACCTGCTCCAGGAGCTGCACAGACACGGGGTGGAGAACCACCAGCTCTCCGAGACGGCAAGCAACATGGTGAATGACGTGGCGCTGGCTGAGTACGCGACCACCTTCCTGGCTCCGGGGGTCCCACAGGTAGATTCCCACAGACAGCCCTGCCCTCTTCCTGTTGGGGCTGTGAGCTCAGTAACCTACCCTCCGCCTGCCTGACCTGCCCTGTGTCAGTTCAGCGTCAGACAAGCACCGTGGCGTTTATTTCACTAGATGGGTCTTTCACGTGTGCCTCAAGACCCTAGCACTTACTGCTTCCTCTGGCAGATCTTTTTGTCTGTCCTGTAGTCCTCCCATCCATCCTTCAGGGCACAGTTTGGGTGTGACCTTGCCCAGGAGTCTGCTCTAAATTCCACGGGCCACAGGATCAGCCACATGCCCCTCCATCCTTCGTTGTACGTGGATATGACTGACGCGGGACATTCGAGGGATTTGCCCCCGACAGTTAGGGGAGTTTTGTCAGCGTTTCTCTGTTGAAACCAGAGCTGCTTCATATCCATTTCTGTCTCCCTAGTGCCTGGCACAGAAAAGCTGCTCAGGTAATATTTGTTGAATGAATGAAGCAATGAAGTAAATGAATGAGCATCTCCTCTCCTAATGGTCTACAGAAGCGGGAGGAAACAGGCTCAGAGAGGTTGGAAGTCTCTCTTGAGGTCACACAGCTACCAGGTAGTGCAGATGGTGATGGATACCAGTTCTGACCCAGGTCTAGTAAACATGCTCCCGGGTCTCCGCCTGGCTCTCAACAGTGGTACCTGGGTGTCTGTGTGCACGCAGCACCCTCGGGTGCTCAGCTGAGCCTGCCCACGCGCGCGCGTGCGCACACACACACGCGAGCGCGCACACATACTCAGGCGCACGGCCCCGTTCCTGGGGACCAGCCAGCTGTGCCCCCACCAGACTAGCTCAGCTCCTGATGACGCGAGGGCGAAATGCAGCGGCTGCTGTGCACGCAGCCAGCCCTGTTTTCCATCTGCCCTCAGGGGGGCCTGCTTTGGGCAGTGTAGCCCCAGGCCTGCGTCACCTTCCTCAGCCTTCCCAGCCCAGCCTCTGCAGGCCGACCTTCTCTGTCCCTTCCTTCCCCCACAGCCTTCAGGGTTTTAGATGTCCTCTCATCCAAATTGCCACACAGCGGACATGGACACCAGGAGGCCAAGGAGCCTGCTCAGGGCCATGGCGACTTGGTTCAGAGCCAGAATTTGAATCCAGAGCCCCAGACTCCCGGTCCAGTGCTCATCCCTTTTCCCGAGGGTTTCAAGCCTCTTCAGAGGCAGAATAAGGATGGGGAGAGAGGTCGGCATCTTGTCAAGGGACTGGGCACAGTCCCTGTGTGCAGAGTTCCAGGGAAGATGTTGGATGTGGCAGGTGTCACCTGGGAGGGAGGCTGGCTGTGTGCTGAGAAGGCGTCATTGCAGTGAGGGCCCCACCCTCCAAGGGCTGCTCTCGGTCTGGCAGGCTCTGAAATTAGACCCGATTTGTTCACTGGGATTAAACAGGCTGACTTACATTGACCAAATTCACAGAGACTGAGGTATAAACCTGAACACTAACTTAATAATTTCCCATGAGAGATCGAACTATGTGCAGGATGAAATATTGGATGGATGAAAAAATAATCAGCATATTCTCTCCCTATAGTGGAGTTATCTAGAAAGTCAAGTTCATTCATTCATTTGTTCATTTGTAAGTCAATATATATTTATAGTCAGAAGGTTATTCAATGAGAACAGAGAGTGTTAATGGTGTCATCAGCCTCATGAGTTAGTTTCCTGTAAGGATGTGCTCCGCATGCCTCCCCTGGGGCCAGGGTGTCTCCCCACCCAGACCTTTTGAAAGGCTGTGGGCAATCATAAGCTTCTACTTCCTCCTTTTAAGGTGACTTTGAATCCGCCGTGACCCATTTTGCATTATTTTTCAGTTCAGCTCACCAAGAACACCCCCACTTTCATGGTCTGGGGGGGGTGGCTCACTGTTCCCTCCACAAACCACAAAAGCCTGGCTCTGCCATTTTATTCCACAAATATTTATTGAGCACCTATTGCCATGGTGCTTGGGGTTGGGGAGAAATGGTGAACCAAACAGGCCAAAACGTGCATGCAGTCAAGGAGAGAAATAATCATAAATTATAGCAAGTGTCAAGAAGGAAGGGCTTAGACAGAGACTGTGTGTGTGTCTTTGGAAAAGACCTTAATTGCTCTGAGCCTCAGTTTGCTTATCTGTAAAATGGGAATATTACGACCTACTTGGCAGAATGGACATGAAGACAGATGGAGATCATGAAGCACCTTGTGTAGGGATGTCCCACGAGTTAGGAACCTGGTCGTCGGGTGGGCAGTTGCCAAGGGCGTGGGTTCTGGCACCCAGGAGCCCTGGCTTCAAATCTTAGCTCTGCCGCTGTCTAGCTCTGTGGCCTTAGGAGGGGACACTGACATGTATCACTTACCGTGGGGGTTTTATGTAACTGACTCAGGTAGTCTTTCCGCGGGGGAGGTGCTCTTATTATCCCCCTTTCCAGACTGGAAAACTGAGGCTCAAAGGGGTTACCGGTCGTGCCCAAAGACACACGTCTATAGCAGCTTTCTAGCTCAGCTTTTTGTGTGTTAAATCATTTGCCTGAGCAGAGCTGGGATTTGAACCTGGCTGTGGGATTCTGTGCACTGAAGCTCCGACCCCTATGTGAAGGGGGATGTGTTGCGTGTCTTGCAGGGCTGTGGGGCATGTGGGCAGCAGCACGGGCTCTGGCACATACAGACTAGGCCTTCAGTGAGTCTGTCCCTCTTGTCGCTGGAAGGCCAATCCTCAGTGTGCAGATAAAAGGCAGTGGGAAAAATAACCCTGTGATGTGCTTAAGAAGCAAAGAGGGCTCCAGGCTGGCTTCAGTGAGGGATCCCAAGTGGAGGAGTTCCGAGAGGCTGGATGGGAGGTCACGGACACATGACCGCCCGCAGGGGTGTTTGCATTTGGTCCTTCAGTGAATGGGGAGCTGCTGAAGGGGTGGAACAGGATCAATGTGCTTCGGGAAGAGGAACCCTGCAGGCCTGTGGGCTGGGCTGGACTGAGCTTCCGAGACCCTGGCAGGCCATGCACACGGCAGCCAGTTGGCTCCGGCCGGGAACACCCAAGGCCCAGGCAGCCGAGCAGAGCTCTGGGGCCACAGAGACCCTGGTGGCTGCGGTGGCAGCTCCTCCTGCTGGCAGCTGGGCAGGACGTGGGTTTTATGGGTGCCGATTCTTGTTTCAGAGAACACAGATGGAATTCCTGATGGGGACATTGGGCTTAGGCTCAGAGCCCGGGAGGGCTGCCTGGCTGGCTGGGGTCGGGGGGACACTCACGGGCTTGCGGAGGGGATGTGCCAGAGCGGAGAAGCAGGGGAGTCCCAGAAGCACTGAGGCTGGCGTACTTGGGCCCCGAGAAGCTCATGTGCACTGGCCCCTGCCCTTGGGAGGGAGCCCACACTGACCACAGACACCTGAGAGAGGACAGGGTAGGGGGAGGCCACC
Source organism: Phocoena sinus (assembly GCF_008692025.1). Classification (NCBI taxonomy): domain Eukaryota; kingdom Metazoa; phylum Chordata; class Mammalia; order Artiodactyla; family Phocoenidae; genus Phocoena; species Phocoena sinus. Next base: position 36,638,902 of record NC_045767.1, read on the forward strand.
CGGACAGGCTGCCGTTCATTTATTCACTGGAAGCGGTGATGACGGCCGAGACTCACAGAGCCTCCTCTGAGCCAGCACTTTCTGTGGTTCACTCACTTCATCCTCCCAACATCCCACTTTGTCAAGGAGGAGACTGAGGCCCAGAGTGGTCAGAGAGCTGGTCGAGGTCACAAGCAGGGGTGGCGGGCTGGGGGTTCAGAGCTGGGGTCCATCTGAGCTCCTACCGTTTCAGGAAGAGGGTGCTCACCCCACAGCGGTGGCTCAGGGTCGTTCACCGCCTCCCATTGACTTCCTGTTCTTGCCCTGGTTGGGTGGGAGATAGAAACTGAGCCTCAGTCGGCTCAGCGTCTGTGTCCTTTCTTCGGGGCTGCATCTAAGTATCTTAGTCTGTTGGGACTAATTTAACAAAAATACCGCAGACTGGGCAGCTTAAACAGCAAACATTCATTTCTCACAGTTCTGGAGACTGAAAGCTGGGGATCAAGGTGCTGCACGGTGTGGGGGGGCTCTCTTCCTGGGGAGCAGACAGGCACCTTTTCACTGTGTCCTCACATGGTGAACAGAGAGGCCGGCTCTCTCACACCTTTTCTTATAAGGGCTCTGATTCCATCCTGAGGGCTCTGTCTTTATGACCTGATAACCTCCCCAAGACCCCACCTCCAAATACCCACTGAGGGACCAGGACAGGTGCATGGGTGGATGGGGGCTACCCGGCCCTCAGAGCTGCCATCTCCCTGAGCTGGTGTATCGTCCATCCCTTAGAATCTCGGCTGCCACTTCCACAGTTTGGCCTTGCATCCGCCCTGGTGTCCTTCTTCTAGCTCTGCTGGTTCTCTTCAGCTCGGGCATTGGTCCTGAAGCAGGAGGATTCCATGAGGCTAGCTTGGCCAGCTCTCCTACTGCCTTCCATCTGGGAACATGGGGTCTTGCCACCTCCCTGGCTTTAGCTGAGATGGGAGCATGGGGAGGGTGGGTTCCTTCCATTCTTGGACTCCTAAATGGAAACGGGGGGTTCTCAGTTCCACCCCATCCCCCAAACTGGCTTGACTGGGCAGGGCTCAGGGCACCTTCCCAGGGCCTCTTAAGTTCCTACCCCCTCTCTAGTCCCAGGAAACCTAGTTTTTCTGGATCTCACCAGGATCTAGGCTATTGACATTCCCAAGCCAAGAATGAGACACCTTCTTTGTTGCTTATACTCAGGTGTCATCCCCTTCTTGGAGGCAGATGCCTGGGTGCCAGGGGGAAGTGGTTCAGGGGTGCCCTCCTGCCCATGCTTGCAGGGTCCAGCCTGGGGTCAGCTCAACAAATGGAAGGTCCATCAGAGACCTGGATGGGTTCGCAACTGCCTGACTCCCTGCAGTTCCTGGGACGTGAGGATTATTGCCCTCTCTTCAGACACCAAGTTTCACCTGGCAGATAAAGACACCCCAGACCCTGAAGAACTGCCACTCTGTGACAGTCCTCCGTGCCAAGCCACTCGGTGCTCGTCCTTCACCTCCCGAAGCCTCCTGCTCTCTTAGGCCTCGGTAGCAAGGGGCGGGGGTTGCTGACTTCTTGTAAGGCTCTGTGAGGGTTGAACAAGATCCTACCTGAAATTCCCCTCACAGTGCTGTCACATAAACACACTCACAGAGGATGTAGGGTCCCTTCAAGCAGAACCAAAGTATTGCTCCACTGGGGGAGGTCAGGGGATTGGTGTACTAACACCTGAGGGTCGTGGAGACCCCAGCCTCGGAGAGATGCAAGCCACCTAGCAAGTAGGCTGCTAATTCCACTTCCTCCTGCCCTGCCTTTTCCTCTTTTTTCCATGTCCTGGAAACATCTTGCTCTCCTCTGGGCATTGGTCAACAAGATCTATATATAGGCCTTTGGAAATGGAATCTCATCTTGAAAGAAGCAGTGAGACTGAGAGTCCTAAACTCCCTTAATTCATTAAATTAAGGACCCCAAGCCTGGGCCCCCAAGGATCCAGGCAATTATTTTCTCTTGATGTCCTACCTTTTATGAAGTTGAGAATATTCCCCCAAAAGTTTACCTGGGGAGAGAGGTGGGGGAGTGGAGCGTGTAGGGTGAGTCTTTATCCGTCTGCTACTGTATGTGGAACATTTAGTAGACGTTCATTCTTATTTCACTCTGACAAAACCCTGCAAGGACCATATTAGTGGCTCCACTCTGCAGATGGAGAGGACAAGGCTCAGAGAATTCAGCTGACTTGGCCAAGACCATGGAGCCCGTAAGCAGCAGAGCCAGGATTCAACCTGAGGCTGCCTGGCTCCAAGCCTCTCCAGGCCTATGGGATAAATGAGGAGCAGAGAGCAGGGGAAAGATCTATAGATCCCTGATCAGGTACTGAATGCAGGGGCTCCAGAAGTAGTTCAGTGCCTGTGAGACTACTCTGTGGACACAAAAGTCAATGAAACCTCAGTATCACTTTGAAGAAGTCTGTGTCTAGTAAGACTAGCTCCAAACCCAAGTGTGAACAAAAGCATTCACTTGCAACACAGCGATAGGCAGAGAGAAGGAGACTTATTTGGGAATATAATCCCTGGAGAAGGAAGCACACAAGATAGGCCTTGAAGGATTAAAAAAGAAGAGTTTTACTAGCTGGAAGAATGGAGGGAAGGCCCTCTAGGCTGGGAGACCTGCATGAGCAAGGAACTGGGGTGTGAAGGGTCATGGTACTCAAAGACACACAGTTTTAGGGGATATAAGCGAAGTGCTCTCAGAGCAGAGTTACCATTGCCGCTTCACCTCTTCCTGTGTGCATGTGGGGTCAGGGAAGACAACTAGTCCACCAGGGGGTGGTGCAGGTACTCAGGTCCAGCCCGACCTGGTTTCCTGGGTGACTCAGTCAGGAGTCCCCGGTGCAGCTCAGCAATCAGCTCTCACAAGGTGTCGAAGGGACTTCCACACAGAGAGAGTATTTCTCCTGGAGACTCTGCCGTCCGGCTGCCCTCATTTTCCCCCTTTTAACAGCTTTTAAAATGCGGTTTCCCTTTGGAGATTCAATTTGAGTAAAGGAAGTGGAAGCTTTTCCTTGCACCTGTATCCCTGGGAGCAAATCCTGGACCCCTCTGAGGATTGTAGGCAGAGGGGCGGTCCTGCCTGTGTTTTCGCACACACAGGGAGGAGTGGATCTGGCCATAGAATGCACTTTCTGCAGCGGGGAGGGGGCTGATTTTTCCAGTTGCAGTTGTCTGTAGAAGGCTTTTCCAGCTGTGTCATGAAGAATAACTGCTGAGATGTCTTTTCTTGCAGACGAGCCATCACCTGGACGTCGAGTCTGAGAAGACAACAGTTGTCAGAGGTCAGTGTGATTTTCAGTTAGGAATAGTCTGCAGGCTCAGACACGGTCCACACCGGCAGGACAGTCTGACAGGTGGGCCAGGGTGGAGAAAAGCCCACGGTCAAGTGCAGATGACTAAAGGAAACCCGACCCCACTATCTTGCACTCTCTTCCCTACTGACTCTGCCTTTTCATTTCACTACTTAAGGAGAACGCATTAGAAAAATACTGCCACTGCCAAAGTGGGCAAATTCTGCAACCCTGTAGTTTCAGTCCCGGAAATTTATCCTAAGTAAATAATTCTATATGTGGAAAAGCTCAATGGACAGGCATATTCATGCCAGGGTATTTAGAACAGTGAAAAGCTGTGGGGAAAAGCTCCAGTATTGTTAATTAACCCATATTCACTGAGTATGAAGTGCTAGTCACTAAAATGATGCTGATAAGGACCATGTGATAGCATGGGAATTAGGATATCCTACTAAGTTCAAAAAGGATACAAAATGGAATGTATCGGATGACCTCAATGATACAACTGTACGTGAACATCTGTGAATGATTGGCAACTTAGGCTAGAAGATAAACTAAAATACCAATAGTGGTTACTTAGATGGTAACATGGGTGGGGTTTTGTTGTTCTGTTATTCTTATTGTTAACAAGAAAATTAAGATGCTATCTGGCCAGAGAGAATTTCCCTGGGCCTTGTTTTCCAAGTGCAGTGTACTGTCAGCACTGGGGGAGGGGGGTTCCTAAGGGTTTGTTTAGGGTTACTTTGTTTTCAGGTGCTCAATATAAAAGTGAAGAAAGTATGGATAGAGTTACCTTTAGGCAACTGAGCTGCTCTTGATAACTGCTCGCTCAGCGATTCTTATTGCTAGATTCTGTTCTTAAAGCTGTGTGATCTTGGATGAGTTAATTAAACTCTCTGAGCCCCAGACTCCTATCTTTAAAAGGAGGATAACATGATCTTTTTTAGAAGTGTTAGTGCCTGACACACTGCAGGGTGCCAACAAACAAGAAGAGGTACCTGGCTTCAGTTTTTAGCTGGTCGGGATGGGCCTGCCCTTCTGTACCTTTGTCTTCTACCCCTAAAGTCTGAGTTGGCATCTGTTTTCACAGTTGGAGGCGCATAAATTCTAGCTGGTCCTGCTTCTGCCACTAGTTTATGCAAGTGTCGTCCCTTCTCTGGGCTTAGTTCCTCACCTTCAAAAGAAGGAAACGTACTAGATTAATTTAGTTACTTATTCATTCAGGTTATCTAGAAGGCTGCCGTGCGCCAGATCCCTGATAGGTGTTGTAGGGCTTACAAAAATGAGTCCGCTTCAAAGGTGGTGGTCCTTGTGCTGAAGGAGCTTACCGCCTGGTAGTGGACAGTGAAGCAGGCAGGCAATTTTCTAGGATATCCCAAGACCATGGCAGTACCATCAGAGGGCTGTGAATGTGGCACTCAGAGTTCAAATGCACCCAAGAGGGCCTCTGTGGGGTGAAAGGATCTGGGAATGAAAGACAATGAAAAGGCTCAGAGACTTGATGATTTTTTTTTTAAGATTATTTTATGACATATAGGGTTTTTCTTAATTTATTCATTTATTTATTCATTTTTGGCTGCGTTGGGTCTTCGTTGCGGCACGTGGGCTTTCTCTAGTTGTGGCGAGCAGAGGCTACTGTTCGTTGCGGTGCTCAGGCTTCTCATTGTCGTGGCTTCTCTTTGTGGCAGAGCACGGGCTTTAGGCACGCAGGCTTCAGTAGTTGTGGCTTGCAGGCTCTAGAGCACAGGCTCAGTAGTTGTGGTGCATGGGCTTAGTTGCTCCGGGGCATGTGGGATCTTCCCGGACCAGGGCTTGAACCCGTGTCCCCTGCACTGGCAGGCGGATTCTTAATCACTGCGCCACCAAGGAAGTCTGACTTGTTGATTTTTAGAATAGACTTCTGAACTGAGGCTTGACTGAGAACATTCTCTTCTAGCTCAGAAATACCTCCTGAATCCTGAAATGGACAGTGTCCTCCAAAGACCTTTGCATTCAGAGTCCTGGCCTATTCCAGAGGCTGAGTGGCCAGCACAGACAGCTCAACTGGGTTCTTTGAAGGTGAGAGGACGTCAGTCACTTAATTTCTCAAATAAATGTTTTTATTGAAAGTATAACTCACATACAGAAAAGGGTACAACTCGGAAATGTACATACAGCTCAATGAATTGTCATGGAGTGGTATGTGCCCATAAAGCCATCACCAGGTCCAGAACTAGAAAGTGACCACAAAGCACCCCTCTGTTTTCCCCTTCTAGTCTCTTTTTATTATCTGTTTTAAAATTTTGTGTATTGGGTCATATCATGCGTTCTGTGTCTTGTTATTTTTCACTGAGTGCTAGACATTATGTGTGAAAATGTGAGGATGTAATTTAATAGTGTCTTCATCCAGACAGGACTTCCTTTGTTCTGCACATCAGAACTGATTCAGAGATAATTTTAGTACTTATGAGATCTGTTTTATTTCTTGCTTGCTCTTACTCTTAGGGCATAGCCTTTCATGGTTCCAAGCAAAAACCTGTAATGTTTATCAGTGTCCTTCCCCAGCCACTTCCCACTCCATGAGGCTGTCAAAATCTCTGCTTAGCTTTCTATCTCTCAGCCACCACAATCACACACAGGCTTCACCTTCACTTGGAGGGAAATACAGCCTTCAATCTGGGCCAACTACTCTTGGCTTCTGTCCTATCTTGAATTTTAGTCCCACAAATCCTCACAGTCTTTGTAGCTCTCAGATGGTTTCAAATAGGTCTTTTGCTATATTTTGTCCAGCTTTCCTAGATGCTCTTACTGGAGGTTTGGTCCAAAATGTCCTCATGATTCAGAACCAGAGAAGCACTCTGTTTTCCCAGAGAAAACCTATTTTACTTATGATATTTGGAGTCTGACAGGCCTGAGTTCAAATCTCAGCTGTAATTCAGTGTGATGTTGGGTGGATTACTTACTTTGTGTGTGCTTAAATCTCCTCATCTGTAAAATGGGGATAATGCTGCCTACTGCTGACGTGAGGATAAGATCAGATAAGCAGAGTTGAATATGTCTCTGGAAAATAAGAGATGCTCAAAAAAGAAAAAAAAAAAAGCAGCCATTACTTAGGAGGAAACTGATCGTATTCTTGGCATTTTATTTCAACTTATTATTATAGTTTTTCTTCTTCCTTTTATTCCTGTGGCTTCTCTCTTGCCTTCATGCTCATATTAATCTTTTTTTTTTTTTTTTTTTTTTTTTAACGCGTTACGCGGGCTTCTCACTGTTGTGGCCCCTCCCGTTGCGGAGGACAGGCTCCGGACGCGCAGGCTCAGCGGCCATGGCTCACGGGCCCAGCCGCTCCGCGGCATGCGGGATCCTCCCGGACCGGGGCACGAACCCGCGTCCCCTGCATCGGCAGGCGGACTCTCAACCACTGCGCCACCAGGGAAGCCCAATCTTTTTAATCTAACAAATGGAGCTAATGTTTACTTCTCGGGGTCTTTGGGACAATTCAATGGAATCATGCACATAACATAATTACTGTACTGCCTGCCCCAGGCGGTGTTCAATAAAAGACAGCTGGTGTTATTGATTGACCTTAAACTTTTTTTTTCTAACTGGTGCCTTTCATTTCAAATTACTTATCTGCAGGCTTATTATCTAGTAATGAGAACTTCTTTCCAGCTTTGATCTTTTTCTAGGAAAATTACATCTGACTTTTGATCTTTGACCTACCTTATTACAAGCAGGTAGAAGGCATTTTAGGCAAAGGGAATGACACAGACATTGTCATTCAGAGGGGTGAATGCCCCTGAAGCATTGGGGGATCGGTAAGCGATTAAATGAGGCTGCAGCATGAAGGAGAGAGGAGTCTAGGAGATCATATGATGATGTTGATAAGAACAACAATGAGAAAGAAAACCCCTGCTTCCATTTCTTGAATGGTTACTATGTGCACCGCATCAGCTTTGCCAGTACTCACTATAGGCCCACAAAATCGATCTTGACATTCACTCCACTTCACCTGTGAGAAAAGGTGAGGCACAGAGAGGGTAAGTAGCCAGCCCCAGGTCACACAGCTAAAGAGTTGGGGTTCCAACACAGGCAGTCTGGCTCTAGAGCTGATGCTCTGGTCATTATGTGTCCAGATCGTGCTGGGCCTTCACTGGGGGGGTGAGAGTTGTCTCTCCTGCCCCCCTTGAGGTTACAGTCTGGAGTTCAATGTGAGAAAAAAACCCTCCAATGTCTGCACTCGGTGATACTGGCCAGAAACTGATAGCAAAGCTTTTGAGGAAACAGTTGGAGCATAAATTGAATGAATGGATGAACCCAAGAGCATCTTAAGACTCTTATGGTTCTAAGTTTCTCAAGTGTTCCTCAACCTTCTTCAGAGTTCTCACCGCACTGTAGAATGCTGCTGGATAAAATCTCCTCCTTTATTGGACATAATTTCAAGGCCACAGGATAATTTTGTTTCTTTATAGCCAGAGGACAGAATAGTCAATGTAAATGTCTTTGTTCGAGTGCTTTACACAGTACCCGGTCCACAGGAGGCCTTGTTGGGTGGATTTGGATGAAGGGTGAGGCGGTGGGAGGAGGCTGTTGGGCTCTTTCTCTAGAAGTTCATGCGGGCACCTCGTCATTATCCCCAGCATCGCATTTTGCCCACAGCCTTGGTTCTGTTTAGCTATAACAGGCATTGGGGAGCAGAGCTCTCTGCCCTAGGAAAAACAGATTGCAAGCCGTCTCTCTGGGCCGGCTTTTGGTACGAGCTTCCCATAGTGAAAACGAACTCTAAACGACACCAGGGCATTAGTGACCTAGAAGGAAAATGAGGTCATTTTTGAAGGGAAGTAACCAGATTTGTCATATGTCACAATTATTTTATGGTTGAGCTTAGAGGGGAAAAAAAAACAAAAACAGGGGAGTAGGAGGTTGGCATCCAGTGGATATTGCTTTCCTTTTAATGGAAAGGTCATCATCTCTTGTCGCCGTGAACAACAAAATTTACAGAGGACATGACTCTATGGAGATACCATCAGTGATCATCTTGTCAGGCCTTTAGATGACCTGGGCTTCGAGCCTTCCCCGCCCCAATCCCCACTGCCTCGTCTGTAACTCAGTGCTGATGGCGTGTGCCTCACTGACAATGTAATAGCAGCTGCCTGGCACAGAAAGTGCTCAATAAATGTTTGTTATCGTTGCCATCTCTTCCTTGGATAAACTGTGGGACCAAAGGGGCTTTTATGGACGTGTAAAAGTAGAGACCATTTCGTTGTGCTCTTGCCTCCAGCTTCCCTGGCCCTCGGGGCCGACGCCCGACCCTGGAATGTGCCAGGCTTCCATCGCTGTGGAACCAGGGCTCCCTGTACAACGTCTGCAAGAAAAAGGTGGAATGTCCTGGCCTGGCCTCCAAGCTGAGCACCTCCTGCCATCCCCCGAGCTCCTGAGCCCCGCAAGGATCCTGGCTTTGCATCAAGAACTTCGACAAAGCATCTACAGCACTTCCCAGGTCAATAAATCACCGTTGGAGTTATAAATGCAATAGGACCACTCACTCTCTGGGGCCATTTCCTAGACTCCGTAAATATTTGAAGCAGAACTTTCAGAGAACGTCTTAAGAAATTGGTAGCAATCAAAACCCTCATTCAGTGGCAAGTGGCTTTGCCTGTGGCTTGGGGATCTGTGTTGATTGTCAGAGCTCAAGAGAAATACTGGACTTGCAAATTCTTAGGAGTCCAGCTTTGCAAATATCCAGGCAGCAAAGGGAATATTTTCTGTTCCAAAACCTACCGAGTGACCGGCCCAGTGGCTCTCCACCGGGTCTGATCCCCCCATCCCGCAGGGCAAAATTTGACAACGTCTGGAGAAATTATTTGTTGTCACAGCTGGGAAGCTGCCACTGGCATCTAGTGGGTAGAGGCCAGGGATGCTGCTAAACACCTACAGTGCACAGGACAACCTTCTAGAACAAAGAATTGCCCAGCCCAAATGTCAGCAGTGCCGGGGTTGGGAGACTCTGCCCTGATCTAATAGCTCCTAACATTGTCAGCTGCAGAGAACTGTTCTGTTATTTTCCTGCCTGAGGCCCTTCCCCGTGTTTTAAAAGATTTTTGTCTACCAAAGGAGACAATTAAAGTAATTATCTCTTTCACATTTTAAAACCTTAAAACCAGTCAGAACTTTCTGATAAGTCCATTCATTCAACAGACATTTGTGGACGTCTAATATACACCAGGCAATATGATATGAGGAAGAAAGAGGTGAGTCCACATTGGCCCCTGCCCCAGGGGCTCACAGGGCAGCAGAGGCACACATGTAAACAACTCACCGTGCAGTCATGGTTAAGTGTGCCATGAGGTGTGAGACCAAGGGCTTTGAAGGCAGTTCTGCCTGGCTTTGGGGAATGAGAGGTCATTCCAGAAGGAATGGCTGAGCAGAGCCCATAGACTTAACGAGGTAAGGTGTTCAGTACATGGGTGAGGTGGGGAAGGAGGGAACAGCGAGGGCAAAGGCTCTGAGGATGAAACTGAACTTTGGTGTGCCACCAGAGGGGGGATGTGCAGAGTAGCCCTTTGCCAAGCCAGGCGCAAAGAGTCACTGCCTCATCCCTACCCAGCACCACTTACTTCCTCCGGGAACAGGACCCTGCCCTGACCCAGGTGTGGGACCCAGAGGTAGAAGAAGGGTCAAGGGGGCTTGGGCCACAGGTGCCCAGATCCTGTGCCCGGGCTCACCGATCAGAGACATCATCTCTCTCCTTAGGAGGGGCTGGTGAGGGGCTTGTCACATAAGGACAAGGAAGGACCAGGACAAGAAACAGAGGGCTCCCGGGGCAGTAGGCGAAGCATATTGATTTTATTTTAATGTATTTTAGCTTTGTATGTGAAAATGAAAAGCGCAAAGAGTTCCCACACACCCTCACCCAGCTTCCCCTGACGTTAACACCTTACGTACCTAACCATAGCCCAAGGACAGAAATGAATGCATTTATTTTGAGGAAAACTGGGGGGGGGGGGCATCAAAGCATAAGAAAAGCACATCCATGAGCGAGCATCAGCTCATCAAGCTGCCACCATCTTCATTAGCCCACGGGACTGTCATGGGTCATCACGTCCGTCCACAGTTCCCTGGATTAGGTTACCAATGGATCCACCCATTCATTTGTTCATTAAGCATTTAATTTAACTGCCATGTGAGCTCCGGAACCTCGGGTAGGTGCTGGGAAACAAGAATGCAGAAGTTGCCCATCTCCATCCTCCAGAACCTGTGAGCCCTGTGGCCCCATCGCACACCAAGGAGTCCCCTGATTGGAAACCGCTGCAGTCATCACTTTCACGGTTTGAATCAGCACCGCCACCCCATAACTGCCAATTGTGCGGCGTCCTGCAGAGCTGATCTGTACGCTGGTTTGCGCTCATCTCTTCTGCCCTCTCCTCCCTTTTTCCTGGGACAATGCCATCAGCTTTGAGCACCGGGAGTACGCTGAAGACCGGCTATGAACCGGCTGATGTCGGGGTGAGCAGCCAACTAAGCCACAGGGCTGAGCCTGCCGGAGGCAGTCAAGGCCATTTCTGGTCCCCAGATTCTCCCACCAGGTTCAGACATCCGTGTTCTGTCCCTTGAATTCTCCCTCCCGCCTCTGCTCACATGCCGGGCTTCAGCAGAAAGGCCATCGGGGAAAATCCATTAAAGAAGCCCTGGCAATCTTTGCAGCGTGGCCCGATGATTCCATAATAAATCACGTTCTGAAGCCAGGAGCCACTTACTATTAACCTGAGCCGTGAATCGCCTGGGGCTGCACTTTGGATTTCCTCAAGCTGGGTCACTGCTTTGTGCTGTGATTCCTCCTGGTGACATGTTTGCGATGGTGGATGGTAGACTGCGGCATTTTCCTTGCCTCGACCGAAGACTCCCATCCTTGGAAGGGGCCCCGTGTTCCCCTGCTGCCCCCTTGGTGGGCCTGATGGGGCCAGGGCCCAGCCTGGTCAGATGCTCCCAGGCGAGGGACAGGACCTGCTCGGGCGACCGAGTGGGGACAGGCAGGAACCCAGCCCGCAGGAGCTGGCTCGGGCCGCCCCTCCCACCACGAGTGACCCAAGACCTCTGGAGACCAGCCAGATGGACCAGCCCAGCTGCCTCTGCAGAAAACAATTTGTCACACGGGGCTGTCAGCAAGCAGCAGTGGACGCCTTCTTGGGGGTGCCTGGCCGAGCTACGCAGAGCAGGAGCCCTGAACACAGTGAGGTAAATGCACACCCCGCCCCCGCTGCTGCGAACCACCTGGGCTTTTAGGCAAATCGGGTTGAGATGGTTGGCTTGACCCCTGGCCAAGCGGTTCAGGTGCTCAGTGCAGCCTCTCCCTGCGCCTGATTCACTGCCATGCCCTTCTGGGAGGCATTTTGCTCCTACAGCAAAGCGGTCTGTTCAGCAAATATTTCCCTGAGAACCTGCTGGAGCAGATGAGGCACTGGGGGGCTGGGTCTCAGGGGTCTCACACCAGGTCCCCATCCTCCAGGCTCCTGCGGGGACGGATGTGCAGATGGCTGGAGACCGAGTGGCATAAGCAGGGTGCAGCAGGGAGAATGCAGGGTCCAGGGGCACAAAGCAGTGGCTGACCAGTGAGGGAGGCGTCAGGGAGGGGTCAGTGGTGACTGAGGTGGGCCCCGCAGATGAGCAGGGCTCAGCCAGGGCGAGAGTCCTTGCGGGCGGGGGCAAACACACAGGCACAGGCTTGGGGTAGTGTTGGGGGTAGGAAACCAGAGGTGGATGGATATACATGTGCTTCTATAATCCCGCAGCGGAAGGTGCTGTCTTTTTGTGCAATCCCACTGTGACCTTCCTCTTTGATTTTACATGTGTCTTTAGTATAGGGAAGACGTTTTCGTGCTTCAAGATTCAGAAGGCACAGAAATCTATATGGTGCAAGTCTCCTTCCCAGCCCGGTTCCCCTCCCAGAGGCAAACATGACCCCAGTTCCTTATGACTCCTTCCAGAGATACCCTGTGTATTCTAAGCAGTCACACACCCGCACACACACACACACCCGTTTTACCTCGATGCCTGTGCTCTGGTTTTTTCAGTTCATTTATCTCGGTGATCATTCCCCATCAGAACATAAATTTTGTTCATTCCGTTTTTAAACACTTGCGCTATTTTCCATTGTGTGGGTTTTACTAGCTCCCTTTCAAGGGACATTCACATTGTTTCTGATCTTTTGCTGCTAAAACCGGTGCTGTCATGAAGATGCTTGTACATCCACCCCTTCACTCACGTGTGAATTCATCTGAGGGCAGATTCCTAGAAGAGGAATTTCTGGGTCAGAGCAGAGAAGCCTTTGTCACTTTGAGAGCCCTGTCCACACCCACTCCCCGCCCCACTTTGAGACTGTACAGTTTTCGTTCCCCCTCACGATGCTTGGGGGTCCCCCGCATCATGCACCCTAGGATGTGCTGATTCAACATTTACTTTTTGAGCCTCAACCATGGACCAGCGTGGTTTGAGGCGGTGAACTAGACAGATGGGGCCCTGCCCTCAGGAGGAGGGGATACATCAAACTGGGGAGACGGCTCAGTGAACAGGACCCCAGCGAGGGACCGTCCGTGTTTCCATCCTGCAGGCACTGACCGCCTGGACAGGAGGGTGATGCGTGGGCATGAGTGACCTCAGTGCAGGGAAGCTGGGATCTGGCCACCAGGAACGGACAGCTGATAAGGCCCTGAGGAATTTGGAGGCCAAGGGGGAGGAGAGGAGGTCGCGTCTGGGCTGAGCCATGATGGGCGATATTGTCCTGAGAGCAGAAGTGGTGGCCTGGGTGGAGGCCAGTCAGGAAGGGACCTAGGGCTTCTGAGCTACGCTTATGCCAGACACTGTGCTCAGTGGTGGACACTCCAGCCCGGGTTTCCCCGGCTGGAGAAGAGGAAGCCAGAGGAGGGCTGGCAGGGGCTGGGGCAGAGGAGGCATGGGCGGACGGTCCCACGTGGCAGTTGGTACCCAGGCCGGCTCTCCCGAGCAGGTGGATGGGGTGTGGGCCCTGAACACGGAGTCCTGCCTTCACATCCCAGCCCCACCATGCTCCCCACCTGCGGGCCTTGAGCCAAGGCCCCTGAAGGCTTGGTTTCCTCCTGAGAAAATGGAAATAACAGCATCATAACCTCGTCTTACCTCACTGGCATCTCACAGGAGATGCCCCGTGACCAGCGCCTCGCCATGGCCCTCCCAGCCCAGGTGCGCATCCCTCCTTCTTTCCCTCTAATGCTGGGAGGCAGGTGGCCCAGGAGCTGAGCACACATGCCCTGCCTGGGTTTGGGCTCTGGCTCCTCTCCTCACCTCTCCTCTCTGTGCCTCAGTTTTTTAATCTGTACAATGGGGGTGCCTACAGCCTAGGGTGGTTTGTGAGGGGTGAGTGAGTAAAAGCACTAAAAAGAGGCCCTGGGATGTGATGAGAGCTGTGGGAATGCTGCCATTGTTTCCTCTTTGATGCACGTGATGTTAAAAAGCAGAAAAAGAAGATGAAGTCCAGGGTGTAAGGAGAGGGCACGGATCGCTGGTGGTACAGATGGAGACAGAGCTTAGGACTGAAAAGCCTCCCTGAGGAGGCAGGTGTGAAGAGACTGGAGGAAGTGATGGTGCTGTGTCGGGTCTGTGGGTGATGATGCAGCCAAGCTCATCCAGGGCTGTAAGGAGCCGGCCGAGAGCTTTTCAACACTTAACAGTCACAGGAGCTCAATCCCTGTGCGGCTTTGCGCTGACCCTCCCCATCCGACTCAAACCGCTGCAGTTCCCTCCAGGGTCTTTGGTCCTCTTCCTTGGTCTGCCTCTTCCCGGAAAGCCTTCCCACGGATTCAAGAGTGTCCAGGCCTTCAGGAGGTGGTCTGGGCTGGTGTCTCCCATTTCCTAAAAGCCCCTGTTTAACATCCATGAGGATGCCCGTTTCCACTGCTTGGGCCGGGCCTTCTCACTTCATTTGACCCTTGTTAAAATGAACAAACCTAACATAGGCAGTAGAGTATGAGTCGTGCAGCTGCTCTAACATCCAGCTCTGCCACCATCAGCTGTGTGACCTTGAGCAAGCTGCTTACCCTCTCTGTGCCTCAGTTTCCTCCCCTGGAGAAACGATGCAAATAACAGACCCACCTCCCAAAGTGTATCTATCTCAGAAGGATTAAGTAGAGGCTAAATGCCTGCCTCTTGGCCATTTGCAGTGTTGACGTTATCTTCAAGTGCAACTTGCCACCATGCCTTCAAGTAGAAAGCCAGCATCCCCTGCCATCCAGAAAAAGCGTTTTCTAAAACACAGAAATTACTGTTAGGCATGGAAAATAATTTCCTGAGCTACTTCCTCCTCCCTTTGAGTTCAAGTCTACAGGATGCAGCCCAGCCCCAGGCACTGGCCTTCAGCCCCTCAGGGATCTGACCGACAAACCCCTCCAGCTTCATCTCCCCCAACCCTTGCTCTAGCCACAGGGTGACCAAGCACGGCCACGGGGCCCGGCCTCTTCTGTCCCTTCTGCCTCGCCTGTCGATCTTGAGAGCAGTTACAGGGTGCAACAAAGCAGGCTCTGGCCTCAAATTCTGCCCGCCATTTCCTTTCCGTATGACACTGGACCCCATCTGGGCCTCGGTGTTCTCATCTGTAAAATGGGGACACGACCTCATATCTTAGGAAGACAATTCAGTGAGGCATAAAGCACGGAGCCTGGCTCACTGTGCAAGCCATTATTATTGTTGTTGTTGCTGTTACATTCGCCACCTGCTAAAGTCAGGGCTCAGCATGTCTTCCCATTTCCAGAGTTGTATAAAATATAGTGCCCCCACTGGCCAAATAACAGCCATCGTCGCCCCAGGCATTGGGCATGCATGGCTTTATCACAGTGTGTCTCCGAAATTCCTCGCTGACTAGCCTGTGAGGGATGGGGGTGTATCCACATTTTACAGCTGAGAAAACTGAGGCTCACAGATGCCCAGACTGATAGAGTCAGGATTTGAGCCCCAGTCTGTCTGGCTCTGACTCTGAAATCAATTTTTCCTCCATTGGAGCTCAGATCCCAGTACCTGACACACGGGTCCTCACACCTGTACCCGTGTAATCCACCCCCCAGGCATGCTGTATATGTCCCTACCTACTTCCAAGAAGGACTTAAAGAGACTTAAAATAAAAGACATGGATACAATAAAAAGAATCTGTATTACAGAGAGTGAAAACTTAGGGTCAGATAATGACTGATGGTAGGAGAGAATAATTATACCCGGCACTAAGGCTATGGGCAGCTATGACAGTTGAATGGAAAAATGAGGTCTGAGCTTCCTGGTAGTCAAGGCAAAAAGGGGAATAACATGGGTTTGACGGCATTGAATTGCCAATAAAAGGAAGCAGCTCTGGAGATCTTTTCCTCCAGCTCTGAGCTCTGAGGGGAATCATCCTGCAGGTTTCTATACAGTGAATGGGGGATAAATGGTGACTTGTGTCCCTGGTAGCACAGCTCCCCAACCTTGGAAGTGGGAAGGAACATCTGATAGAAGCTGCTTCCTTCCTCTGCCTGTGCCAGGGGTCCACACCTGCCTTCATGGGGTTCTCACAGCTCCTTGGGCTCAGCATCATCACTTGTCCTTTACAGACGAGAATGCATAGAGAGGCCTCGACTCCCACGTAAGTTTTCTTGGTTTGTGGGGGATAGGAATCTCAGAACCAGCGCAGACCTGCCGTGCTCCTAAGCTCTTTCCCCTCTGCTGCACTGCCCAGCTCAGGGAGGCCCTGCCGCTTGGATTATTGCCCAGAGCTAATCCCCCCCGCATTACTCCTCCCAAGCTCTTCCCCTTCCCCTTCCTGCCCTCCCCTCACACACCCCTCCCCCATCCCTCTGCATGCCTCCCCAACGCACATCAATTCTCCCCTTTGCTAAAATCTCAGCCAAATGCTCCCTACGGCCCCCAAGCCTTCCAGGGCTCAGCTCCAAGACTAGCAGCTCTGTCTGCTGGTAGCTGAGAGTAATTTAGCAACGGGAAGCAGGTGTGAGGCTGGAGGGGGGGCGGGGCTGGGTCTCACTGCCTCCAGCTGCTGTTGCTTCTGCCATCCCCATCTCCATCCCCGGGACTGGGACACCCTGGTGTTTGCCTCACACCAGACCAGACCCCAGAGTCAATATCCTCTACCACACACACAAGGGGGAGACTGCAGACAGAAGCTGATGGGTTACGTCCCAGTGGCCTCAGTGGACAACTCCCTATTGTTCCTGACGGTTATTCATGAGACACAGGTCAACACTGAGGGCCTGCTGTGCCCTGGTGCCATCCTGGGTGCGATCAGCAGAGCAGGATCCGAGCACACCTGCTGAGGGTGTGCGTGGGGTAGTCGGGTCTGTGGTCAGGCGGCAGGAGGCGAACAGACAACCTCCTCGCTCTTCCAGGGCTGCCGGTCTGGTTGTTCACATTGTGTACCGAACAAAGTATACGGTCTAGAGGCAAAAGGGGCTTAAATCCCCCAGCTCTGTCCTTGCCGGGAGACCGTGCCTGGCTGGAGGAGGTGGTGCCTTTTACAAATTCACCCAGAGACCTGTGGGCTGCAGCCACCTGGAGTGGGCATCTTTTTGTGATTCCGCACAAACGCTCCAGACTAGCCTCAGCTCCTTATTTTTGCCGACTCAGACCCAGAAGTGCCAAGTCAGCAGGCTGAGGTCAGCAGGTCTTAGAGGAGTCAGGGAGCCCCCAAGGCCTTCCCAGTGCCGCCCTCCTGTTTGCCAAGGGCTGGACAACTAAGCAACTAAGCCCGTGCGCAATAACTACTGAGCCTGCGCTCTAGAGCCCGCGAGCCACAGCTACAGAACCTGCGTGCCACAACTACTGAAGCCCGCGCGCCTAGAGCCCGTGCTCCGCAACAAGGGAAGCCACCACAATGAGAAGCCCACACACCGCAACGAAGAGTAGCCCCCGCTCGCCGCAACTAGAGAAAGCCCGCGTGCAGCAGCGAAGACCCAATGCAGCCAAAATTAAAATAAATAAATAAATTTTTAAAAATTTTAAAAAGAAAATTCACGTGCTCTCAGTGGAGTAAGGGGCCAAGGGCCTGGCAGCGCATAGCACGGTCACCCTTCACGGTCAGAGCACCCAGCTGAAGGGCCCGCTCAGTTTTCCGGCTCCTCTGACATCTCCTTCCTCCCCACTCTGCCTCCTGGAAACACCTGGCTTTCCTTCTGACTTCTCCAAACACATCTAAACCAAGACATCCAGAAAAGAGTGATCAAATCAAGTCCATCCTCAAAGGGGCCAGGCAGTACTTTTCCCTTCAGCCCCTGATTACGCAGGAAGTTTGGAATATTTTCCCCAAAGTTCCCTTAAGGAAGGGAAGTGGGAGTGAGAAACAGATGGCTTCCTGAAGTCCCAGGCCTGGGAGCTGCTTCCCACTGGCAGCCAGGGGCTGGGAGGAGGTCTCCTGGCTGAGCAGCCCCGGGGGCAGTGACCCCAGCACCCAGCTGCTTTCTGTACAGATTTCAGTCCTCCTGTGTTTAGTCCCGCTCTGCCTTTCCACACTCAGAGGTGTCCCGGGCCCGTTGCCAGCCTTTTCAGTATTCTGAGGTGTGATTTTGCTGCTTCCTGCAGGAATTCAGTAGAGCCAAGAAAGCTGCAAAGTGAGCTTAACTTCTATGCTCTCTTTCTTCTCTTCTTCCTCCTCCTTCTCTTGCCGTGTGTGTGTGTGTGTGTGTGTGTGTGTGTGTGTGTGTGTGTGTCCGTCCCCAGGTCAGCAAATCCTCAGCTCTACCGTTAGAATATATCCAAGATCTGTCCACTTCTTATGGCCCCCAACACTTTTTTTTTTCAGCCCCATCCCCAGTGCCTAGAACTGTGCCTGGTTTCCACTAGGGACTCAATAAATGTTTGTTGAATGAATGCATAGTTTAGTTGCTCAACTTTCTTTTAATGGTGCTCCAAGCACCCATTTTACTGTATCTGGTTGTCTCCAGTACAGATCCTGCTGGATGAGAAAATATTACTATCCTTTTCATTTTTGCTTTGGGGGACAGGAAGGAAGTGATTCAGCAGAAGGGAGAGCTGAATTCTAACCCAGCTCCCCTCCCCACCCCATTCCTCCTGCACCGAGAGTTTTGCCGATCAGCTGCTGAAGGAGTAAAGGGCCCAGGCATTGCTAGGGGTCTGGGATGCAATGAAGGTGGGTCAGAGAGTGGAGACGTCACAGGCAGGGGTTGAGAAGGAGGTGGAGGTGGGAGGGTGGGAGGGAAGGGAGATTTCAGACTCACTCCTCATCCTTGGAATTTTTCCCTTGGAAGGACTGGTATTTATTATGCACTGTCTGTCTTACTCCATTTGATACAGATGCTTTATCTGTGCCATTATAATTAGGGCCATGAATTTTTCTTTTACTTTTATTGGAGTATGGTTGCTTTACAATGTTGTGTTAGCCTCCACTGCAACAAAATGAATCCTCCATACACATACAGATATCCCCTCCCTTTTGGACTCCCTCCCGTTTTGGTCACCACTGTGCATTAGGTAGAGTTCCCTGTGCTATACAGGATACTCAGTTGTCTATTTTATACATAGTATCAATAGTGTATATGTGTCAATCCCAGTCTCCCAGTTCCTCCCACCCCACCCCTTTCCCCCTTGGTATCCGTACATTTGTTCTCTATATCTGTGTCTCTATTTCTGCTTTGCAGATAAGATCATCTATACCATTTTGCTAGATTCCACATATATGCGTTATTATACGATATTGCTTTTTCCTCTTTCTGAGTTACTTCACTCTGTATGACACTTGCTAGGTCCATCCAGGTCTCTACAGATGACCCAATTTCATTCCTTTTTATGGCTGAGTAATATTCCATTGTATATATGTACCACATCTTCTTTATCCATTCCTCTGTTGATGGACATTTAAGTGGCTTCCATGTCCTGGCTATTGTAAATATTAGGACCATAAATGTCACCTTATAGATAAGGTGACATCTTTTCTCAGCTTTATATTTGTATTTCTTGTATCATGAAGAGGTTCTCCAAGTGTTGGTTTGCAGGGTAGTGGACAGCAACTTGGAATGACACAGACTGGAATACCAGTACCGGATCTGTCACTAGCTAGCAATGGGACCTACAGAGACATATTCTCTTTGAGTCTCAGTTTCTCATTCCACAGTTTCCCTTGCTTCATAACCATAACCCTCCTCCCTCCATCAGAACAATCATTCCAATGCATTCAGTACAGGTGGCTTTACCGTCCTGTTATTAGGAAAGTCATCTTGTTTAACTATTTCATACTATGTGATGAATGACTGATAGTTTCTAGGGACATTTGTATTTTGTGAAGAAGATACTCACTAGCACAGGGAAATTTCAGTTGGCAGATTCTGGGGGCAGAGGGATAAAATGAACTGATGCCTTAGAGTGCCCTTGCTTTATAGATGAGGGTATCAAGGCTCAGAGGAGGGGAGAGTGGCTCCCTTTGTCACACAGGAAGTCAGAGATAGAGCTGAGCATGGGGCCTGGGACTTCTGATTCCCACACTGTCTGGTACTCTTTCTATGCATTGAATGCAGGGGAAAGTTTTCCATGGGGTATGGGCCTGTGTCATGTAAACTGTATGTCTGCATTGATACAACATGGAGAGAACATATCATAATTCCTTCTCCGACGATGATCCCTTAGTATGTGCAGTCTTTTTTTTTTTTTTTTTTTTGTCAGCCATGTTAATCTGAGTCTTATTCAACCCAAACAACAAGTCACTCCTCTTGGGAATAATGAGAAAATGAGTGATCAGAGGTTTTCAAAAAGAGAGAGTCTGAGGGACAAGCAGCAGGAATAAGGGGATGGAAATGATATCATTCATTACATGGAAGCTTCTGGAGGCCAGAGACAGCCCCCCTTCCTGCCCCTGAGAGGAAGGATGGGCTGGATGAGTATAAGAGAGGCTGACGGCTTGATTTGACAGGAAGTTTTCAGGGGCAGAGCCTGAACTGTAAGTACTGAGTACTGGGAGGACGGGGGGGAGAAAAAAATCAGGGTAGTTGATAAAAAAAGCAATGCAGATTTTTTCCACTTCAAGCTTCCAAGTCCCCCTGTGACCCTGAGACCAGATGGGTCCTAACATGCAGGGGAGGCTGTTTCAATTAAAAATGGATTTGGCTGCTTCTAATGAAGTCCCAAATAATAATGGCTTAAATGAAATAGAAGTTTCTTTATGTACCTCAGGGCTGAGCATCCATGGGGGTCTCATGGGGGAGCCATGGGCATCATGCTCCTTCTTTATTCTGTAAGATCTCAGCTCAAAACTTCCATTCTCAAAGTCACCTCATGATACGAGATGGCTGCAGAAGTGTCAGCCATCAAGTCCAAGTTCCAGGAAACAGAAAATGTTATTGTTGGTAGTGGAGTGGTGGGAGAGCTGACTCCCTAAGGAACCCTTTAGGCATTTTCCATTGATATTTTCCAAAGTCTAGAACCTAGTCATATGGCCATACTGAGCTGCAAAGGAAACTGGGAATATAGTCTGTTAGTTGGACACATGGCAACCCCAACCGAAATTAGTGTACTGTTATAAAAAGCAAGTGGACGATGATCATGAGATTGGCCTCTGTGGTCTCGGCCTCAACTAGCATCAACTCTTCAGTTATAAAACCAGGAAGGCATTGAGCATTTGGATTCAAAATCGAATACACCAGGCATGGCCTCACCATTCCTGCTGTTAGCAAAACAGAGCAAATTCATTGGCATCTTGATGAAAATTTAAGGAAGAAAGAACCTGAAAAGTTTCTGTTGAACAAGGGGATAAAATGCTCTCTATCCTTCCCCCCCGATGTTTCATCAGTGTTTTCTGTAGATCATATTTCCTCACCATTCTCTTTATTCTCTGAGAACTCTGTATATGGATCTTCATAGGTTCCCTCACAACCTTTTTTCTCCTGTGAAGCCTCAAATTCTTCCACGACCGATCTTCTCACCTGGGCCACTTTTAGGAGCCTGACCCTTTCAGGTGAAGAGGGGCCCCTGCGTCTGCTCTCATCCAAGGTGTAGACTGCTCTCGTTTAAACCCTAAGGCTTTTACCACGTCGTTCAATAGGATTAATTTCATTTCTTACTAAGTCATCCCCCACCTTTCTTCTGAGTTGGTTCAATCATCAGCCTCCTCTAGCATCACATTTTTCACTGGGGGGGTTGCGAGTGGCCTCCCCACACTGTTGTACTGTAGGATCAAATGTTTTGTCCATGTCATAGTCCCAAAGAACCAGAACTCTAGAGGGGCTCTCTAGTTATAGCCAAAAGACAGCCAGTTTCCTCAAAAAGTTGAAAATAGAACCATCATACGATCCAGCCATCCCATCTCTGGGTATACGTCCAAGAGAACTGAGATCACCATCTCAAAGAGAGATCCTCACTCCCATATTCACTGCAGCATTATTCTCAGTAGCCAAGATGTGGAAGCAGCCCAGGTGTCCATCAACGGATGAATGGAAAAGAAAGAGCCGTCTATCCCTACGATGGGATATGATTCAGCCTCAAAAGGAAGGACATTCTGACACATGCTATAATGTGAATGAATCTTGAGGACATTGTGTTAAGCGAAATAAGGCAGTCACAAAAGCACAAATACTGTGTGATTTATGTACTACTTATATGGGGTAAGTAGAGGAGACAAATTCATAGAGACAGGGAGTAGAATGGTGGTTGGCGGGGAGAGGGGATGGTTGTTCATTGGATGGAAGTTTCAGTTTTGCAAGTTGAAGAGGTTCGAGAGAGCTGTTGTACAACAGTATACAAGTCTATAAATGGTTAAGATGGTAAATTTTATGTTATGTGTTTTTTTTTAATCACACACACACACACACACAGAATCATTCACCCAGGGGTTGTGGGTTCAGGAAGATAAAGTGCAAGGAAGGCAGGTGTTGCTTTTAAGGTGGAGAGAAGAAAAGGGAAATATGTAGTGATCAGTGAGCATCTATTCTCCTCTGGGTCTTGGGCTGAAAGCTTCATCTCACTCATGCTCATACTGAGCTGGCGGGGCAGTTGTTACCTCCTTAGTTCTAAAGATGATTCATGCATTCACTCATTCGAGCAATCCTTACTGATCATCTCTTATGTGCCGGGCATGCTCCTTGATGTAGGAGATGCAGCTATGAACAAGTCAGAGGGGAGAGGAAGGCTATACCCAGACTCATACGTGGTGTAATTTCAAGTCATGATTGATGAAGTGGAAGAAGAGGGGGAGAAGGGGGTAGGAAATGAGGAGGGTGCTCTTATACATACCATCCTCCCAGGCTGCTCAGAGCAGGTGATGCTTCGAGGAGAAAACTTCTTGAAGAAGGAATGCAGGAGAGAGGTGAAGTAGCGTGCCCAAGAGGACCCAGCTAGTAAAAGACAGGACTGAGATTTAACCTCGTTTTGGAAAACATTTTACTGTGAACGAATTCAAACAGTTACAAAAGTAGACAGAATAATACTTTTGTATTATTCTGAAGCCCCCATGTAGATGTCACTCAGCTTCAAAAATTACCAATTCGAGGACAATCTTGTTTCATCTGTACAACACCCTTCCCCCCACACATACTATTTTCAGGTAAAACTAGACAACTCATCGCTTAATTCGTACATAGTTTTTGAAACCATCATACCATCACCATACCTCAAGCAATTCCTTAATTTCATCAAATATCCAATCCATGTTCCAGTTTCTCATTATCTTATAAATTTAGAGTTAACTTTTTTTGCAGTCTGTTTGAATCAGGATCTAAATAAGACCTTCACACCGTGATTGACTGGCGTGTCTTTCTTGGTGGCCAGCTATACATATCATAAAATGTACCTTTTTAACCAATATGTATGTGCACCTTGTTATGCAGCCGTCACCACCATCATCTCCAGAACTTCTTCATCCTCCCAAACTGAAACTCTGTCCCCATTAAACACCCCGCCCAGGCCCTGGCGACCACCATTCTACTTTCTGTCTCCAAGAACCTCATTGAAACGGCAATGTACAACGTCTGTTCTACTGTGACTGACTTATTTCACTCAGTGTACTGTCCTCAAGGTTCATGTCTGGAGGTTGGATAGAGCTGCTTCCTCATCCCACAAACCAGGTCCTGGCAGGAGAGAGGAGACGCCCCCAAAAAAGGGTGACTGAAGAGGGTGTACTTGCTATTGGTGGGGGGGCAGGATGAGGAGGGGACAGAGGATGGCCAGAAGGGAAGCAGGTGCCCGCCCCAGGCTGCAGGGCCAGGAGAGGGCGCTGCTACCCCCCCGAGGCTGCCGAGAGCTGGGCCGTGGTAGAGACGCTCAGCCACTGCAGACCTGCTCCCAATGGGGTGGAGAACAAATTCTAAGAACCTTCTATCCCGCCTCCCTCCAGACTGCCTTCCTCCTCGTGCCTCTCATTGGCCGAACCAAACTGGAAGCCAGAGATCAAACGAGAGGTCAGCCTTGGGGTCAGCTTCCTGGGGTTGTCCTTAGCGGTCGGGCTTCTTGGGGCCCAGAAAACGGACAGAGCTCGTGGCCCGGAGGACAGCAGGGTGTATGAAAACAGAGAGGAAACTCAGCTGGCCACTGTCAATCAGAGCCTAGCTCAGGGCCCAGCACATGGCGGACACTCAAGAAAAATTCAAGTCTCCCTCAAATGATGAATAGAAGCCACTGAGATGGAGAGAAAGAGGCTTCTTAAGGAGTCAGGAGGCCAGGCAAGTCCGAGCCGTGTCTCCTACGGCGGCAGCTCCGAAGTACCCCCAGTCCTGCCCCGGTGAATCACTGATGCACAGATGCTGAGAGCTCATGATCATGAAGCACGGCCGGGAATACAATGTAGGGCTTTCCCTCCCCTGGAGCTCCAGCAGGCTAATCGGTGCTGGGGGAAGATGACGTGGGAGGAAAATCGAGTGAGTCTCCGAGGTCTGGCCTTAGGGGGACCTGGAAGCAGCAGCCGCTCAGCCCCTGGGAAATCTGTGCGCCAGGCTGAGTCGGGAACCGCCCCTCAAGGAGGGTTGATTAAGATGTCATGCTGTTGCCGGGCTGTCTAATCAGAATGCTGCTTACTAAGGGAGACCCTCCGCTCTCTGCCTTGGCTCCCCTAATGCAGTGGGAGCTGGGGCTCTGAGGACCCGGCCAGATCCTCTGCTTCACCGGAAGGGCTTTAGAATTCTCATCCCAGAGCACCTCCCTGTGCAGATCAAGTGATGGAGTCTTTTATCAAGATTTATTCTATAAATCCGAGGACACGCCATGGGGCCAGATGTGCCTGGTGCTGTTACCGACCTGGGTTCTTGGACTCTTTAATCAATAGAAATTGATAGGAGGCCAGATGAGAAATTCAGGCAATTACCTGGGGCTTGGGCTATAGCTAGGAGGACGAAAACAAGTAACAGGTTCCCTTGCTCACTCTCTGAAGGGGGATGAGCTGGTTCCTTAAATGGGGTGAGGCTGGGGGTGGACTGGTGGGTCCGGCCTGAGGGGTGGCTTAGGGGGTCTGCCCCCTGCCTCCACCTGCGTGGTGCTGTGTGCAGGGATCCTGCACGGGACCCTGCTTTCGCTCTCGGCACCTTGGAAGTGGCAGTTGGGTTTTGGCTTTCTGGTGCTTTGTTCATAATTTACCCCAATTGTCCACGTGTGCGGTTATTTTTAGTCCCTGATAGTTTCTTTGTATTCTGTTGCTTGAAGAGATGTTTGTCCAGGTGCAAGCACTGCAGCAAAGGGGCCCAGGCCCCAGCCTCTCTCAGTGTGAATTCCAGCCACACCTCTTACCAACTACGGGGCCTTGGACAGGTGTTCTCTAGGGACTGTACTTCAGTTTCCCTCCCTGTAAGACAGATTTTTATGAGGCATGAGTGAATCAGGGCAGGGTGCCTGGCCTATATTCAGTGCTTAGAAAGTGTTAGCCCTCCCCTTTCTTACCTCCCAGTCCCCAGAAGTCTTCCCAGACCCTGAACCCCCTGCCCCTGGGCTTCCCAGACTCCCATTTCCTACTGCACCCAGCAGCCCTGTCCCAGATGCCTTGCTCTTTGCTGTCTTGTCACTTGCCTGTCTCCCAGCCAAGCTCTGTGCTCCTCAAAGACAGACCTGCCTTCTCATCTCTCTCCTCCAGCCCAGCACAGCCTGGGAGGGCGGAGGCTCCAGAAGGTTCTCCAGGATATGAGCTCTGCTCACGGGTCTGAGCGGAGGCTGTGTGGGGCTGCTCCGGGTCATTCTTTCTGTCTTGCTGCTCTGTCTTCCACTCCACCCCTTTGTTCAGTCACTCTTTCCTTCCACAGAGGTTCACCTAGCATCTCTGAGGTGCCGGGGAGCAGAGAAGAGGAGAAAGAACTCCTGGGGGAGAGAGAGACGGCCCTGTAAACAGACTATCCTCCTTCAGTGGGCCGTGGGAGGCAGCAGGGGGGTCCGACCCCACTGGGGGTCAGGGAGGAGCTCCCCAGGGAGAGCCCAGGACAGGCTGAGAACCCAGTCTCAGAGCTGAAGGGAACTCGGAGGCTGTGCCCTGTGACCGTCCAGGAGGCAGGGGAGGGACCTAAGAACCAGTGACGTGCAGTGACCAGGGTGTGGGTCTTGTGCCTTCCTGTCCAGGGCTGTGTCCCATCGGCCAAGACACAGTCTGTCAGAGATGCTGGCAGGAGAGATATGGAGTTCAAAGAGCTTCTTGCAGAGGCCTCCAGAGAGACAGCTGTTCCTCACCCTCCCCGGGGCTGTCGGGTGCGTGTGGGGGGGGGGTGTCTCTGACCCACTGTCTAACCGTGTCCTCCTGAGAATCCACTTTCATATTTAGACCGCTATAGGGTCTACATAACATCTAAATATCTAAATACCTTCACTTTCAAAAAGAACTCACGGGAAGCCTGATTCCTCCACCTCATTTTTGTTTCTCAAGATGGCTTTGGCTATTCGAGGTCTTTTGTGTTTCCATACAAATTGTAAAACTTTTTGTTCTAGTTCTGTGAAAAATGCCGTTGTAATCTGATAGGGATTGCATTGAATCTGTAGATTGCTTTGGGTAGTAGAGTCATTTTCACAATGTTGATTCTTCCAATCCAAGAACGTGGTATATCTTGCCATCTCTTTGCGTTGCCTTGCTTTCTTGCATTGGTATCTTCTAGTTTTCTACGTACAGGTCTTTTGCCTCCTTAGGTAGGTTTATTCCTAGGTATTTTATTCTTTTTGTTGCTGTGGTAAATGGGAGTGTTTTCCTTAATTTCTCTTTCAGATTTTTCATGTTAGTGTATAGGAATGCCAGAGATTTCTGTGCATTAATTTTGTATCCTGCAACTTTATTAAATTCATTGATGAGCTCTAGTAGTTTTCTCTGGTGGCATCTTTAGGATTTTTTATGCTAGAGTATCATGTCATCAGCAAACAGTGATAGTTTTACTTCTTCTTTTCCAACTTGTATTCCTTTTATTTCTTTTTCCTTCTCTGATTGCCATGGCTAGGACTTCCAAAACTATGTTGAATAATAGTGGTGACAGTGGGCAACCTTGTCTTGTTCCTCATCTTAAAGGAAATGCTTTCAGTTTTTCACTATTGAGAATGATGTTGTTGTGCGTTTGTCGTATATGGCCTTTGTTATGTTGAGGTATATTCCCTCAATACCTACCTTCTGGAGAGTATTTTATCATAAAATGGTGTTGAATTTTGTCGAAGCTTTTTCTACATCTAAAAATTGGTACAGACGATCTTATTTACAAAGCAGAAATAGAGACACAGATGTAGAGAACAAACGTATGAATACCAAGGGGGAAGGGGGAGTGGGATGAATTGGGAGATTGGGAATGACATATACAGACTATTGATACTATGTATAAAATCGATAACTAATGAGGACCTTCTGTATAGTAGAGGGAACTCTACTCAATGCTCTTTGGTGACCTAAATGAGAAGGAAATCCAAAAAAGAGGTGATATATGTATACATATAGCTGATTCACTTTGCTGTACGGTATAAACTAACACAATATTGTAAAGCAACTATACTCCACTAAAAATTAAAAAAAAAATTCACAGTCTGAGAAATAAACTTCTGATAGTGTAATATTACATAGGGAAGTGAACTTGAATGAAACGTAATTTCCTGAGTTGCCAGGGATTATTGTCAGGTTCTCAATTTCCTGTCTGTTTTCCATCCACTGTGTGCTCAGTGTTGTCTCAGTCCATCCAGGTGGCTGAAATAAAATCCCACAAACTGGGGTCTTATAAACAGCATAAATTTATTTCTCACAGTTCTGGAAGTCTGAGTTCAGGGTGCCAGCATGGTTGGGTTCTGGAAGGCGGGGCATCTTCTTCTGGGTTACAGACAGCTGACTCCTTGTTGTGTCCTCACATGGCAGAAGGGAGCTCTGTGGTGTCCTTTTACGAGGCCACTAATCCCATTCATGGGGACTCCACCCTCATGACCTAAGCACTTCTCAAAGACCCTACCTCCTAATACTGTCACATTGAGCATTAGGATTTCAACATATGAAATTTGGGGGGACACAAATGTTCAGACCATAGCAAGTGGCTTAGAGGCTGCATGGCTTCCTCTAGGTATTTCCCACCTCTTGTTTCTGGATGGAACTTTAAAGTTTTCAAAGTATTTCCTTGTGTGTGCTCTTGTTTGAGTCTCCTGACAACCATACCAGGGATAAAGAAGAGGACAGCATTTTACAGATCAGGAAACTGAAGTTTTTATGCATCTGCTCAAGGTCACAGAGCTGGGGTGAAGGGCAGAGGGTGGCTTTACTCCTACCTCCCTGCTTCCCGTGGGATGGAAAGAACACCGCATATACCTCCATATTACCCCAGATTCCACCTGCTGGTGCCTGGACATCAACCCAGAGGTGCCCCCACAGTAAAATCCAAAAATTAAGTTCAGAGATCCAAAATATGAACTGGGAAAACTTGGGGGCTTATCTTCAGAGTGAATGTAAAGAAACAAAATCATTAAGCTATTGTTTGGTTCTGTTGCCTTCATAACAGTTTTAGGGACCACTTTAGGAAGAAGCGTGCTATGGGTGCTTTGTGGGACACTTGAAATAGCTGTTGCTCCTGAGAGGAAAGAGGTTAAACATGTATTGAGTGTCTATTCTGTGTCAGGCTAGAAACTTTCCAGATAGTGCCTGAAAACCCAGGATAATATAATATCCTTAAAAATATGCCCAGTGCCTAACCAAGCCTGGCATAGTAGCTACTAAGAAACATTTTAAATAACGATTTTTTCCCCCTGCTTCTAAAAATTGATATATGTTTATTTCAGTAAGTTTGGAAAATACAAAAAATAAAGAAACAAAAACGCATGGAATCCCACCATTAGGAGATGTTCACTTTCAACATTTTGACGTTCATCGGACGCAGCCAGACTTTTTTCAACTTGAGATCATATCGTGTATGATATTTACTAGTATCTCCCATTCAACCTTGCACTGTCTTCATATTATTTTATCGGGGCAGGAGAGTGTGTTGGCTAAGATTGTGGATTCTGGAGCTAGCCTCTCAGACCACTTACTAGCTGTGGGTAAATTGACTTAATCCCTCTGTGCCTCCGTTGCCTCAAATGAAAAGCAGTAAGCATAGCACCTGTCATATATTTGTAGGAGGAGCTGAACCAAATATGTAAAGTGCTTAAAACAGGGATTGGCATACAGGTCCTCACTAGATGTTGGATAGTATTATTATTTGGGGTAAAATTATTTAAGCCCCACATTCTACTAAACTTATGCTGGGCATCTTTCAAGGCCTTTTCACACATGTTGCTACATTTAATTTGTGTAATGATGCCAAGAAATCGGTATTGTCTCCCATTTTGCAGATGTTGAAACTGAGACTTGGAGCAGACAAGTCACTGTCCAAGTCGTACAGCAATTGGCACAGGTGAGATTCCAACTGCTTTGGGTCCAATAAGGACCCTCAAGCCCCTGGTCTGTTCTCGGACCGCCCCGTGCCCGGTCTTAGCTCTGAGCAAACCAGATTGGTGCAATAGATGCTATTATTGATTTGGCTGGCATTGGTTGTTGCTGCTTCCTGGGGTGGGGTGTGTGGAAAGGGAGACCTTTTCAGTCCGTATGTAACCCACGCCCCACCCCATATTATTTCAAGCCAGCAGCCACCTCTTCTGCAGTTTTCTTAAGCAGCTGGACTGGGGTTGCCCCTGAGCACCATCCCCTTACCCAGTGCCTGGCAGATGCCCAGCACTCCATAAATGTGCACACAATTGAGCTGAAAGCAAGTCTTAAAAATAAACATTGGTGAACAGGAGGTTCTTGGGATTGAAACCAAAGCATAAGAAGGACAAAGAAGGGAAATGGGGTCTTTAGTTTGGAGAAGACTTGGAGGACATCCATCCTCAAGGAGCTGTGGGTGGAAGAAGGTCTCATGGTGAATTGGGGAAAGCCTAGGTCTGGGGTCAGGACACCCTGGGTCCCAAGCCCTAGGTGACCTTGAGTGTGTCCTTATTCCCCTCAGCCTCATCTGTAAGAGGGGGG
This sequence comes from Phocoena sinus, assembly GCF_008692025.1. Taxonomy (NCBI): domain Eukaryota; kingdom Metazoa; phylum Chordata; class Mammalia; order Artiodactyla; family Phocoenidae; genus Phocoena; species Phocoena sinus. Next base: position 36,668,619 of record NC_045767.1, read on the forward strand.
TGGTGCTGTCCATCTCATGATGCTGCTGTGAGGATCCCATGAGGGCATGTGCTAAGAGTGGTTGTATGTGCTAGGCATGTGTTTAGACTTTAAGAGCAGAGTTCTGGTCTACTGTGTTCTAGAAATTGGTATCCTTAATTTCTAGAAGAGTATTGGGCACCCAGCAGGTGTGGTGCGTGTTATTGTGTAAATGAATACTCAGTAGACAAATGTGAGTTCTTCCTTCCGTGTCATTCTATACAGGCCCCAGAGGGAAGTTACCAGGAGGTGGGGAGGGAATGGGGGGTTGCCGGGTGGGGGGGGGAGAATTTCAGGATGAGAGAGAAGTGGTGTGGTCAGTGGCAAAGGATGTAGGAATTGGGGCCAGCGTACCAGAGTTCCGGTTCCTACTCCACTACCTGCTTGCTCTGCAGCCTTATGCAAATTGCCTCATCTCTTGGGGCCTCAGTCTCCTCATTAGCAATGAGAGTCCTTAACTCATAACATTGTTGTAAGAACATAAGAGCTTTAAACTTGTAAAACACTTAGAGCCCGGCACAGAGGAAGCACCCAGTTAACATAAATCATCATCATCATCAGAACACTTTATATAATTGGCAGAAGGAAGGCTCATTAGTTAGATATTGTTGAGTAATAAACCACTACCAAAGCTTACTGATTAAAACCATTACTGTTTCATTTGTTCACCTATATTGGTGAGGAGTTTGGATTGGCTTGACAGGTAGTTTTTTTGCTTATCTCACCTGGGTCATTCATGTGGCCATGCTCATCTGACAGTTCGATTGGGGTTGGGTAGTCTAAGATGGCCTCAAACCTGGTGGTTGGCTCCAGCCAGCAGTCAGCTGTTCTGTTCAGGTAGGATGCTCATCTCTGCTCCATGAGGCTTCTCATCCTCCAGGAGGCTAGCTCAAGCTTCTGCACCTGGTGGTCCCAAGGCAGCGTTCCAAAAGAGAGAGAGCAGATGCTTTAAGAGCTTCAGAGGCCGGGGCTCAGAAAACCCACAACGGTCACTTCTGCCCCTCTCTATTGCTCCAACCATGTGACAAGGCAGGGGAATCACATTACAAATGCATATGCACACAGAGGAGGGAGGGATTCTTTTGACCAGCTTTGCAAACAGTCCTCCACAGAAGCAGCTAACATTTTTGAGGCCAGGTGCATTGGCTTCCATAGCCATTATCCACACAGGAAAATTAGCTTCAAGGACTTCACTATACCAGGAACATTCCAGCCACGTCTGCAGACCCCTTAAAATGACTGAGATGGTGGGATCCAGGCTGCAGACTAGGAGCTGGGAGGAGGGCACTAGGGCTTTTTCTGTCACTGAGAAATGCAGGATTTGAATAAAATGCGGAATAACCAACTGAGTTACAGATGAGAGGTAAGATTTCTTTTGAGGGGTCAGATGGCAAAGTCATGTTGATTTTGTTGATGAGAAACATGTTAATATCAGCAGAGGTGTGTGGTTCTCCCTAGGCACTAAGGAAGAGAGAGGTGCATGGTTTTTGAGGGGCCTGAATTGACAGGGGGAATAGAATGACCTAGCCACAATCTGTCTTGCAGGAGCTCTTGGTGAGGTCACTTTCCGATGTCCTGGACACATAGTTCAGGGTACTTTGGACACAGCACTTCTTCCACAAGCTCATTGCTCCTGCCTCTGGACTTCTGAAGCCAGCAAGTTCGGGGTTAAAAAATGAGCTGCAGTCCTGGATAGGATGGAGTTGTTAGCAGACAACCACTCCTGCCAAGAACAATGAGAAAGTCTGTTTTATATAAAATATAAAAGTCATCCGTTTAAATCCTCAGGGAGCCGCTGAAACAGTGAGAACTAGAGGGAGCCAGGTTCTGGAGAGGGGAGAACCGTGGAGGGCCAGCTGCTGCTTTTTCTCTGGGGTCTTTTGCTACCTGGGGGCAAGGCCATGAGCCCAGGCCTGGTACGGTGGATGCTGCTGCTAGGTACAGAGAGATGCCCACTCATGGGGCCGGATAGACAGAATTAGAGATGGGGGTAGGGGAGTCAAATACCCGGTTCATTTTCTCCTCCAGACATTTGCCAGATTCTAAAGCTGTGCAGGGTGAGGAGTAGATAAACCAATAAGAAAGCCTTTGAACAATAGAGCAGAGTTTTCCATAGTCTGGACGCTCAGAAGAAAAGGATCCCCATTCAGGCTTTGCCAGGGAAAGGACCCATTGAGCATGCTGCTGGGCTGCTGTAGGTATTTGAGCTTGTGGCTCCCTTGCAGCCATAGGGGAGCTTCCAGCAGGGGGATGACTTTGTGTGTTTGGGGAGACCATTTTGGACCCAGTGTGGAGAAAAGATTGGAGGGGAGAGAACAGTGGAGACAGGATGGTGTGAGGATGCTGCCTGGCTGTGGACGATGGCTGAGGGGCTGCGTGATGACTGATTTGGTCTATTTCTTTCATGAATCAATGAAGCAGATAAACATGAATGGGCCGTCTGTCTCAACAGCCAACTTGGGAAGATTAAGGTGAAGCCAAGCAGAGAGAGGCGTCATTTGTCTTAAATGATAAGAAAGAGAAGAAAACTGACATTATATCGTGAAAGGGATTTGACAGGTTTTTACAGTGAGAAAGAAGAATTTGTCTTGATCCGTGTGATATTTAGCAGTAGTGAAACTGGGGATAATCTAAATTAAGCTTGAAAAATAAAGCAGTTATCTGAGACTTGGGGATGAATCGGTTCAAGTATCTCATCTGAGGAAACTGAAGCCCAGGAAGAAAAATGGCTTGCTTAGGGGACCCAGTAAATGGATTACAAAACCCCCCTAATATCTTTTTTACTTGTGGGGACTTGCTCTATTTCCAAGATTATGATTACTTCTTGCAAATGTTCCACATGTGTTTGAAAATGAAATGTATTGGGTTATTACTTTCAGACTCCTATATATATCATTGTATCAAGCTTGTTAACTGTGTTCTTCAAATGTGATTTGTCCTGACTGGTGCTTTTGTATGCTTGATCTGTCAAGGTCTGAGGAAGATGTGTTTAAACATCCAACTATTGTGTAGATTTAGCAATTTCTCTTTCTAATTTTCTTAAGTTTTGCTTTGCGTATTTTGAGGCTATATTATTCAATGCATTTAAGTCTGATATTTTTCTAGCATGCTATCAATCTTTGTTTTACAGTTAGGTAGTGACTCTCCTTATCCTTAATAACATTTTGTGTTTTCAGGTCTATTTTGTTTAATGTTAAAGAGCTATATTGAGTTTCTTTTGGTGGTTAGTATTTACTTGGTACAACTTTTCCTATTCTTTTAAAAGTCAATCTTTCTCTATCCATATATTTTAGGTGTGTCTCTGGTAACAGCATGTAGCTTTATTTTAGAAATCCAATGGATGATCCCTGATCTCTAATGGAGAGTTTAGTCCATTTATAATTATTATAATAACTGATATATACATTTGATTTCCATCATCTTGTTTTGTGCCTATTAGTTACCCTGTCTTTGCTATGATTCTTATTTTTCTCTTTTCTTGCTTTCTGTAAAGCTGATTGTTTTCTTTATTTCACATTTTACCCCAGGTATACATTATATTTCTACTCTTTTAGTGACTACTCTTTAATGTTTCAATGTGCGTCCTTGGATTAATATCTCTATCTTCTACCTGTACACAGGATCTTAGAAGACTTTAATTATGATATATCTTTTTGCATCTTTCATATTGTCCAATAATATATTTCCACTCTGTTTTTATACATCTCAAATTAGTCATTATTAGTTTATATAGTCATTACTTGTTTAGATTTACCAATTTCTTTGCCTACCATTCCTTCTTGTATTTTATGTTTTCCTTTTAGGTTCAGTTTAGTTCTCCCAGGAACCTGTTGATTGTTAGAATTTTATCAGCAAGGCACCTTAGCAGTTAGCCTTCTCAGATTTTGCCTGAAAATGTCTTTATTTTGTTTTCACTATTGAGTGATCATTTAGCTGGATATAGAATTCTAGATCCTCAGTTATTTCTTCTCGGTAATATGACGATGTTATTCCATTGTCTTCTGGCTTCTGTCAAAACACCTGCTATTGGTGTAATTGCTGTATATTTTTAGGTAATCTGTCACTTTCTCTCCGGTTGCTTTTAGGATCTTCTCTTTCTCTTGGGATTATAAAGTTCTGCTGTAAGACATATTTATTTTTATTTATCCCACTTGGAACATAATTTTTGAATCTGAGAATTTATATCTTTCAGTATTTCTGTAAAATTCTGTCATTATATATTTGACTATTACCCTCCTTCCTTTTTCCTTTCTTTCCTTCTGGAACTCATATTAGTATTGTTGGACTACCTTATTTTTCCTCAGCTCATAACCTCTCTTTCATGTTTTCTAAGTCTATCTCTCTAAGTAACATTCTAGTTAATTTCCTCAGATGAATCTTCAAGGTTGCTGTATTTTTCTGCAGCAGGAAGTCTCTGTATTCAGACTACTGGGGTTCAAATTTAGACCCTGTGATCTTTCTGTACGTCAGTGTTATCATCTTTAAAGTGGAAGTTACAATAACACCTAACTACCTAAAATTATTTTGTGGTTAAATGAGTCAATATATTAAAAAAAAAACTCTTAGAGCAGTACCTGACCCATAATAAGTGCTATATAAAAGTTAGACGTTATTTTTAGGATCTGCTTTACGGTCTGTATCCAATAGTTCTACTATTTGATGTTCTTGGGGAACTTAACTCTGCTGATTATGTCTTAGGTCTCCATTCATGAAAAACTTGCTTTCTTGGGTGTTCTGTAATCTTGGTCTGGGGGGCTTTACTGGTGTGAGTCCTGTGTGTCTCCGCTTCAGCCATAACAGTATTATAGGCTCAACGATATCAGGGGCATTACTGGCCCAGGAATTTCTGGAATATCACTGGCCTGTGGGTGTTAGGAATATTAGGAGAATAATAACCAGAGTTTCACTGGCTCAGAAAACCTTTTCCTGTTTATTTACTCACTGGAGATTTATGGGCCATTTCGCTGGTATGAGTTCAGCCCCACATTCCCATGAGATACAGGCCTGTGGTCACATGTTCTCAAGCGAGATATTTTTTCCTCACCTAGAGCTCTGGCTGAGAAAGACAAGCATTCCTGTGATCTTTTGTGCTAAAGGTAGAATTTCTCCATCTGATCTATTCTTTTGCTGAGGGACCATTCCTTCAAGGGTCCTAGCTTATGTGGTGGTCTCAGTTCCAGGGTCATGACTGTCTCTGCATAAGTGTTAAATCCCATTCCCCTAATTTACAGAGAACAGCACAGCCTTCCCAGGGCAGCATCTATCAGGTAGATTTCCGGGCCTGTGAGTACAACCCTTCATGTAGAAGATGCCTTAAGTGCTTTATCCAGCAGGAAGTTATCCCATCTGCCATACTGGGGGAGACCAAAGTCTTCCTTGGTCTGCTTCGCAACTTCACAACCTCACACCTTGCACGGAGCCCAGATCAAGCTTGGATTCAAGAAATATTTGTCGAATGGACAGACTGGATGACTGGACACCTAAGAGCCCAGGCCTTGGCCCAGTTCAGAGCCTTGGCCACCACTTGGAACTACATCTCCATCTGCTCAGGAGTCTAGTCCTAAGCACAGGAGACCATGCCTGGAAGGAGGACAGCAGGAACTTAATTGGAGGGTATGATATTCTTCCTGAGGTCAGTTAACAAATGTTTCTTGTTCAGCCTGATGCTCCCCATGCCCCGAGCACAGCAGTAACTAAGGTAGCCATTGCCTTACAAGACAGTGAATGCGTGTCCCGCTGGGCACTCAGAGGTCAGAGTGCACATGATCACCTGGGGGTCTTGTCAACAAGCAGTCAAGGCCATAGGTATGGGTCTGATTCTGCGTTTCCAGCAAGTTCCAGTGATCACAAATTGATCCTGTGGAAACATGACAGCAAAACTCCAGTCAATGCTGGCAATGCAGAGAAGACGTGAGCTCAGGCCTCAGGGTTAAACAAACGGGTCGAATTCGAATCCCGTGTGGCTCTTTCCCCCCATTCCAGATTGTTTCTCACCTCCGTGAGCCTTGGCTCCCTCTTCCGCAAAACGCTTTCCTCATAGAGCTGCTGGGTGGAAAAAAATAACAACCTTTAACAACAGCAGTCATGAGTCTAGAGCTTCTCTGTGCCAAGCACTGCTTTCAGCATTCATGTGTATTAACTCAGACATCACAGCAGTCATATACGTACACAATTACTAACCCTGTGTTAACAGCTGGGAAAATGAGGCACAGCACTGTCACCCAGGGGCACAGCTCTGGTCATCCAGCCAGAAAGTGGGGAGCTAGATCTGAACCTAGGTGGTCTAGGTCCAAATGCAGGCTATTAAGCCGACAGTGTGCTGCCTCCCAGGCTATGAGAAGATGCTTGGCATGGTCTTTGGCCCATAAACATGGTTACACGACAGTGGCCATTAGCATTATTATTATAAATGTATTATTGTTATTACTACCACTATTATTGTTATTGTTATTATTTACAAGTAAATCCTGTCCCCAGGCCCTAGGATCTCACGGCCCGGGACCCCCAGATCCACATAGGGAAGGAATGCTTGCTTTTCCCAGCCTGGCTGCAGAAGTGACATATGAGAGGAGGATGAGTTTAGAATTTGGGAGGTTGGGTGGCTGAGCCGTGGCAGGTGATTTGAAGCTAAGGCATGGGCAAGGCGTGTGCCAGTGATCGGTGTGGCTGGCATGAGCATTCACAGAACAGCAGCAGGACACAGAGCAAAGGCTGATTGGACCAGATCTCAGAGGGCACTGGAGGCCAGACAGGGAAGAGAGCAATTCTCCTGTAGGAAATGAAGAGCTGAGAAAGTTCTTGTGTAGGGGAGTGGCAAATGATTTTTTTTTTTTAAGTTCAATTCTGTGTTGAGTTTTCCCATAAAAGGAAACTTGCTGAAAATTTTGAATTGATGATAGTTGGACAGAAAGATAATAAAGACAGTGGTGGAGTGGAAAGGATCAATACGTTTGAATGATGCCTGATTTTTAAGAATAGCAGCTGACACTTCCTGTGCGCTCACTAGGTGCCAGGCTCTCATTACTATTTAGTCTTTTAATCTTCACAGCCACCCTGTGGAGTCCTGCGCTTTATTTAATTAAAAAAATTTGGGGGGGCTCCCCTGGTGGTGCAGTGGTTGAGAGTCCGCCTGCCGATGCAGGGGACGTGGGTTCGTGCCCCGGTCCGGGAGGATCCCACATGCCGCGGAGCGGCTGTGCCCGTGAGCCATGGCCGCTGAGCCTGCGCATCCGGAGCCTGTGCTCCGCAACGGGAGAGGCCACAACGGTGAGAGGCCCGCGTACCGCAAAAAAAAAAAAAATTTAATTGACGTATAGTTGATTTACAATGTTGTGTTAATTACTGCTATACAGCAAAGTGATTCAGTTGAACATATATATACATTTTTTAAATATTCTTTTCCACTATGGTTTATCATAGGATACTTAATATAGTTCTCTGTGCTATACAGTAGGCCTTGTTGTTTATCCATTCCATATATAAAAGTTTACATGTGCTAACCCAAACCTCCCACTCCATCCCTCTCTTAACCGCCTCCCCCTTAGCAACCACCAGTCTGTTCTCTACGTCCCTGAGTCTGTTTCTGTTTCATAGATAGGTTCTTTTGTGTCATATTTTAGATTCCACATATAAGTGATATCATATGGTATTTGTCTCTCTGACTCACTTCACTTAGTATGATAATCTTTAGATCCATCCATGTTGCTGCAAGTGGCATTATTTCATGCTTTTCTTATGGTTGAGTAGTATTCCATTGTATACATGTACCACATCTTCTTTATCCATTCCGCTGTTGATGGACATTTAGGCTGTTTCCATGTCTTGGCTGTTGCAAAGAGTGCTGCTATGAACATAGGGGGTGCACGTATCTTTTGAATTATAGTTTTGTCTGGATATATGCCCAGGAGTGGGATTGCTGGATCATATGGCAACTCTGTTTTTAGTTTTCTGAGGAACTTCCATACTGTTCTCCATAGTGGCTGCACCAACTTACATTCCCATCAACAGTGTAGGAGGGTGCCCTTTTCTCCACACCCTCTCCAGCATTTGCCATGTGTAGACTTTTGTTTGATTATCCCTTCTTACAGATGAGGAAACTGAGGCATGGAGCGGTTAAGTGGTGGCTCAGGTGGTGAGTGGCTGGTCCTGGAGTCCGCTTTCAACCCGTATACCACCTGACCTCTCCAGTTTTTTTGTTTTTGTTTTTGCTTTTTTGCGGTACGCGGGCCTCTCACTGTTGTGGCCTCTCCCGATGCGGAGCACAGGCTCCGGACGCGCAGGCTCAGCGACCAAGGCTCACGGGCCCAGCCGCTCCGTGGCATGTGGGATTCTCCCGGACCGGGGCACGAACCCGTGTCCCCTGCATCGGCAGGCGGACTCCCAACCACTGTGCCACCAGGGAAGCCCCCTCTCCAGTTTTAAAAGAAAGAGGGGAAGGCAGGCCTGTTCCCTGTCCTCCTCTGCTCCCCCTTTCTCTCCCCTCTCCTTCTCCTCTGACCTCCTCCTCCCACCCCTCCCCACTGCAGCCATATCGCCAGGATCCAGTGCTTTGGCTTTTCTCTGTCCTGAAGGGGGCTGACCTCCATGCCTCCAAGGGCTGCCTGAGCACCAGCCTCAAGAATGGGTCCTCCCTGTGGGCCCAGGCCAAAGAGGACCTTGCTGCTGCCCCAGCCTGTTTCCCACAAGCGACTAAGCACTGCAGGGAGAAGCCACCATAGGACAGGACGAAAACAGCCCCTGCCTCAGACAGCCCTCTACCCCCTTCTTTCCTGCAGCAGACATTTAGCAAGTCCGGGCTGGCCGAGTGCTGGTGTTGGGGACACAGCGTTGAGCGAGACAGCGCCAGCCCTCAGGGACTCTGGTCACATGAGCAAGTAATTGGAGTGTAGCCTGATGTGATGGATGCTCATTGGGAGAGCAGAGGTCAGGGAGGTTCCCACCCGCGACAGATGGAGGATATGGGGGTGGGAATAGGAGGAGGTAGGCAGGAACTGCCATTCAAAGAGGCTGGAGAAGTAGAAAAAGCCCCAGTCACAAAGTTCTGGGAATGGTAGCCTCGGGAATTTGGATCTCCTCCCAGAATCAGTAGGGAGCCATCCGGAGTTTTTCAGTGGGGCAGTAAGAGCATATATTTGTATTCTGCGAAGTGAATTTTAAAGAACACTTTTAAAAAGCGTTTTCATGTGCCTCACTGCATCGGATCCTTCCTCCGCCCTCTGTGAGAGAGGAGGGCAGGTCCGACAATCTCCATTTTACAGATGGGAAAACTGAGCAGCAGAAGGACTGATGGTCTCAAGAACGCGCTGGGTTGCTTACAATCCATGCAGCAAACCCGAGCTCTTCTCACCCCAGTGTTCCTCCAGATCCCTGGTTTGTGGGGCAGCTCTTCTAAAAGGAAACTTATCTACAAAAGCTGAAGGGCAGAGATGGTAGCATTTAACAATAATGATAATGATATGTGTGCCATTTATTGAGTGCCCTGCTTTATGCCAGGAGGAGCTGGGTTGCATGTCATCATTAATGCATCATCCATACCAATCTATGAACTAGTGATATTCTCATCTTGCAGCAAAGGAAACTGAGGTTCCAAAGAGTTACTCTCTATCTGGTGGCAGATCTGGGAGTTAAACGCCGCTCTTCGATGGTTGGATTCTCTAAAGGAGCCCAGCTTCACTGCTCATGCGGGGGCTCCATAAATGGACCAAGGACGGAAAGTGCTAGAGTGAAAATGATACCCTCTCTGCTCTACAGGGCGTTCAGTCAAGTCCTGTGGGCATGGTCCACGTGCCTGTGTAGACAGGTGGCCACTGGGCTAATTCCTGTTACTAAGTTACAGCTGCCATCCTGACCAGGAGGATGGGCCGAAATCCAAATATTGTGCAGAAATGAGGCCCCATAAAAAGGCAGGTGTTAGAAGGAGCTGAGTGTTTGGGAGTCATGTGGCAACTCTCTCTAAATTCACTGAGTGAACATATAGTCACATGACTTCTGATCTAGCTTTCTGTATGGCTTTGCACAATTGGACTTCCCAGCCTCAGTCTCCTTTCCTCTAGGCGCTCTGTAAATTTTCTTGAATAAATGAATAGAGGGAGGAAATGACATCGAAGACAAGGACAACACAGGGTGGTGAATTCTGTGTTAAAGCCCAAAGGAAGAGGCCTGGTCCGGCCAGGGGATGAGTGGGTGGATGGGGGGAGCAGGCATGCCTAATCGGAGAAGACTTCCTGGAGGAGGTGGATACGAGGAATCCTCCTGCTGAGAAAGTGGAGCAGGGTCATCTTAGGAGCAGGGGAGGCCTTCTGTGTTAGGATGGAGAGAATAAGGGCAAAGCCAGAGCATGGTGTTTGGAGAGTAGACTCAGGGTCAAAATGGGCAGGTTTTTAGTTCTGCTTGGCCTCTTAAGAACTGCAGGGTAAGTAGCTCTTTGTTCCTAAGTCTTTTTTCTCCTCCATGAAGTGAGAATCCTGGTCAATTATTCTATCTCTCCATTGGGAGATTAACAGTGGAAAATCTTCACCAACGTGAGGGTGTGTTCCTCTACGCAGGAGACCAAATATGCCTCCTCCTGGAAACCCTCTTAGAGCCGCTTCTGTTTTTCTCCTTCCTTTGCCCTGGCTACAAACCACCGAGGTCATGGGAACACACCAGCCAAGTGCCTGGATGGTGAGGCCCTGGGGGTTCATTGTGGGGTGTTACCAGCTCAGTCCCAGACTCTGGGAATGTCTTTTCAGCTGGGCCTGACAGAGACGGATTCCAGTGACCTGTGAAATCCCGGGCACCGTGCTTTCATCCTAGTCTCCTTGGAACAGACCCAGGAGAACAGATCTCACTTCATTGCAAGGATGCCAGTCGGGCTGAACTGTTTGCTCACTAAGCACGAGGCATTGATGCCATCCTGCCCAGGGCAGTCCCCCATCCCCCTTTCCTTCCTTTGTCCCCTCCCCACCTCTCTCCTTAAACCTATGCGTTTCAACATTTCTTGGAGCATCTCCCAGGCCTGGACCCAGCACCATGAATGGCAGGTTTGAATCTAAACGTGGTCCCTGCCTTCAGGGGACTCACGTGCTTCCAAGGGAGATGGAAACTGGAGCTGATTGCACCCCTACTGGAAGGGTGACCCAGGCTCTGGAGGAGCGATCTGACCTCCTCAGGTGGTCTGGGCTTGGGGGGCTCCGTGCACCCCATTACAAAGCTGCCACACCTGTCCACACAGTGTGACACTGGGGACGGGCCACTCAGATACGTATGCGCTGATTAAAATGATTAAAATTGTCTATTATTTCACAGTTTATGAAACCTCAATGTTTTGCCTCTCGGGTAGCCCTATGAGGTGGTCAACTGAAAAAAAAAAAAGCTCAGAGGAATTTGAAGATGGTTTGAGCTAACACTTGAAGCCAGAGTCAGTCTGAGATGATAGAAAGGAGAGCTCGGGATGGGACCGGGGTGTCAAGGGTTGGCCTCGTAGAGCTTTTGAGACCCTTGGCACATAGTAAACACCCAATAATGTTGGCTCTTATCACTAGTTGATATTTTCAAAGAAATGGAAGGCGCACAGAGACCATCCAATCTAAGGTCCTCACTGAAGGGGGATGAGTCTGGGGCCAGGGAGAGGCAGCGCCTTGACCAAGGACCCAAAGCAAGTCAGTGCTAGAGTGTCACAGCATTCAGAGCCCAGGTTCCCAGATTTTCAGTCCTGCACCCATCCCCCAATACAGGCAGCCTCTGCCAGGACCTAATGATATCCATACAACACCTGGTTGTCATCATGTCTGGAGGTGTCATCTGAGTCTATGAACACAGGAGCAGATGTTAAAGGTCATACACATTCATGAGGCTGTAAACCTATCCTGTGAAAACCACCAGAAACTTCACTTCTCTGGTTAGTGCTCAGTAAACTTCACTGGCTGTGGGATGTCTGATATCTAAAGCTGCTTGTTGTCACAACAGCCCTTAATGATCTAGTGTCTTCAACACTTCATTACACTTTATTAGATGATAGCAGAATTAGGTAGTTGGATCAGGCACTTGAACTTTTAACTCTCTCCCAATTTTACAGTGGTCTCTCCTGATGGAGACTCTGGGTTTGGCTCAAACAGAGCTCCGGGCAGCTTCTGGCTTTTTGCTGCCACTGTATTTATTCAAGACGTGCCTAAGGGACAGAGGATTCATTTCCCTGAGTGTCTCCCTTTTATTTTTTCTGTTTATAAGAAGTAAATTGTAAATTTCCCATCTCCTTTCCTTCCATCCTTTGGCTTTCAATGCAAGTCACTGTTATTAAAATACAATTCCCATCAGAGTCAGTTCTCTTGGACTTCTCAAAAGTATGTATTTCATATTGGCATTCATGTCAAGAAAATGTAATGTTATTCCTAAAGGAGAATGCACTTGCTTTTGCAAAACAAAATGTAAATTCTAGCTACCTTGGTGTTGGGTTTGGGATAAAGGAATATTTACCCAACTTCCAATCTTTAATATAAGGCAGATATTGGCTTGAAAAAAATGTCTGCTGGCCAATGAGCCAGCAGCCTGAAAATTATTCCCACCCTTTGACTGGGTAAACCCCTTTTAGGGGATTCTCTACTTGGTTGACACACAGATATAATATGCACAATTTATCACAGAATGATTTATAACAGCCAGTCTATAGAAACAACCTCAACGTCCAACGGTGGGAAATGGTTAAGTAAATGGCAGTATATCCCATCAATGAAATATTGTCCATTTAGCCTTCCTGCGACACATATCGATACTTATTAAGTGCCTACTGTGTACCAAGGACAGGGTTAGGAGGTGGGTATACAAAGATAAAACGGCAGATTTACAGCTGTTTCCAACAGCTGCTACAAACATTATGCTTTGAGGAAATCTTATAATGCTAAGTCAGAATGCTTGTGAAATTTTATAATCTTGATTCTGTTGAAAACACACACAAATGTATTTTCTGGGAAGCTGACTAATTTTTTGTGTTTATTTCCCCAAATACCTTTGTTTTTTATCTATTTTCCCAAAAAGCACTAAGATGCACATAAAAATTATAGAGTGGGGAAAAAGAAATTTTTAAAAAGCACTTTGACGTATTAATTTGGAGGTGTCACTCTTAGGAATCGTATGTCAGAAGTCACTGCCCCTTTGGAAATGACAGGAGGTGTCCTCCATTGTAAGAACAGCTCATAGCCCCTGGGAGATGTTTTATCACTGGGAGGTGCTGGGTGTTTGTGCCTCCAGTTAATGCTATGCCCACCCCTCTTCCTCCAGAAGCTCATGGAGAATCTCGCCTTCTCCATTTTTGTCCTGGCCCCATGGACCTGCCGGCTGCTTCCCTACAGCTCCCAGTGAGAACAAACAAAGGTACTTTATCATCGGCTCCCTGCACTCCCTGGTGACAGAACTGCTGCTGTCTCAGGTAGCTGTCTGCGCGCGCGCATGTGTGTGTGTGTGTGTGTGTGTGTGTGTGTGTGTGTGTGTGTCTATGAAAGGGAGAGAGAGCCAGCCCACCTGCCAAAGAGCTTTGTTTATTGTTTACTGCTTTTGTCTTTGACCTTGTAAGATTAAATACTCTGCAGTTCTTATTCCTTCACTCAATGAATATGAAATGAATTAAGACACATTGTTCAGAGAAATTTTGTGAAAGATTTTTATTCCTACTTTTGACTTAATAAGCTCTATCTCAATGAAATTATCAGGTGTATTATGAACGTGTAATGTTTATAGAAGACTATAAACTTTATGTTCCTTAATATTGCAAGTTCTGTGTATTAATTTCCTTCCATATTTGCAGACCTCTCCACCTAGCTGGAACTGGGACACAGAGATGACAGTCAGGTCTCTGGTCCTGGCAGAGCTCAGGCTCCATTCAGGGACACACGGCTGAAATCAAACAATAGCGACGCTGTGTGATCAGTGCTGAGAGCCAGGGGTGGTGCCTGACCCTGGATCGGCAGTATAGTTGAGGAAGGCTTCCTGGAGGAGGCCACGTCTAAGCTGAAACACGAAGATCGGAAAAGTTACCAGGCAGAGGGCAGGCATAGAAAGCAGGAAAGTTCTAGGCAAAGGAAACAAAATGGACAAGGGCCAGAAACTAGAACAACGGCGAGGCGTTGAGTGTGGCTGCAGTGGGGCATGGTCAGTGATGGGCTGGAGAAGGCGACAGGATCTGGAGGACTCCGGCCCTTGAGGCACGGGAGGCCCAATGGTGACCCTAGACACGTGCAGCCAACTCCTCTGTTGCCACAAGACCTGCCTTTGAGGCCCTGTTACCAAGTCATCTCTGAATGGCCTGTCCTTTGGCTCCAAGGCACAGCTGGCTGCAGGAGAGGCTGCACACCAGTCCTCTCCCCACCCCTGACCCTCCTGGGTGGCTTCACAGCGCTCATGGCCATTGACCATGTGCATCGGCTCCTGGGCTGCCTTCCCCTCCACAGCTGAGATCTGAGAGGGCGGTACCGCCATGCATTTCACCTGAAATGTGGGCACACGGAAAGCGCCCGTAAAATACTTACTGAATGAATGAGTGGGTAAATGAGTGAACCTGAATGGGCGATGGAGGCACTGTGGTTCTTCTTAAGGCCCGTGAGCAGGCATCCTGGCAGGGTGGGAAACAGGGAATGAATGGTCATGGGGGGTGTGTGTGTGACATTTTCTACTTATAAATTAGTTTATTTCTTTTTTTAAATTTATTTATTTTCTCTATATTTTTGGCTGTGTCGGGTCTTAGTGGAGGCCTGAGGGATCTTTCGTTGTGGCTCTCCGGCTTCTCTCTAGTTGTGACATGCAGGTTTTCTCTCTCTAGTTGTGGTGCGTGGGCTCCAGGGCACGTGGGCTCTGTAGTTAGTGGCACACAGGCTCTCTCACTGAGGTGCGTGGGCTTAGTAGTTGTGGCTTGCGGGCTTAGTTGCCCTGAGCCATGTGGGATCTTAGTTCCCCGCCCAGGGATCGAACCCGCATCCCCTGCATTGGAAGTTGGATTCTTTACCGCTGGACCACCAGGGAAGTCCCTAAACTGGTTTATTTCAATCAGCATATTTAGCTCTTCCTCTGGATCAGACATGTGGTCTCCAGGTCAAAGGGTACAGGTGCTCTGCTGGGTCATCCTTTTTTTTTTTTTTTTTTTTTAATGGAGGTAAATAATGTAAAATTCATCTTTCTAATCATTTTAAGTTTACAATTCAGTGGCTTTTAGTGCATCCCCAATATTGAACAGCCAACACCACTATCTGATTTCAGAACATTTTCATCATCCAAAAAACAAACTCCATACCCAGTAAGCAGACAATCCCCATTCCCTCCCCTCCCAGCTCCTGGTAACCACTCATCTTACTGTCTCTGTGGATTTGCCTCTTCCGGACAATTCATATAAATGGAATCGTAGCATATTCGGCCTCTTGTGTCCGGCTTCTTTCACTCAGCACATAGTTTCCAGGTCCATCCACGCTGTAGCATCAGCGCTTCATTCCTCTTTGTGGCTGAATAATAATCCACTGTGTGGATATGCCACCCTTCGCTTATCCATTCATCTGTTGATGGGCATTTGGGAGGTTCCCATTTTTTGACTCTTATGAATATTTAAGTTACCAAATTAATACAGGCTCCTTATAAAAGTGTAAACCTGACAGAAATACACACATATGGTAAAGGGAAAGTTTCCTTGAGGCCCACATCACCACAACCACACCATCACCTTACCATCTCCCCTGTCTCCTCTTCAAGTTCTTCTCTGTATTGCTGAGAACTTTCCCTGGGCTGCCGCTCTCCCCAGCTCCCTCAGGCCCCAGCTTCCTTTGTCTCACTAGCTCCAGCTCACTTTCAACTCTTATTAGGTATTGCCACCTCTGGAAGTCATCCCTGGTTCCCGAGGAGGAGTCCGGAATTGGCCTCAGTTTCCCCAGCGCCGTCCTCATCCTAAACCCAGGTGGAGTGTCTGTCTCTCTTCAGCCTCCCTGACAAGACCACGGCTTTCTGGGGCCAAGAACACACCTCCTTGTCTCTGAGAGTGCAGAGCCCATGCTCAGAAAGTGCTTTGCTTGAGCTAAATGTTTGAGGGATATGCAGGTCGGAGGCAGGTTGCCATAGAAACCCAATTTGGGGATGCCTAGGAGAGGGACCCGTCTCTGATGCAGCCACCCTTCTGTCAATGTTTCCAGTGACAGACTGTTGCCTACGGGGTCGCTCGGCCCTTCCAGAACCTCCGTGGTTACAGCCCACCCCACGGGGTGACCATTGGCCTGCCTGGCCCTGTGGCTTTGGGTCAAGTTTGTTTATATTCTAGCTCTCAGGCTGCAGAAGAAATGGTGACCACTTCCTACACAATCCCCTGTGCTCCCCAGACCCCCTCTGCCCAGAATAGTTCTCCACAAAGAATATGGGACCCTGAGTCTTGGAGGTCACCAATACCCCTCCCCAATGTACTTCATTTGCTTGCAGTTCCAAAGGAAGGGGGCTCCCTCTCTGCCACTTCTGCCCCTGCCCTGTGCCTCCTCTTAGAATGCCGGCCATCAGCTGTTCCTGTCAAGCACCCCCAAACCCCTGGTTTTTTGCCTCAGGCTAAGCACAGACCCAACTGACAAGTCCCTGCTTTCCTCCACGTGTCCTCTCTGCCGCTGCCCAGTCTGTGTTTGCAGCTCCTGCCGCTTCCCTGGCTCACTCTGCCGGCTGCTGCACACCCTATGCCGCTCCCTGCCCCACTCATCAGACACCACTGCCCCCAGGTCTCCATCTGGGCAGCTCCGAGGCCACCTGCTGGTCTTTGTGTACTTGATCTCTCAGCCCACTCTGCGCAGAATTCTCTCCCTGGGCCCGGGCGCCGCCCTCTCCCGCTCTCCTTCCTGCCTGTGGAATCCCCAGCCTCTTCCTGCCTGGGGATGCTCTCTTCCCCAGGGTATGCTCCTTGGCCTGGCGTCTGGCTCCAGCCCAGACCTCCCTCCGGACCTTACAACCTTCCTGTTCCTTCATCAGCCTCCTTCCTAATCCTGCTCAGATGACCCACAGCAACTGAAACTCAAGTGGGTCTAAAGTGGGGGGGGGGGGGGCGTGTTATCCTCATCGGTAACGCTGCCCCTCTGACGCTGTTTAAACTGTGGCAAGCGGACACCCCCGTCCCTGCCTCCCACCTCACGTTTACACAGAACCTCTGGTTCCAGATTGCTGGCTGGACGCAGCCTCTGCCTTTCCTCCCTGAGGGAGGAGACCCGGCCAGTCAGATGGGCTGTGGTTTGGGGGCCAGGGCCTGCCCTCGTGCTGGTGGACGCCCCTTTAGGCCTGCGGTGGGTTCTTGCTCGCCTTTCCCCACATGCCCCTCTTACTGGCCCTGGGTCCTGTGACCCTCGGAGGCCGTTTCCTCCTCTATCCCAAAGGGGTGAAAATTAATCTCCACCGTTGGGCTGCCGAGGAGCTGTGCAGCCCCTGGCTCGTCATCATAGCCCCCCTGAAACTCCAGACCCTACCAAACCCACGAGCGCCCACCGGTGTGCCCCCAGCCTCTGCAGCGCAGTTTCTCCGCCTTGGGCTTCTCATCCAGAAGCTCCTTCTTTCCATTTATACTTAGCTGGAAAGTCATGGCCTCCTGGAACTTTCTTCTTAACCCTGCCACATGCCGAGCTGGCCGCTCCAGCCTCTGCCTCCACGGCCATGCACACTCCATCCTCTCACCCCAGCTGTCCCCAGGGTCCCCACCAAAGACCACCAAGAACTCCCCAGCCGCTGACCAAGTTGGGTCCGTTGCTTGGTGAGATGAAAGGACACACACCACTGGGAATGTGGGGCATCCAGTTAGAACATGCTAGAGAGGGCCTGATTGCAAGATGTGGGGCTTCTAGGACATGGTTTGGGGCAGGTTTCAGGGAGGAAGGGCTTTGTTCTGCATTGGATGCTGTCAGGAAGCAGGGCTCATCCTGCAACTGGGCGTCGCGTTAAATCTCATCTCAAAGCGGGGAAGCCTCGATTGAGCAAAGGCACAGATGCACTGGTGGAGCAACAGCCCTCACTCATATTAGCCAGTGTGCAGGCAGAATAATATTCCCCAAACACGTCCCAGCACCTGTGAACATATTATGGTCCACGGCAAGGGGAACGAACGTGGCAAATCAGCTGACCTTCAGATACAGAGGCCACCCTGGGTTATCCAGGCGGGCCCCAGTGTCATCACGAGGTCCTTAAATGTAGACAAGGAGGCAGGAAGAATACACGTGTCAGAGTGAGACAGAATGAGAAGGACTCAACCCACCATGGCTGGCTTTGAAGATGGAGGAAGGGGCCACAAGCCAAGGAATGTGGCAGCTTTTAGGAGCTGGAAAAGGCAAGGGAATGGGTTCTCCCCTGGAGCCTCCAGGATGGAACAAATCCCTGCAGACACCTTAATTTTAGCCACTGAGGCCCATTTCAGGCTTCTGACCTTCAGAACAGTAGGAGAACACAGTAGTGTTGTGTCAAGGCACTATGTTTGCGGTAATTTGTTGGAGCAGCCGTAGGAAATAAAGGCAGCCAGAATAGGGGGTGTTTGGTCATTTCTGTGCTTTGCACCTACCCTGTTTAGGCTGTTCTTAAGGAAGGTAGCAGAATGTTCTTGTTTTGGGTCTCACTTCATCTCAGGCCCAGAGAGGCCTGGTCTGATATTGATGTTCTGCAAGGTGGAATTCACCTCCACCAAGGTGGAGGACACCTGGGCTGTGAGTGTTGCCAGCTGCCGGCACCAGCCACTGATAGCCCCTGGCCAGCTGCAGCTCCCAGGGATGCCCTTGTCTTCCTCACTGCCTTGTAAATATTTATACGCCTGTTTACTTGCTTTGGTGCTCCCCTTTCTGTGGAGAGACCAACCCTACCCCCCGCCCGCCCCAGCACAGAAGTGTTATATCCTGGGTGTTTAGCTTTTTGCCCCTTTTACCTGGACATCTCTGGCAACAGGGAGCTCAGTATTACCCCAGGCTGCCTAGTCCATCTTGAATTCTTAGAAAAATCTTCATTTTTCAGAGCCGAAGTCATCCTTTTTAGGGTCCATGAGAATAAGCATTTTAAAACAAAATTCAAATACTATCAAGTCTAAAGGTACATTTCATTTATGCTTCTTGGGAGGAAGTCTCCCGATGTCCGGTTCATTTCTATTTTCCATACATTGTCGCCGTGCTGCATACTGAGCCCTAAACTGGTATCACAGAGCATTTAACCTGGAGCTACTTAATGCCTGTGAAGCATCAGGTAACAGGCCCCATCACCTTCCCTGAAATACACAACCTGCAGTGCATCTGGCCCGGTAAAAGAAGCACCACGGATAACAATAGTAGCTACCCTATGGGATTGTCAGGAGTATTAAATTCGTGTTGAGTATTAAGTTAATACTCAATGAGTATTAAATTGACTATTAATTTAATAAAACACATGAAGTGCCAGACTCAGTGCTTGGCCCAGAGTTAGCACTCAGCAAATGCCCACCACCACCACCACCATCATCATCATCATCCTCGTCATGTTTGTTGTCATTATTTCTAGACTTGGAATCAGACAGAACCAGTTTTGAATCCCAACTCGCTTGCTGTGCACCCTTGGGGACAATGCTTGACTTCTCTGAATATCAGTTTCTCATGTGCAAAATAGGAATTATAATTGCCTGGCATTGTTGCTGAGATAATTAAATAAGCTACATGTGTGAAAGAAAAGATAATAACAGCATGTGGAAGGCAAGCAGCGCACGAGGACACAGGTAAAACATCGCTTCCCTTCTCTCCCGTGACACGGAAAATCACGAACACCCTCGGTAAAGTTGATTATTGTCCACCCCTTCAGAGTTGCATGAGATCCCAGGAAGAATAATGTGTGGAGAGTGGTTTGGAAATGCTAAAGTGCTATAAACATGTTGATAATGATTAGGACTGATTAAAATTTTGGGCAGCCAGGAGAGACGCATGGTGTGAGATGAAACTCTATCCTCCTGCCTTCAGGGGGTCATTTAGAGACTCAGTGAGAAAACATAACCAATTAAGAGCTTGTGAGGGGCGTGTTACTTGGAGCATGGAGACTGATGACCACCAAACTCCCTGGGTCCCTCTACACCTTCAGCTCCTGTGCATCCATCCCTCCCTCCATTCAATAAACACATGATAGATCCACCCTGTGCCCGAAACTGCCGTGGGTACTGGCGCTGGCGGACAGCCCTGCTCCTGCCCTCAAGTGCCAACAGTCCACGTGTGAGCCAGGAAAGTGATGTATAAGTCAGAACTCTCCCCCTGTGACCTCTTCTATGGAGTCACCCGTCATGTGTAGTGCCAGTCCTTTTGTGGATTCATTCCCCTCACCCCGGCCCCCAGACTATAAGTTCCTTGAGGCCAAGGACTCTGTCTTGTCCCCTGTGTTTCCCCAACACCCAGCAAAGGACCAGGCACCTGGAAGATGTGGATGGATGAGTGTTGAGTTGAACTAACTTAATAAAAGCCAGTCTCTAGGCACTCAGGGACCAGACGTGCATTACTCTGACCCACAAGGTTATTCATTTGTCTTCTGACAGTGCTCATGTCTGAGCTGGGCAGTCACCCTGAGATCTTTCTATTTGCATTTTCTCTGGGTTCCTGTCACTTCCTCCCTTTGCAGAAACCAGTGCGCTGGGGATCAAGCGCTGGGCTATCGCTGCTCCAGTTACCGGTTCCTACAGGGACGTCCAAGTGGGATCAGAGAGCTGCTCAGTTGCCTTTTATGTCTGATGGAGGAGCTGAGCTCTTCTCCGCCTTCCACCACCAGCACCCTCAGACCAGCTCCCCCGTCCCCATTTTCTCACCTCTCTGTACCAGCCAACAGACTGCTCTTTCTTTCAAAGAGCAGCACTTTTTATATCACTCCAGTGTGCAAAAATAGTTCTTGAATCTATCTCACTGTTATCTGCAGGGAAAAGTCCAAACTCCTAAACTCGGCATTGGTAGCCTTTGCTACCCTCTCCAGTTCTCCCTCCTGCTCCTCTATCTCCAGCCCCAGCTGCCAACACACCCAACCCTATGGCTCCTCGAGAGACACGTGCTGCCTTTCCCCACCCCATGTCCTTCTCACAGCTTACTCCATACCTAAACCCTCCTGCCCTTGGACGCTGCCTCAAAAGCAACTTCTTCCTCGAAGGCTTCGGCAGTTTCCATCAGCTGGAAGCAACCTCTAACCCACATTCCACTTTATCTGCACCGTCTTACGGCATTCATCCCTTTCCCTGTGTGTGCACATGAAGACACGTACCTTCATATACATTACACAGACACACACGTATGTATATTTCCCAGATGGCATGTATCCCAGGGCTCAGGCTCCTGTGTCCACGGGAGTCATATTTTATTTCCCCAGCTCACTGCTCAACTGGGATGAGCCCTTGGCTTCTCTCTGAGACCCTAAAGAATCCCCTTACCCAGGCAGTACTGAGCAATGCAGAACTGCCTGAAGAGTAAGTACAGGAGACTACTTACCTCCATCACCTACTCTACAGCAAGCAATCTCACAGCCCCACTGGGACATTTCTCTTCTCCTGGGATCCTCCCAAGATGGAAAAGACCAGAAGTGGATGGACGGGGTCCTTTTGACCCCCACCCCAGCAGCTAGCCCAGGGCTAGAGGTATCAGCCAAATCAGCAGGCCACATCCCACAGTTACCCTGACTTGTGGTCCAAGGGTCACTCGTGGTCATGGGGCACAGACCGAGACTTCCTAGTGGTTCAGCCTCTCTGCCCAACGGGACCAATTTTTACTCACCTGCAGAACTAACATCACATCTTTCTTGCTGATCAGAACAAAGTTGTTTACTTTTGCTCTACTCTCATAGTACTTGCAATTAAAACTCAAATTCACTATTTATTCTCCCGCCCTTATCACACAAGCTGAAACAATGGTCACAACTGTTATAGACTGAGTGTTTGTACACCTGCAAATTCATATGTTGAAGCCCTAACCCCCAATGTGATGGTATTAGGAGGTGGAGCCTTTGGGAGGTGTTTAGGTCATGAGGGTGGGACCCTCATGAACAGGATTAGCGCCCTGATTAAAGAAGTCTGAGAGCTCCCTCACCTCTTCTGCCCTATGAGGACACAGAGAGAAGTTGGAAGTCTGCAAGCTGGAAGAGGGCTCTAAGTAGAACACGATCATGCTGGCATCCTGATCTTGGGCCTCCAGCCTCCAGAACTGCAAGCAGTACATTTCTGTGGTTTATAAGCCGCCCAGCCTATGCTACTTTTTATAGCAGCCTGCATGGATTAAGACAGCAGCTAACACATAAGTGCTTATAATGCTTCAGGCTGTTTTAGAAGCATTTTGCACCCATCAACTCACTCCATCATCACAACCAAGGCTGTGAAGTAGATATTATTATCATGCCTCTTTATAGACGTGGAAACAGAGAGGTTAACTGATTTGCCCATGATCACAGTGCAGTGAGTGCAGAGGCGGGATGTGAACTGGTAAGGCTGTGGCTCCGTGGCCAAGCTTCTAACAGCTCTGCAACACATGATAATGACTAGGGCGTGAGCATTCCTTCTCTACCCACCTCCATTCCAGCAGCGATTTCGTCTGCTGTGGTCCTTCTGGAGTCCCCCGGGCACCAAGCAGTGTCCCCGTCTTGCTCACAGCAGCAAACCCTGCAAAGGGGCTTCCGCTCAGCACTGTATTCACTGACCCTGGTTTCAGGAAAGATACAAAGGAGGCTCTTGGAGACAGAGCGGCCGTCCTCACTGCCCATGCTTCTGTGGCTTGTCCCCAGGGAATGTTCCAGGGAACGTCCTGATCCCAGCCTCCTGGCAGGGGCTCAGTAGGGCTGCTGGAGGCACTGAGGCAGTTGAGCCCCCCCAAGAAGGGACGTGCCCCCCCACCCCTACCCCATCTGCACCTGCCTCAGTCCACAACTTATAAGGAGTGAGCAGGGCAGACGTCATGTGTCATCCCCAGTTAGCCCAGCCAGACTTCCAGAACCTGCCTGAGCTGCGATATCCACCAAAACTGCACACTAGATCTGCTAACTTGAAGAGCTAGGGCTTCTTCTGAGCTGAAAATAGGCCCCAGAGTCGGCAGTAGCACCTCCAGCTCCGGAAAAGGCACAGCCAAGGGACCCTGAACAAGAAAGAGGAGCCCTGAGAGCTGCCATCAGCCCTGCCCTGCAGCTCACTGGCAACATCCTCACCTGAGAAACACAGACTATTATCTGTTCCGACAGAGGCCGTATTAACAAGTTCTCTTTGAAAACCACCAGGCCAGGGCTTCCCTGGTGGCGCAGTGGTTAAGAATCCGCCTGCCAGTGCAGGAGACACGGGTTGGAGCCCTGGTCCGGGAAGATCCCATATGCCGTGGAGCAACTAAGCCCGTGCACCACAACTACTGAGCCTGCACTCTAGAGCCTGCAAGCCAAAACTACTGAGCCTGTGCGCCAGAACTATTGAAGCCTGAGCGCCTAGAACCCGTGCTCTGCAACAAGAGAAGCCACGGCAATAAAAAGCCCGTGCACTGCAGCGAAGAGTAGACTTCGCCCGTGGCAACTAGAGAAAAGCCCAGGCACAGCGACGAAGACCCAACACAGCCAAAAATAAAAATAAATGTAAAAATTTTAAAGAAGAAAACCACCAGGCCCCATGGGCCCCTGAGTTAGCCCTCGGCATCTCCAGGCCCCAGTCTCTCCATCCGCCTGGAGAGGAATGTGGTCTGGATCAGGACTCCAGCCATGGCTGCACATTAGAAACACCCAGAGGAGTTTTAAATGACTGTGATGCCTGGTCCCCAGGCCCAGAGACTCCCTCCACTTGGTTTGGGAGGGGTCCAGGGATTGACACTTCTGAAAGCTTCCAGCCGGTTTTGACATGAAGTCCGGGCCCAGGTGACCCCCGGGGTGGCCCACTTGGCCAGGCAGGAGTTTCTAGGGCTACTTGCAAAAGAGACTAACTAAATTCAGAAGGGCCACAGACGCGGTCATTTTCCCTAACATGCCTTTGAGAGGTGGCTGAGGGGAAAGTCGATTTACCAGGAAGCAGCTAAGATGTGATTTGCTCTCACGTTCCCCTGAAGCTTCCTTCTGAGATCACGTGCTGTGTCCAGGCCAGGCCCAGCCCTGACTCCCCTCCTCTTTGCGGCGCCAGCCTCTGGGGGCCCAGCACAGAGGAAGAGACAAGTTCATTACCGATGACCTTGACTGCTGGTAAAGACTTAGCTGGGCAAAGAGATTGGGTTGGTTTTTTTCTTTCCAAAGGTGGTGATGTGAGTGGTTAGGAGCGTGGCTCAGGACCCAAACTGCCCAGATTTGACCTCCAGAACACTGCTTTCTAGGCGGGTCACCTTGGGCAAGGCATTCAGCACCCATGACTCCCTTTGCTCATCCGTGACATGGGAGGGAGGTGAGGGCAGTGCTCCACCCTGGGGTGGCTGTGCTGAGTCTAGCTCTCAACACAGCACACCCTAAATACTGCGTGATGATGACCATTATGACTATTAGATCATTTCTTTTTTTTTTTTTGCGGTACGCGGGCCTCTCACTGTTGTGGCCTCTCCCGTTGCGGAGCACAGGCTCCGGACATGCAGGCTCAGTGGCCACGGCTCACGGGCCCAGCCGCTCCACGGCATGTGGGATCTTCCCGAACCGGGGCATGAACCCGTGTCCCCTGCATCGGCAGGCGGACTCTCAACCACTGCACCACCAGGGAAGCCCTAGATCATTTCTTAAAGGAGAGAGAAACACTGGTGTTCATTGTCAGTGAAGAGTGCAAAATTCTTTTTATTTTATTTTGTTTCAGCTTTTTTGTTTCTCTGAAAAGAAAGATGACTAACCGTTAAAGCCCAAATGTGAATGAAGAATAGGCAACTCCTTTGAAGGTCTTTTAACCCAGGATAACATGTTATCTGTCCAGGATAAGTGACATTTATCTCTTTATTAAACATTTTATTTATCAAATATTTATTAAATACCTCTGATGTGCCAGGTGCTGGGCTTGGTGTGGGAGCTTCAGCCAGGAGTGAGACAGACACACCGTCCTAGCCACACACAGCTTAAAGCAGACTGAAATGGTACATAAGTGATTCATTTCTTACACGAGAAATAAATCAGTTTCAATTCTTATAATTGCTGTGAAGAGGGACATGGGGGCCATGACAGGGGACTCTGGGTGGGGAAACTTCCAGAGGAAGTAACAGCTAAGCTAAGATCTGGAGGATGAGTAGAGGCCCTCTGGGTATCGTCGGGAAGAGCATCACAGCAGAGGGAACAGCATGTGTAAGTCCTGAAACAAGAAAGAACCTGGGGACTCAAGGGACGGCGTGAAGGCCAGCATCCCTGGAGGGCACTGAGTACGGGAATCAGTGTTGGGAGATGTGGTCAGGGAGGCTGGCCGTTCAGGAGGCTGGAAGCGGGGGGGCACTTTGCATTTTCTTCTAAGTGCTGCTGGAGAGTTTTTAAGCAGGGGTGTGACCTGCCCTGGCATTGGTTCACTGTCTCTGCTTGTTTGGAAGGTTGATTGCAGGGTCACAGGTGAATGCGAGAAAGACCAGTGAGGGAGCCCCAGGGTGCTGAGCATCGAGATGAGCTGAAAAGTTCAAATGACAAAATCATCACATTCAGACAGAATTGGGGCTCGGGGTGATGGCTGGGGAAGGAGGGAAGAGAAAGAAACCACCAGTGATTGGACACGTGCTATGTGTAAGGGTCACCTGCGTTGCTTCGTGTGAATTTTCACACAAGACATGAAAAAGATTCTAACCCAGAGCCGACCACCCTTTCTGCGCTGTGATACCCGATGTTTGACACCCTTGCTATGGTGGAGGGGGTCGTGCCAGGGAACCCCTCCTCATCTTTTGCTTCTTGCTGTTGAATTTTTGGGGTCTCCTGTCTCTGGGGGCTTCTTCTTGGAGCTTCCTGAAGACAGAAGTGACACTGTGGTTTCTTTGTCTAATGTTGCCCTTTCACTCCGTGCCTCACCCTCGGCCCTGGCATCATCACTTTTCTTAGTCATCATTTGCGTCCATCCAGTCCCTGGATCTCTGATGAATGACTGCGGCATCTCATTGCACTCTGAGCTGTTTGCATCTCCTGGCCCTGGGCCTCTGCTTGCCTCACGATGTGTTCCAGGCATCCGAGGCTGGATGTCTCCGGATGACCTGTGCATACTGAGACCTGAGGCGACCACTGCAGCGCTGGAGAGCTCGACAAGGAAATGTCCTCTGGGGTTGGGGTTGTGTCTCAAGACTCAAGGTAGAAACAGAGGAACTGAAACCCACAAACTTCCCTGCATCCCGGCCCACCGTTGTTATTCCTATTACTTTTTGTTGTTAAGATCACTGAGATTTTTCGGTTGTACCGTTCTGCATGTTTTAATTTTCTTTTAGGTACGTGCTAAAAATGTCCAGCTTTTGCAACCCAGGCTGGCTGAGCGGGGCTGTGCGAATGAGGTCACCGTCTCAGAGACTCTCAGGCACTGGCTTTCCCTTTGGGCTGAACCTTTCTGGGGACAGCAAGGTGCTGTGTGAGAATCTGGGCTTCGTGGACCAAGGCAGCTCTGGATTTGAATGCCAGTTTTGCCACTTTCCAGCTGGGTGACTTTGGACAAGTTACTTGACATCTCTGAGTCTTAGTTCTGTCTTCTTTAACATGGGGACGAGGAGACAGTAACGTTAGGATTACAGAATTTCATCCAAAATAATGTTGGGGGCATCTGGTAGGGTAGGCACCATGTAGGCGGTCTGGAAATCTTGGGTCCACTTTTAAAAAAATTTTATTGAAGGATAGTTTATCTACAATGTGTTCATTTCTGCTGTACAGCAAAGTGATTCAGTTATACATATATGTATATTCTTTTTCACTATGGTTTATCACAGGATATTGAACATAGTTCCCTGTGCTATACAGTAGGACCTTGTTGTCTGGGTCCACTTTTTTTGGCCAAATCTTTACTTAGGTCAGGCTAGTTTTGTACTGAACCAAGGACCCTTCTAACGTCTAAGAAAAGGCAGCTCTGGAATTACACCCTCCTCTTTCTGTGTAGCAGACATGTTTGGGCCCTGATATGACATCTCCAAGCCTGTCTCTTCTCTCAGCTGCAGTGACTCATTCCAGGGCACTCAGACCACGTTGTGCCCACCTCAAGCACGGGATCCCATCCTCTAAGCAGAAAAGGGACTTCTGTGCACTTCTTAGAAGCCTCAGGCTCTGCTTTTGGGGACACCCAAACCAAGACGGTTTTTATGAACATGCCGAATAATGGCTTTTGCCCTTAGGTAACTTAAGCTGCTTTAGGGTGACCGGTTCTGTGTACTGGGGAAGGTGGGCAGGGGCTGTGGTGTGAGGGACACCAACCTATCACCCGGGGTCCAGCTGAGCACAGAGCCTGCTCCACACCAGCCCTGCAGTGGGTAGAACCTACGTGGCTTTGCTCCACCCCCTCATTGTTGATTGGCCCACAGCTAGACACCTGACCCAAGCAGACCAATCAGAATTCTAGGATTTTTCACTCTGAAACTGAGAACCATTCTCTCTGGGTACGGGTTCCACAGTAACTTCAGGAGTTGTCGGTGTGTCAGTTCCCTGTCACCGTGAAGGAAGCCATTGCAGAGTAAGAAAGAAAAAAGTCATAGCCAAGGAGAAACAGAAAGGTGGTGAGAGCTTCCTGGCAATGCCTGTGTTGCTGGTGACAGCTGTGTGTGGAAACCACTCCGTCCCTGCGGATGGGAGGGATCCTTTCCATAAGGTCCCATTTTTGCCTCAGCCACTTCAACTTCATTTGTCACAGGCAGTCAAATCATGTATACAGATATACAACCTGGTATTTCTCAGTAAAATTTACAATTTGGGGTACAGTGTATTCCCAACAGGTGAGTAAGTTGGCCCAAAAGGGATACTAAGGAGGAATAGAGAGGAGAATAACATGGATTGACCTTCTAGAATGTTCCAGGCACTGAAGTCACCACTTTGTGTACATTTCCTAATGTGAGGGAAGAGTGAGTCTCGTAGGAGAAATGTAGCTGCAAGCAATAGAACCTCTTATTCACTCTTCAAGGAGTCAGAGCTGCATGGCCTCAAGGCTGGTCTGGCATCTCAGTGATACCAGTAACCACTCAGCTGCTTTCCCTCCTTCAGATCCACTGTCTGCCGCTTGTTGGTGTTTCTTCCTGCTGGTAATTGCCTCAAGGTCACAGCGGGGCTTCTCCAGCTTCAGGCTTCACATCTGTGTCCTAAGAGGAAAGGGGAAGGCAAACCTTTCCCAGATGCCTCCAGCAGACTTTGTTTTGTACCTCATTGGCCAAATCTGTCCATAAATATGTCCCATGGCCATTCCTACCTGAGAGCCAACTTCCACCTTTCCAACCTCTAGGCTGGGAGGTGACAAAAGAAAAAGGGTTTGGGAAAAGCTGTGGATTGGCCAACAACTTGTGTCTTTCCCTAGTAGTATGAGCACCAATAATATGCTGTGTCTCGGAATGGTAGGAACTGGATGTGAGTGGCCCTTAGAGGGTGGGGGAAAAGGATGCTAACAGGCAAGATGGAGGAGGACCTGACATGCCCATGGGAGCCACTGAAGGTGCTTAAACCAGATGGAGGAGTGTCAGGACCAGAGTTACATTCTAGAAAGATCACCCTGGCTATTACCTGGAGGGTGGCTTGGAGGGGAATTGGACTGAAAGCAAGTTAGAGGTGTTACCAGTGCCCATCCTGTGGATTGAACATAGTATTTACAGGCATAGAATTTAGAGTGACTCCTTCCTGAGCTATTTATTGGATCAAGGAAGTGACTGGACAGAAAAATGAGACTAAACTAAAACTCCTGAGAAATATAGAAGAATTTATCCTAGTGGAGAAAGAGACTATGATCTGGCGCCTACATCTGATTTTTCAGGTGATGAAAGTGGCTCTTCTTTGCATTTCTGTGTGCGTAAGCAAATTCCAGGCCACATTAAGTTACTGACTCTGCCACATAAAACGAACTCAAGGTTGCATCCATGGGAGAGTGAGTGCAGATCACATTAACACTATAGAATAGGACGTTAGACTAAGTATTACCAGCAAGCGAAAAATGGGAAATACTGTTGTACATGTTCCTTCATATAGATCTGCTGGCCACATTAGAAAGGCTATAGTGTACTTATATATACTATTAAAAAATTCAAATTGTAAAGATTAATTTCAAGTGATGTACGCTTATTACAAAAAATGCATTAAATGGAGAAAAATTGTTAAGAAGAAAACATCAAATACCATAAAAACAAATCACTGTTGCTATTTTGGCCCATGTCCTTTCTATCCCTATGGGTAAGTTTCCCTATGATATTCATAATCATAATCAATGTACAATTTTATATGCTGCTTTTTTTGTTTGTTTTCTCATGGTACGCGGGCCTCTCACTGTTGTGGCCTCTCCCGCTGCGGAGCACAGTCTCCGGACGCGCAGGCTCAGCGGCCATGGCTCACGGGCCCAGCCGCTCCACGGCATGTGGGATCCTCCCGGACCGGGGCACGAACCTGTGTCCCCTGCATCGGCAGGCGGACTCCCAGCCACCATGCCACCAGGGAAGCCCTACGCTGCTTTTATCTAATCTCATCTTGTAGGCTTTTTCCCCATGCTAACATAGTTTTTGTAAACTTCACTTCTCATGGTTACATAACACGAAACTTTCTTGACCCCTGTTATTGAGCATTTGAGTGGCTTCCTTTTTACTTCATAACAAATAATGTGATACTTATGATTATGTATAAAATTTTGTCTTCATAGAAAACTATTTCTTGGATATTGATTCTCGGAAATGGAATTACTATCTCAAAGGAAACAAACATTTTTAAAGACATTGATACCTACTGCTGATTCAGAAATTCAAACTCGTGATAAAAGTTCAGTTAAAGACAGACAGTGCAGTGAGGAAACCTGCCTCTGTATTCTCTCCCTTGGCAGTGGGTTTGGTCATTATGTCTGTGGACAATTTATTGCCTTATTTCTAAAGAGAATCAATATGCCCAGAAGACCTAGTATAATGAAATTCAGCAGGGCCTCAGCTCATGTAGGAATCCATCAATTAGATCAGAATGCTAAGAAGAGTGAAAGTGAAAAGAGTCCCAGTGAATCTTGATATTGAAGCACAGATTAGGGCATTTTGGGGGGAAAAAAGCATTTTATCTTTATCTATATTTTTTGTATCCCGTACAATTAGGAAGCTCATGGAAAATGAATAGAGGTTGTTTCATAGTGTGTGCTCTTTCCACATTACACACTAGCATGCTGACCCCCACTACCCTTACTCCAAATTTATTTCAAGAAGAATCATTGCATATCTGCCATTTTCCAGGAATTGTGCAGGCTGCTGGGGGTATACTCATCCTCTAGGATGTAGTCTGCACCTCAGTTGTTTGCCCAGGCTCAGATGCTAGCTCTGCCGTTTGGTAAGGCCTCTGCTTGGTGCCTTCGTCATACTAGCCCTGTGGTGGGTATTATTGCCCTCACTTACAGATGGGGAGACTTAGAGAGAGATTAAGTATCGTGCCCAAGTTCACAGAGGTAGTGACCTCTGCACTTTGTCATCATGGCCCTTTATGAAAAAACAGACATGATTCTTTGAAAGTAATTTGGAAAAGCTGTTTAAGATGCTTTTTACACTGATCCTGGCCTATTTTATTTGTAAAGTCTATTTACTGCAGTCATAAAAACATCCCATTCATTCCAGTTCTCTCCTATCACTTTTGCAGAATTGGTATCTCTCTCTATTTCATTCATTCATGCATTCTTTATGCATCCACTCTCCCCAAATACACACACACACACACACACACACACACACACACACAGTGGTGTGCTGGCGCTGGCTCCTCCTGGCTGGCCAGAGCTGCTTGTGAACATTGTCTACCAACTCCTCAGTGACATTATGATTTATAAAAAGAAATGTATATTTCATCTCCATCCACTGTTCCTGGCACATAGCTCCTAAAACGCTTGAAATTTCCTAACTGTTAAGATAAAGATGGCTGTGTTATGTTAATGAAATGATTTGGGGGAAGCCCCCAGGTAACCTGAAGGTGGGGGTTGGTTGCCAGGGGAAGCAACCACGTGATTAGAAGGTTGGAACTTTCAGTCCCACCCCAGAGATCTGGGGAGGAGAGAGGGCCTGGAGATTCAGTTCTATCACCAAGGGCCAATGATTTAATCAATCATGCCTATAAAATAAGCCTGTTAAAAAACACAATTCGACTGAGTAAAGTTAAAGATCCAATTGGCTTTATTCAAGGATTCATGAATCAAGCAGCATCCCATCTAGCAAGCAGAAATGAGCTCCAAGGAGCTATACAAAGTAGAAGGCTTTTACAGACAGAGGGGACAAGGACAAGGAAAAGGTGGATTGCCTCATCTTTTGGGGGAGGGATGAAGGGGTCTATCAGGGGGATTACCTCACTACTGCTGATCGGGAAATTCCAGACTGACTGGTTAAGACTACATTACTGGGAGAGGCTGAGACTGCATTCAGGCTAGGTATGTAGTCTTGGTTTGCTGACATGGGGCTTAGCACAAGTGACTCCATTTGGGGCCTGTTGTTTCTTTATAACAAGGCTTTATAATAAAAAAAAAGATGGGTTCACAGAGCTTCCAGGTTGGTGAACCAGAACTCATCCATGTGCCTGGAGGATTGTGTACACCAAACTCCATGGGGACAGACGTTCCTACACTGGGGACCCTTCTGAACCCAGCCCTATGTACCCCTTCATCTGTATCCTTTACAACACCCTTTATAATAAACTGGTAAACATAAGTAAATGTTTCTCTGAGTTCTGTGAGCCCCTCTGGCAAATTAATCAAACATAAGGAGGGGGTCATAGGAACTTCCAATTTCTAGCCAATTGGTCAGAAGCACAGGTAACAACATAGATTTGCAATTGGCATCTGAAGTGGGAGCAGTACTGTGGGACTAAGCCCTTAACATGTGGGATCTGATGCTATGTTAAGGGTTAAGGGACATGGTACTGCTTTCAAGTTCAATAAGGAGGCACCAAAAAAGAAAAAAAAATGTGAGCAGCTTGAGGGAAGGGACTTTATTTCATTTTTCCTCTGACACCACAATAGGTTCTTGCCCAGTGCCAGGCACCTAGAAGTTTCTGGATCAACGATGGCATTAGTTAGGGGACTGGGAAGCTAGTCCAAGCTCACCCTTATCGATCAAGTTGCGTGATTACTGCGGGGTCGCTTTCTCTCTGGAGGTCTGTTTCCTCAAGTAATTATACAAGGCTTATTTTAGATGACTTCTTGAGAATAACTAGTATTCTAACTAAAACACCATGATTCACACCGAGCCTGTTTATAGCATAATGCGTATCACAAACAGACATCATTTAAAGTACAAAAATTAACGGCCAGATGGAGCAGATTGAGAAGGTTCTTAAATGTTGAAGACTTTTGTTTGAAAAAAAAAATCATGAATTTTGCATTTGATTCCATTTACCTGCAAGAAAATGCTGAATATTCCCTGAGGAAATATGTTGGAACCGGTTTGCATTCAATGAGAATCACATTAAGTTGATCCACATTTAATCTGTCCCTTGTCAGCATCTGCTCTGTTCAGCCACAGTTTCTCATCTGCTTGGGCCATTTCACATGCCTTTCTCTGTGGGCCCTGGAGTCTGATAGGTCTTGTTTAAAATCCGAGCCCCACCACTTACCTGCTGTAGGATTTTGGGGAAATTTCTCTCTAAGCCTCTCGATGTCCTCCTCTGTAAATGGGGAAAATGATAAACATGGATGGTGGGGAGTTGTGAGAATTCAGTGTGGTGATATCTGTCAAGAGCTCAGGGCAGTAGCTGACACATAGTAGGTGTGGTCCAGGATTGCTCTCCTTGTAACTCTTGGATTATCAAGTTCTGCCCCTGCTGGTCCTCCTACCTGGAGCACTGGTTCCCCAGGGAAGAGGCCCCCACAAAACCCTCCTCACCTCCATTTCCACAGACTCCCTCCTTCCTGGTCCTGATTGTCTTGTGGAGGCTGCAGGTCCTTCTGTCTTGTCCTGCAGGCTCCTGAGAGCACAAACTTTGCATTTGTGGAAATCTAGAGCATTCGACCCACTGTCTAGCATGTCCAGGGAGCTGAGCACCTGCTTAATTGACCAAGCTGGGCTTGACATTCAGATGAGAGACACTAGAAAAAGGGAAACGATTTCTGGCCCAGGAACTCCTCCTGATGAAGTGTTGGTGGAATGGAAGCTCCTATTCCCCAAATACCCAGAGGAGAATAGAGTTGAAGGGAGAACCCACTGAATGTGCCCATCAGTGCCAGGAGCACTTGCCATCAAGCACCTACTCATTCATTCAAACCCTAGGCACCTAACACTGCTTGTGCAACCAACACAAGCACACTCGGTGTGCAAAGAGTTTGTGTGGCTGCTGCGTGAAGTGGAAGGGTTTGCCTTTCAACAGATGAGATAAGGCAGGTGGGTGGGGCTCGACATTACAGTGTCCTGGAAGTCTTGCTAAGGAGCTTGGTTTTATCCTAAAAGCAGAGAAAGACAGGGAGTGGAAGCAAGGGAGTGATGTGACCAGCTTTCTAGTAATTCTGGCTGTTGTCTAGAGAGTGGATTGGGGTGGGGCCAGCCTGGCAGCAGGAAACCTGGTTAGGAAGCTGTTTCAGTGATTCAGGTAAGAGATGGTGGTGGTCTGGGTTGGGGGAGAGGAGGAGAGGGAACAGTGAATACCAGTTCTGTACTTTCCAAGTGTCTTTAATCTGTGAAGTAGGTCAATTCAGCACTGCTTTGATTTACAGATCAGAGCAAGAGAAAGGGCAGTGACACAGTGGTCCCTGAGTATGACTTTCTCATCTCATCTATACATCCCCCTAAAAAAGGCTGCATGACCTTGGGTGTTAAGTGAATGGTGTCAAGGACAGTCATGTCTGTGTGGGCCCCTCTTGTCAGAGTGCATTCTCTCATTGAGGAGCTCTTGTCTTCACAAAGGTCTGGAACTAAGTAGGGCATGGACTGGTGTCCCCATTTTTGCCCTCATTTTCTTATACCCAAGGGCTTCCCCTCTCCCCATCATGTGGTTGTCTCCCTGCCTGGGATCTCCACCATTATCTGCTCAGACATTTGCTTCCCCCAACGGACTAGGAGGTGAAGCTGCAGCCTAGTCCTCTCCAACTCCTCTGGGCATGTAAATGCCTGCTGTTGTTTTATAGAATCATCGATTCTAGGATTGGAAGGGAACTTAGGGTCTGCTGGTTAAGTGTTCCTCCAAGTGCAGTAGTTCCCTCTGATATCCACACATCTGCAGTGCATTGAGCACACTCTTCCCCCAAGAGGCAGTCCTGGCATCTCAGGTGGATCACCTTCGTGACTCCTTTCTCTGACTCCCCACAGCCACTGATATTTCTGTGAAGCCAGCATTTCATTCTGTCTGACCTTACAGTTTACCTGTCTGTTTTACTCACTCAACTGTGAGGCCTTTGAGGACTAAGATACATGTGTTTCATTCATCTCAACATTCCCCATAGCCTTGTACACAGTGTCTAGCATAGAGTAGGTACTTGATAACAAGTAAATGACTGAATGAATGGACAAATGAGTAAATGAACGAGTGAGTGAGTGGTTAGCTCTCAGTGTTAGAAAGTTCTTCTTTACCCTCAGCTGAAACATGCTTCCTGCTAACCACCACTTTCTGAGCTGAAATTCATGCCACACAGGATCACACTTTCCTCTTCCCCATGGTGGCTTCTCACCTGGTGGAACCATAGCAACCTGCTTATGTTCTTCAAACATATCAACCTGTTCCTGATAAGCTTTTTCCCACTTTAAGCATTTTATACATCTGCCCTTTCTGCCTAGGACACTTGACTCTCATTTCTTTAATGGCCTTCTTGTCATTTGGGTCTTAGCTCAAATATCACCTCCTCAAAAAGACCATTTCTAACCACTCAATCTAGAGTAACTCCCTTTGCCCCTTCACCTCTTTATCTGTCTGTGCTGAATTTGGGGTGATTTCCTCTGATTCATCTTCCAGTTCACTAAATCTCTCTTCATCTGTGCCTGTCTAACCTGCTGATTGAGGTCTCATATCAGTTACTCTACTTTCATTCATGAATGTATATGTGAATATTGTAAGCATTCTTATTTTAAAATCCTTTTTAGAATCTCTGTGTAATGCCCCAATAGAGATTTCTCCAATTTATTGTATCTGATCATCTCTCAGGAGTTGAGTATCTTTGTAATTGTTGTAATTTTTAAGATGTAACTTTATCAGGAATTATCATCTATGAGTGACCCACATGGGTTACAGAGGTGACCTATCATGTTCATGAATCCTGGAAGAGTTGTTAATTTCTTTTTATTTATTTATTTATTTAATTACTTTTTGGCTGTGTTGAGTCTTCGTTGCCGTGCACGGGCTTTCTCTAGCTGCAGTAAGCAGGGCTACTCTTTGTTGTGGTGTGTGGGCTTCTCACTGCGGTGGCTTCTCTTGTTGTGGAGCAGGGGCTCTAGGTGCACGAGCTTCAGTAGTTGTGGCACACAGGCTCAGTAGTTGTGGCTCATGGGCTCTAGGTTGCAGGCTCAGTAGTTGTGACACACGGGCTTTGTTGCTCTGAGGCATGTGGGATCTTCCCAGACCAGGGCTCGAACCCATGTCCCCTGCATTGGCAGGCAGATTCTTAACCACTGAGCCACTGAGGAAGCCCTACATTAATTTCCTGATGAATGCAAGATCAGTGCAAGAATTTGGGCACCAACCTTGTGCATGATGTAGGCAAGAGACGATGATTTCTTGTGTTTGGTCTCCCTCACCTGATTCCAGCGACATTAACTTTACATGTCTGCTTTGTCCTCAGACTGGAGCATCACCCAGTTCAGTGATACCCAGATGCCATGTTCTTAATGCATGTACTTACTGTATAAAAAACACCCAGCTAAATGCATGAGCATGGGACTCAGTGAAAACACAGATTTCTGAGATTCATTTCCTGGGTACTGATTACATAAGTCTGGGCTTGAGCCTGGGAAAATGAATTCTTATACAGCTCTCCATA
This sequence comes from Phocoena sinus, assembly GCF_008692025.1. Classification (NCBI taxonomy): domain Eukaryota; kingdom Metazoa; phylum Chordata; class Mammalia; order Artiodactyla; family Phocoenidae; genus Phocoena; species Phocoena sinus. Next base: position 36,704,587 of record NC_045767.1, read on the forward strand.
TGATTCTGAGGTATAGTGAAGTTTCGGTACCAGTGGTCCTATAAGCCTTAAGGATTGTAGTTGGATTTATTTTTGTCTTGTTTATTTCCTTTAAATAAAAGGATTGAAAGCAGCCTACGAGATATATGTAAATACATTTTGAAAAGCAGACTTAAAAACCACCTACACAAATAAATAACCTAAGCAAGTGAGATCTGACTTTACCCCAAGACTGGAGACACACAGGGTAACGCTGTGGTTGGCGTCCTCACGAACATCCTCATCTTGGATGTGGCTGTGAGCGATGTGTGAGCCATTATTATCCATCTCTAGAGACCCTCAACATTAAAAGCCCAACTCAGTGAAATCACTGGAAGTAACAATAGAACTGCAAAGGGATGCTGCCCTTTGATAGGGTTTTAATATTTCTGGGGTCCCCTTCTGCAAACTGTCAGATTGCTCAAATACACTTATTGGTCTGGCAACACCCAAGAAGACTCCTCCTGGCAAACTGATCTGCCTTGCTGAGTCCTCCCAGCCCATGTTCACTCAGAAGCCAAGACACCTCTTGGCTTCTGCCCAAGCTGTTTCCTCTGCCCAGAGGACTCCTGTACATCTCCAAGGCGCCAGTCAAATATCATCTTCTCCAGGCAGTCCTCCTCCACCTTCTTCATTTCTTTCCTTCCTTTTGTCCTTCATTAATTAAGCCCTTATCATGCATGTCCCAGCACTACACCGGAGGCCCCCAACTTCCCTCCATCCCAGCGTCTGCCACACTGCAGACCTTCCCAGCCTCATCTCCTGTGATGCTTCCCCTCACTTCTCTGGTCTGTCCACACTGGCTCCCTGTGCTCCTTTCCTCTCTCTGCAGGACTTTGCACAGGCTGTGTCAGTCTTCTTCCTGGAATGCTCCTCTCCCCTCACATTCCTGCTGTCCCCCACCTAAATTGTTCCTTCCTGGTACCCTGCAGTTGTCTTACTCTGCCCTCCTTCACATCTGGGACATAACATTTCTTTTGTGATTCTTAGGTTGCCCTCTTTCTCCTTGACCACAAGAGAGCAAGCACTGTAACCTCAATGCCTAGCACCGAGCCTGACATACAGCAGGCACCTGATAACTTTGTTAAATGGGTGAAAGAAGACAGCCTTGAGAACCTCAATCTCTCTCTTCCTTTGGATCAGTCGTTCTTAAACTTCTTTTGGCCATTGGCCCCTTTGACAGTCTCACGAAACCTAGAAACCCTCTCTGTACAGATATACATGAATACTTCTTCACATAAAACTCCCATATTGTTTCAAGGTTCAAAAACACCCCAGATAAAGTGCTTGCTTCGGCAGCACATATACTAAAATTGGAACGATACAGAGTAGATTAGCATGGCCCCTGCACAGAGATGACATGCAAATTAATGAAGTGTTCCATATTTCTGTTTGGGATTAGCAGAAACAAACTATTATATATAGGATGGATAAACAACAAGGCCCTACTGTATAGCACAGGAAACTATATTCAGTATCCTGTGATAAGCCATAATGGAAAAGAATATGAAAATGAATATATACGTATAACTGAATCACTTTACTGTATGGCAGAAATTAACACAACATTGTAAAGCTACTATACTTCAATAAAATATTTTTAAAATTCCAGATAAAGAGGGCATTGCTTATTAATTCCAAGCTAAGGTTCTTTTCTAGAGAGAGCAGCTTATGAATTGTATACACATATCATGATTTAAACCCAATACAAATTGAGATGAATGTGAGACTCTCAGCATCTTAAAAGCTTATGTGTTCAGATGGCTTCATGTAGATACCATGCTGGTTGGTGTGTTCCCTTTAAGAACTCATCTCCCTGGGTTTTTTTTTGTTGTTGTTGTTGTTGTTGTTGCAGGAAAGAAGACAGCACAGAGGCAAGTACACCAAACTGGAAAATATTTACATCCCTCCCAACTAACTAGCGGAGCCAAGGTGGCCCCATGATTCGCGATCCCTTCCAGGGAGCTGAGCTACAAGCCAAACGACCATCTTCCTATTTCAAGTCACTCCTGACAACGTCTCTACTCTGTATAATACCAACCAGGGAACCAAAGAGATGGCTGTTAACTGTCAGAAGCCCGTATGTATTGGCACAGAGTGGCGGAAGGAGCCGGGGGCTGGAGTCCCAAGGTCCTGGCTGGCTCAGCCACTCCTAGGCTTTGTTCCTGCACGGATTACTAACCTTCTTAGAATTTCCACCTCTTCATCGGTTTGAGGGGCCTAAAGCCTACTTGAGAGTTTTGTTCCGACAACCTAATGAGCTCATGGCTGTGAAAGTGCCCTGAACTCTAAGATGCTTCCCACGTGTCAGGGATCATTGTTGTTGGTAAAGTGTGATTCCATCCTCTCTCACTCACGTACTGACGTCTGCTCAGGAGGGCTGTCTGCCGTAAGTGCTCATTACAGTTCTACGTAGCTGCCAGCCAAGATGGGTGATGTGAGGCCTGGCAGCATGATGGCTTAAGAGACATCTGAGTAGTCATCTTGCTATTCTAGAGCTCCTGCTGGGCTAGCCTGTGCAAAACATTGTATGTGTGTGAGCACTTTCCTAGGGAGAGAGGCCCTGGATTTCACTAGATTCTCAAATGAGACTGGGACCCCCAAGCGTCAAGCACTGCTAGTCTAGGGTGGAAGGACTCTTATTAAGGAACCTGGAGACCCAGCTCTGCCTCTAACTGGCCAGTGACTTTGAGGCCATCCCTTGGCCTCTCTGGGCCTCAGTTCCTCATCTGTGAAATGGGTGTGACCACGTGCCCTCCAGCATCCCGCCCTGCTTGGACCTCTGATGAGTCTGTAGCCCCTCCGTGCGTTGAGCCCTCCGTCAGAGGAGGCTCGTCCCGCTGCAGCAAACATCATCTGGGTCCTTTCTGTGGGGTAGCCTCTGGTCAGCTGGGAAGGTCCCGAACCCAGCCTCCTTGCTTCCAGAATAAGCGGAGATTTCTTCTTTTCTAAACATAGGTCACTTCAGGCCACTGTGTCCATGAATTTCCCACCCCCCACAAATAACCAAAGCACCCCAAAGTGCCCGAAGTACTGCAGCCCTGTTTCTGCTCGTCTGGCCCAGCAGTTAAAGAGCATTGTGGCCCAGTGGCTGTGCTCAGACCGAGAGGGTTTGCCCCTTCTTAAAGACTTCCCTGTAAACTGCAGGGCTATGAGGCCACCTCATTCAGCAACCAAGGGGCTAACAGGGACAGCTGAAACCTTAGCACCCCGAGAAAGGCCGAACGCCTGGTGCAACCTGATTAGCTGAGTTCTTTCTTGAAGCAGAGGTTGATGGCAGGAAGGCAGCTGGTGGGGGTGGGGTGTGCTCTCACGTCTGGGACCTCAGCAAAACCAGGGCTGGGCTCACACAGGTCCCACGACCCATAGGACAGACCTCAGAGAGTTCCTAGTCTATAGTCCTCAGGCCAGATCTGGCTCACAGACATGTCTTGTTTAGCTTATGTCTTTTGTTTTGTTTTTTAATTGAGGTTAAAACGTGTAGCATAAAATTTACCGTCTTAACCATTTTTAAATGCCCAGTTCACTGGCATTAAATGTATTCACATCATTGTGCAACCATCACCACCATCCATCTCCAGAACATTTCCATCTCCCCAGTTTGAAGCTCTGTCCCCATTAAACACTAATCCCCTATTTTCCCCTTCCCCAGCCCCTAGCAAGCTCCCTTCTACTTTCTGTCTCTATGAGTTTGTTGACTCCGGGGACCTCATATAAGTGGAATCACACAGAATTTTTTCTTCTGGAACTGATTTATTTCACTCAGCGTAATGTCCTCAGGTTTCATCCGTGTTGTAGCATGTGTCAGAATTTCCTTCCTTTTCAAGGCTAAGTAATACTCCATTGTGTGGGTAGATCACATTTTGCTTATCCATCTACCTGTTGATGGACAATTGGGTTGCTTCCCTCTCTTGGCTATTGTGAATAATGCCATGAACATGGGGGTACAAATACCTATGTTGTATTTGTTAATATTGGAATTAGCAAAAAACGTTTAAAAGCCAAGAGATTTCTCATTAATATCTGAATTTTTGGCTTCTTTTGGAAAAATAGTGAATCTGGCAACTCAGGGCTTCTAGCTTCCTGGCCACACTCAGAGCTGAATGAGGCCAGCCACTCCCTCCCCTACCTACAGTCACACAGCCTGGGGGGCCTCAGGCCCCCGATCCCTCCTGGTCTCCTCCTCGCTCCCCACCTCACCTGCCTGGTCTGCCCAGCACCCTCCGGTTACGGGTAGAAACAGAGACCAGAGAGGCACAGTGAGCTGTGCCCAAGGTCTCATGGGCGGGATTGTGATGTGACTGCTGTCACCCAGGAAGGCTTGGACTGGAGTCTGGTTCCAGCTCTGCCACTTGCCTGCCCCTGTGACCTTGACCTTTCTGAGCCTAAGATTCCTCTTTCGGAGGGAAATGGGAGAGACGGAACCTTCTCCGACATCCTTACGGAATCGTTGAGACAGAAAGAAGGGGACGCGTGGTGACTGGAATGTGGGGTTGGGATATGAGGGGCTTATTAACAGCACAGACGGGGCAGGCAGCTTAGGGTTTGGGGGTCTGTTTCTTCATCTGCAAAATGGGAAAAGGGACCATGCCTCCCCCACGGGCTTATTGTGAGGAGTAACTGAGACAGGGAAGCTTAGAGCCCCAGCAGAGGGCTCGGCACACTGCAGGTGCTTCACACGGGTTACTTTGGAACAGGTGAGGGCTGCGTTCAAGGGCTCCAAATCCCCACGGCAGCAGAGAAACACCCAGCAAGAGATGTGATGTCCTGGTGTCACCGGGATAGCCTGGCTGCCGAGTCCTTCCGCCTGATTTCAGAGCCTACCCTCTGCCTTTTACCTTCTGGGGGCCCTGGCAGGTCAGCCGCCTCTCTGAGCTGCAGATCCCCAGCAGGAGGTGGGTGAGAAACGTAAGGTGCCTGGCACAGAGTCGACGCTCAGTAGAGTTTAGTTTCCCTCCTTCCCTTCCCAAGCAGAAGTCTCTCTCTCAGGTGAAAAGTATGGCATGTTTTCCAAATATTTCCAAAAAATAAAAGAGGAAAAAGTGTAGTTTCTAGCCTCCCACTGGAGCTCTCCCGGGTTCGTGTGTTCTTGGGGTTGAGGTGTGTCGCTCACTGGGGTTCCTTCCTTCATCCAACCAGGGACCGCTACAGACCTGGAGTTACAGCAGGGAACAAACAGACCAAATCCCTGTTCCCGTGGGCAGGTTTTATACCAGTCAATAGCTTAGTCGGCCGATCATCGCTCATGAAGTGCTTCTTCTGAGCTGGCTTTACGAGGGGCCCTGGCTTCACCCTCAAGGCTCATCTCTGTTGCTGCATGTGCTTTGCCCCAGAAGGCATGCTTGTCCTGAGCCCCTACTGTCACCCACTACTGGGTCTTTCTACCCACCGTGCTGTTTCTGTTACCTCGGTCCATCTCAGAGTCCCGGCCAGGGGCCCCTGAGTCACTTCAGGGCCAGTGAGACCCTCCTGAGGGGAGCCATCCATCCCACTGTACCTGGGAAACCTAAGAGGCCAGGTGTGGCCCCGGCAGAGCCTCACCTCTCTACCTTTAGGCTTTGGATGGGTGAAACGGGAAGGTGGATGGAAAAAGCCCTTGGTCAGCTCTTAAGTTCTGCATAAATATATAGGATTTGATCTTCACGTGATGGAGAGATGAGAGACTACCTGGTGTAGGAGAGAGATTAGGGTTTAAAACAGAATCACCGGTCTGGAGTCTGGGTTCTGCAACCTCTTAGCTCCGAGATCATGGGAAATTCACTTCCCCTCCTCAGTTTACTCACTTGGCAAATGGAGCAATAAATTACCTGCCTTAGCACCTGCCGGGAGCGTTAATAGACACACTGCATGGGAAAGCACTTCGCAGACTTCAGTGTGGTACATACACTTTCATGTCATTAATTCACATCATTAGTTAAATGCACATCCATTATGTACCTACTGTGTGCTATTATGAACAAGGTGGTCTGTCTTATGACAGTTTGGAAGAGGTATCCAGGCGAAGGAAGAAGAGAATTGCTTGTCAGATGGTTGTACTGCACATTCATAGATCGTGATTAGCAACAGCCAGCGAGTTGGCATGGCAACATTTCCCCATGAACTGCTAGGCGGTGTTCTTAAAATAGGTTCACTAGAGGTGTGGCAGAAGCGAAGACACACAGAGTCCACGTGGTCTGATGGCTCTGCCTTTCCCAGGTAGGCCAGTAGTGCAGTAATTAAAATAACAGATCTGGAAGCATCCATTGTTAGAGCTAGAGACTTTAGCAGTAGCTCCTTGCCTTTTCCCATTTGATAGGTGAGGAAACTGAAGCCCAGAGAGGTTAAGTGAACACCCATAGTTGCACAGCCTCTTGATGGCATATGGAGCCGAATCTGGTTCTGATATTTCGTACAGGGTTCTCCAGCTGTGCCACGATGCCCGTTCTTCTGATTTGGAATTTTAGATCTGGGTCTGATGAAACTAATTTTCTAATGATTACAATCCACATGTCATCACTTACCGACATTTATTCTATCAAAGAATTTTCCCCACGTTTCGCCCTGGGGAAGCCCTGAATCCCAAGATATCACGAAAACTCACTTACTTCTCAGCTAGGCTGAGATGATTGTAGTTTAAATCCACCCCTTCACAGCCTTCCCTACCTTAGTTTCCCAGTGTGAAAATGAACCAGCATAGTTGATCGAAAGTTTATGAATCACTCTGTGATGAGATTACTGTATGAGCTTACTTATCCATCATCGCAGAGGACGGGGAGCCCAAATCCTTTAAAAGATGAGTTTCTTTCTTTCTATTTGTGTTACTCAGCAATTTGTTGAGTAAACTTCCAGACTTGAGTGTGGCTTTTTACATTCAGGCTGGTAAGCTATTTTTTAAGAGATTCACAGCTCTTGTTTAATTCCAGGGTGAAATTCCAGGTCTGGAATGAGAAACTTCTTGAGAACTCAAGCCACATCGGAGAATAGGGTGCTAGACATTTCTGACATATTTTAGACATTCAGCCTCTTTTTCTGTATTCAGACAGTGCCTTGCAGTTGGAGGGGCTCTGGGCTGGGAGTCAGGGGACAGGTGTAGCAGGAACCCTGCCACGCCCCCTCTCTAGGCTACCAGTAGAAGATTGCCCTCTGTAGTGATCATTCTTCACCCTGGTTGCATGTTGGACTCACCTGGAGAGCAGTTAGAAGTCCGATGCCCAGCTCCCTCTCCAGGCCACCTAAGTCAGGTTGTCTTGCGTGGGTCCCAGGCAGGGATCTTTACCCCAGTGATTCTAATGGGCAGCCAGGGAGAGAACCACAACACTACAGCCTCACAGTCCCTTTTCATTCTCCCATCCCGTGTGTTAATTAAATTCCCAGATGCCATTGTGTGTTTCTTTTGTGTCAGACTCATTTATTTTTGTTCCTTGCTAGGAAAGAAACGTATCCTCAGAGTTGACAGGAAGATAGTTCTCATCTTTGGAATATTTTGGACCATGCGTCAGCGTGGTAACTTCACCTTTTAAGCATCTAGCGGACCTATGAAAATGAAATGCGTAGCATGCTGTAGCATTCAGCTCCACTGCAAGCAGAGCTGGATGCCAAGCACTTGGTGGCTGATCAGGGCATGGTTACACGAAAGTTCAGATTATACAATTGAGTGATGCAATAGGCACACAAAGGAGATTTCTTGGGTACAGTTGCTTGAATCCTTAAATCTTCCAGAAGTAGATATTCTAAGTCCAGTGTGATATATAAATTGACCAGTTGTGTAAGCAAATAGAAACAGATTTCTATGCGGCATTTGCACCAACGGCCAGCTGGGTTCCTACCTGGCTCTGAAATAAATTTTTTGGAAATTCTCTGGTACTTTAATGGGCAGAGAAGAAGAAAGCCCTGGGGTTTGTGGATGTATTAGGTCCTCTTTCCTGTTTTGTGAGAGTTTCTAGAAAAAGATAGTATATGCCTTGGATCTAAAGCTGCTTTTAAAAAGTCAATAGGCTTAGGATGGAAGGATTGGGCTTGCTTTATCCCGTTTCTCTAAATCTTACTCTGGTTTCAGCAAGCACAGCTCCCGTCCAATCTAACGTCTGCATCCTTGGCATAAAGGTATTACATAGAGTCGTGGGAAGACTAATGTGGGAATTGATACCATCAAAATAAGGTTTGCTTTAATAACAATTTTTTTTGTCTTTGAAAAACATCATCAGGTTATGCCCAAAGGTAGACTGATGATACCTTTATATGGTGGCAGAATAAGGGAAGAGAAAGACGAATGTGCTGAAAACTCGGTATCAACTCTATCCATATTTTCTTTAAAGTAAAGTGATATAACACATTGTTTGCAAATAGGACATTGAAAGTGATGGGGACAATAAATACCTAGGCAGCAATGTTATAACTATTAACTATTAGACTTTACATTGGGACAAGGGCAAGTTCTGCCTGTCACAGACATTGGAGAATGGGTTATGAGCCAGATACCTGGGGTTCGAACTATGACTCTGCCACCAACTGGTTGTGCAAGTTTGAACGGAATACTTACCTCTCGCAGTCTCAATGTCCTCCAGGGAAACATTAGGGAAGGTGTGAGCCTTAATGAGAGAGCACAGGTTTTTTTTTTAAAAGCACTCAGCACATATTAGTGCTCTGTGAACATTGAGAACCTTCCCTCAACGTTTTGAAAATCGTCCAGACACATTTCAGTGCCATGGTGGGACATGCACCACCAACCTCGGCTGGGTGACTAAGATGATCTCCCAGCGTTCAGATTTGCACAACCAAATTTGCTGGTGAAGCAGGAAAGGGACTTGGGTGTCCCTGGCAAAGGTGATGAACATGGCTTGTGAGTTCATTTTGGCAGAACCTCCCCGGTCTCCTCACTCTTCCAGGTTGAATCCTGGGCAGATATCACATGAAAGCTGTGAAGCACAGACATCAGTTTGGAAACTGTGTACTTTCCTCCTGGATCCCGAATGCACAATAACTAGACACCTTGCAATTGCATGAATCTAAAAGGACTCCTATATCATACATCTCTATCAACACCGGGTCAGAATTTTGGCAGTCCATGCTCTGCCCCTCCCCTCGGTTAGAAGCATTGGTTCACATGGAAGTGGTCTGGCAACATAGGCGGACCCCACTTCCTTTTGGATGTTCTGCAGTGGGACCCTCCCTTGGGTCCTGGAGCAGTGGCTGTCCCCAAACTCCTGCCTGCGGTGAAATGAACAGAGCAATCAGTCCTCGGAGATGCCCATCAGATTCCCGACCAGTTGTGAATCAGACTCAATACTCATTTCTGTGTTTTCAAGATTTGTAATGATTGCTCAATCTTGTGTAAAATAGGCTGGCATTTTCTCTTGTTACCAAGATGTATTTTTCTATGTTAGTTAAATGTATAATTTGTGTAATTTTGTACATTAAAATGTATCCTTTTTCACAGTTAAAGTTGTTTTTTCTTTTTTGAATGTTTAACTTATTGATGGTTCCTTACATAGTGTTGTAGACCCTAACACAATACAAAAAGGCAACGAATCCAAGACTCTTCATTTTTGGTGGGGAATAAACGATCTTCCCAGAAGTCAAATCCACTTCTCACAAGTAATCGAGTGATGTCCTGTACGATCCATTATATGCCTGCATTGGTTTACCATTTTTGCCGTAACAAATTTCCATGAACCTAGGGGCTTAAAACAACACATATTTAATATCTTACAGTTATGGAGAAGAGAGGTCCGGAATGGGTCTCACTGGGCTATAAATCAAGGTATTGGCAGGGCTGTGTTCTTACTGGAGACTGTAGGGAAGAATTGGCTTCCTTGCCTTTTCCAGATTCTGTAAGCTGCCAGCATTCTTGGGGTCGGGCTCCCTTCCTCCGTCTTCAAAGCCAACAGCATTGCATCTGCAAATCTTGCTTTGGCTGTGGCACCTGCCTCTGTCGTCACATCTCCTTCTCTGACTCTGACCCTCCTGTCTCCTTCCCTCTTTCACTTATTAAGGACTCTTGTGATTACATTAGGCCAACCTGGATAAACCAGGATAATCTCCCCATCTCAAGATCCTGAACTTTATCACATCTGCAAGTTACCTTTTGCAATGTAAGGTAACATATATACAGGTTCTGGGATTAGGAGGTAAACATCTTTGTGAAAAGGGCATCATTATTCTGCCCACCACAATCCCCTATGAACTGATTTGGAGGCAGCAGAGGAAAACAAACATTTTAGAATCAAACAGGCCTGCATTTGAACTGGATCCCTGCCACTTTCTGGCCATATAACTTTAGGGAGGTTGCTTTACTTCTCTGAACCTTTTTCCTTATTTCCACAATGAGTGTGATAATCCATTACTTGCCTCACAGATTTGCTGAGTGTTATCCACCTAGCAATAAACTACAATTCCCTTTTTCTCATTTTTATAACTTATGAGGTTTTTTAAAAAAATCTTTGTCTCCCTGCAGGCTGGTGGGTGCATTTCCTAACTTATACCCTGGCTTTTTTTTCCTGCCTCCCTTCTTCTGTTACACTGGGGTTACTGGTCTTGAGATGAGGAGATGTTGTAGAAAGAACTCAGACAAGCCTGAGGTGGAATCCCAGCATGGTCACTTCCTGGAGGTTAACTTGAGCAGTAGGTTTAAGCTTTGTCATCCTCAGCATTCCAGCCTAGAAACGGAGGGGACAACATCTGCCAAGGGGGCTGCTGAAAGCACGATGTAACGTGTGGAAATAAGCAGTGTGTTCATAGACCCTGACCTATTGTAGGAGCTCAATAAAAGTCAGATCCCCCTTCTTCAGTAAAGTCAGGAGGAAAATAAAGTCAGTGACACAGTGGATGCCCAAGATGTGTGTTGGATGAATGTGGAATGATTAGTTGCCCAAGGTTGCATGGAGGACAGGATTCAAACTCAAAAATCTAGTCTCTTCTAACTATGCCAGGTTCATGCCTTTGTCTCCCCTTTCCCAGTGGGAGCTCTTCAGCCAGGCTTCCTGGGGGAGGGAAAATGATACCGGTTAAGATGCAGACTCTGGGACCAGACTACTGTGTTTCAATTCAAAGTGGCATCATTTACCAGCTGTGACCCTAGACAAGTTACTTATCTCCCTGAGACTCAGTTTTCTCATTTGTAAAAGGTGGCTAAAACGGTACGTATCTCAAAGGTCGCTGTGAGCCTTAAAAGAGTAACTGTATGTAAAAAGTCTACAATGGTCCTTGGCATGTAGTAAACTCTGTAAGTGGGAATCATTCTTATACTTCCTTGCTTCTGCACAAAGACAACTCTTTCTCTTCTCCCTCTGTGTTACTCCCTCCTAATCTTGACAACTGCCTAGCCCTTTCTCCCAATGAAAAGGGTTTTCTTGGTAAGTAGTGAGATCTCCATCACCAGCGGTATTTAAGCAAAGCTGGAGAGACAGTCTCCTCAAGATGTGAGAGCAGATTCAGGCAACCAAGTATGAGGATTGACCTCAAAAGTTTCATCTAACTCAGATTCTTGGTTTCTCTGATGTTTCTATGAGTTTGGTCACCACAAATAGTTTTGGAGCTTTAGAAGAAGTTTCTGTGTGGTCTTCAACAGGAAATTTCCTTGCCTGGAATGTGCTGGGAACAGTATTTCACAGGACAGATAGAAGGTTTCATTAAAAACACACTTGCACTGCACTCCAGAGTCTTGCAGAGTCTGGGACTCCTGGAACCAGTGAGGCCGGGTACTGAAGGGACAGTTCCCAGCACTGGAAGCTGGCAGGGTGAGAGGTGGGGTGCAGCACAAGGCACTGAAGTTCCCAGCTGGGTCCCCACCCAGCCTGTTGCCGCATGTCTGAACTTGCTCGAGGAGCGGGTCGGCAGCTGGTGATTCCATCCATCCAGAAAGAGCAGCTGGGACCACTATGTCCCTGGAGACTCTTAGGACTCTCTGCCTGATAATGATCAGGGAGAAATGAGCGAGGGTATCTAGGGAAGGCACATGGCACCTGGCTTTGAAGAGGGGTAGAGGGGAGCCCCAGCAGAGCGACCCCCAGGCCCCTCGCCCTTCACCCTGGCCCTAGTCAGAGGAAGCCTGGGACTCCCAGGCTGCAAGCTCCTAGCTCAGCAAGGGTACGCTGCATCAGGGGTCATGGGAAGTGACCCTGGAATGGGGAATATTTGTCTGGGTGACTGACAAGAGTGTGTGCGTGTGTGTGAGATGATCTATCTCTTTGTGTGTCTTTTTCTGGAGCGTTTCTATTTAAGCTCCCGACTACCCATATTTCTGGTGTGGATTTGTGTGTGGGCGTCCTGTCGGGGTTTATGCGTGTGGAGTCATCTTGTGAGTTTGCCTTCGGCGTGAAAATCTCTTTGTTGTGTGGATGTTGCAGGCATGAGCCTCGTGTACATGTATGAGTCGTTGGTTCACATGCAAGCGTGTTCTTCTGTTGTCTGTCAGTGTTAACGTGGACCCAGCACAGGAAAGAATCCCTCTTTCTTTGCTGTTTCATCCTTCCTGGTGTGCAGCACTGCCCGGTACACTATGTGTCTGTTTGTCTGTGTCTGTTTGTCTCTTTCCTCCTTGGAATGTCAGCTCGCAGAGGGCAGAACTCGGTCTATTTTGTTCACAGTACTGTCCCCAGTGCCAACAACATGCTAGGCACCAGCAGGGCACTCAATATAATAGTGCTGAGTGAATGAATGCAGTGTCCGGTGTGTGAGAGCCTCTCTCTGGCTGTGCAATCAATCTCAGTGTGTTTCTGTCTATGCGCTGGGTTGCGTGACTGACAATTTCTGGGGTGTGTGTGTGTGTGTGTGTGTGTGTGTGTGTGTGTGTCTGACTAGGAATATGTACAAGCATGTATGTGTGTGCAAAATTGTCTCTGATGTGCGTGAAAGAGCCTACATATATATAGGGAGTGTGTAGTGTAATCGACTCTTGTGTGTGCCAGCATGTTTGTGCAATTCTCACGTGTTTGTATGGCATAATTGTCTGGTGTGCTAGTACCAACCTGTGTGTGCGTGCTCGCGGTTAGCAACCCTCGCACTCCTCGCGTCCCGCGCTCAGCCTGGGGGCGGGGAGCGGGGTGGGCGGCGAGGGCACTGCGGTTCTGCTGCCCGCCCTCGGCGCTGCGGCGAGGGCTCGTCACGGTCCCTCCCCGCCCTCGCTGCGGTCCCCGCCTCCCGGTCCTTTGTAGCCTGCCGCTGCGCTCTCGGACAGCCGCCCGGAGGCCCCGCCCCTGCCCCGCCCCGCCTCGCGTCCCGCCCCGCCCCGCCCCTCCCCTCCTCGGGCCGCAGTCTCGCCTGGGCAGACTCGGCCCTCACGGAGCGCTGAGCTCGGCACACAGCGGTGGCTAGGGCCGCGGGTGGGCGGGAGCGCGGGCTGGCTGCCGGCCTTGGACCGGTATGGCGGATCGGCGGCGCGCGTGGAACACGGAGGACGACCTGCCCGTGTACCTGGCGCGGCCGGGCAGCGCGGCGCAGACCCCGCGCCAGAAGTACGGCGGCATGTTCGCCGCGGTGGAGGGCGCCTACGAGAATAAGACCATCGACTTCGACGCGTACAGCGTGGGCCGCCGAGGCTCCGCGCGCACACCGCGCAGTGCTGGTCGGCTCGACGCGGTCGGCCTGCCGGGGCCCGGAGGCAGCGAGGACACGGCCAGCGACGTGAGTGATCCCTCGGGCTCGGCAGTCAGTTCGCCGGGCGAGCGCGACGAGCGACCGCCTGCGCTGCGCATCCGCTGCCCCGCGCCCCGCGACCTGCCACTCGGCCGGGACAATGTCCAGGTACCCTCGGGGCGCGCGTGGGCCGGACGGAGGGGACGGGACCCTCGGGTCGCTGGGCGTGGGGCCGCCCGAGGGCAGTGCCCGGGCAGGAGTGCTGGGGCCACTGCGGCCAGGCTTGGGAGAGCTACGGAACGCCCTTCCCCCACCCCATCATTCAGGAGGTTCGGAGAGGTTGTGCGACTCGGTCAGCGTTGGCCAGCATAGTCCGTGAGACTCCAAAGGGTCTTTCGAGATCCAGCACCCCCGCTCCTCCACTGCAGAAAGAGAGAGCGAGGTTCTGAGAAGGGAAGTAAGTTGGCTAAAGCCGCCACATGGTCCCTTAAAGCGCAGAGGGACCTCGGGTTAATTTCATCCAAGGATCCTCATTTTCTGCTTTACGAAAAGACAGGGAGCTCTGTTCCGCATTCATCCCTTCATTTATTCACTCACTCATGAGGAATTATAGAGCACCTACTATGTACCAGGCGCTGGGAGAGGTTCAGTGAAACGCCTGTGATCACATGGCTTAAAGCTTAAGCCTTTCCTGAGTGCTCCCTCTGTATTTTCCGGGGGAAGGATTTGGTTAAAGATTTAGATCGTGGGGCAGACAGAACTGGAAACCGCTAGCCGCAATCACCGACATCTTCAGAGGATGCTCCTGAGTCCCACAGCACAACGCCTGTGTGCTCACTTCACAGCAAGTTGATGGCAGAGAGGGGGTTTGAACCGGGGTCAGTAGCTTCCTAGACTTGGAGGTCGCCCCCCCCACGAAAGTGGGGAAACATCAGGGAGAGGGAACGCCAGGCCGTGGGCCCTATGGCTCATCTCCCTTTCGCTGGGGTCGCCAGAGCATTGGGGGAAGATGGGTAGACGACCCAGCTTTGGGATATATGGGTGAGGTGCTTGGAAAACGGAAGTTGGAGCACCCGAGGGCCGATGAGCTGTAGCCTTACCCCAGAACTCCATGTCTTAGCACTGCTCAGGTCCCAGGCCCCTGATAGGTGCTGGCTTCCCTGTTTAGCACTCCGGCCCCACCCTAGGACAGGGTGGGTAACAAATTCATTGTGAAAATTAAATCAGTTAATGCCGCTAGGTAGTGAGCATACAATAAGTGTTTGTTGTTTATTTGAGTTTGATCCTTATCATTTTTATTAACCCTTCTCCCCTTAAATGCTCTGAGAGGCATACAGTGAGCCCGGAGGAGGCAGAGCTTGATCTGGACAGAAATCTGGGAGGGCTTCCTGGAGGAGTGGGGTGGGGGGCTGGGCTGGCCTGTGGCTGCTACGACCCAATAGTGGGTCTCCTCCTGCCCCCACCCCCACGCCCCGGGTCTTCAGTCTCGGTAGCTCGGGAACTCTCCGTGGTCCTGAATCCTGAGCCTCGCAAGATGAAAGTCTACAGTGAGGTGTGTGTGTCTGTGGGGGTGTGTGTGCAAGGAATGGAGATATCGAGAGGGTCCCGTCTCCTTGCCCCTATCCCTTCTATATCTTGCCCTGCCCACCTCCTTCCCTAGTGTCCGACCTCGCTTGGGATCCAGGCTTCACAGCCCGAGCGGGAGGCTTCGGGGCCGCGGACCAAGAAGCCGGGGCCAATACCGGAGAATCCTAGTTTCCAGTCAAGGCTCTGCGTCCTCTTGAGCCTCAGCTTCTTCATCTGTGAAATGGGGGTGGCATCTCCCAGCCTCTCTCAAGGCGTGGTGGAGTATCAGGGAGGCGAGAGAGCTTTGTGCACGGCCGGGAGCTGTGCAAGAGCGTCCCTGATGGACCTGCAGTCAATGTCACCAAAGCCAGCATCGCCCCTGGGCTCTGTCTGGGACGGCTCCGCAGCCGCGCCTCGGCCCTTGGGGACGCTGATCCCTTCACCTCTCCCACTGCTCTTTCTTCTCCCCCACTAGCCTTCTCCCCTTTCTCCATTGCTTCCCGGGTACTGGACAAAAGGCAGCGCCTCCGGCGCGCCAAGGGCTCCAGGAGCACGCGAGGTTCGGAACTGTGGAGCCTAGGTGATCGTGGTCTCCCTTGTGGGGGAGAGTTTTACTTTCTGCGGACCGAGCAGCCACGGGGTTCGGGTTCGGGGGCCGGCGGGCCTCGCTGCTCCTGAGCTTTGCAGAGGGTGCCGGGGCCCTTCCCCCGCGCCCGTAAAGCTCTTTCCCGGGGAGGGAGGAGGGGTTTCTGCGGCGCAGGCGCAGCGTTTGCCGAGGCCCAAGGCTGTGCAACTGCGGCGCTTTGTACCCGGGAAGTCCACTTGGGAGCGGTGGTCTGTTTGGCCAATAGCAGACGAGTGCCCCTCCCCCTATACGCAGGAGGTCTCCTCTCCAATCCTGGAGCTTCCCTGCCCAGACTGAAGCCTGGGAGGGGCCCTGGTTCGTGGAACCTAGCCCTTAGCAACGCTGAGGAAGGGGATGTAGAGTCAGAGAGAGGGAGACCTGCAATTTCCGGTCAGCAACAAGAATTTAGACCCCAACTCAGAGCCAAGAATGAGCTCTAGACAAGTTGTGCAGGAACCTGGCTTCCAGATACTGCTCTGCTGCAGCTCACATGCTTTGTATCTAAGATTTCATTCTATCTCTGTAAGCCTCAGTTTCGCCCCTGTGAAATGGGAAACTTATGGCCTAGTGTTCCTGGAATACTAAGCCGTTTCTATTTTGTGAACATAAAACCCTATCTCCACTTTAAGGCCCAGGCATCTCTGGCCTTCTGTCCTGGACTGGAGGACTGGCCTCCAGGTGGCAGTGGAGGTAAAGGCTTCAGGCCCTAACCTGAGTGGTGGGAGCTTTACCAGGCCTGGCCCCCCCCCCCCCCCCTGTGTGGCAGCTGGAAGTAAAGAAGGTGGGGTCTTTTTACCGAGCCTGTGGGTTTGGGTTTTATAGGCAAAAAGTAGAAGGTTGGCATTTTAATCTGCCTGGATTTGGGAGGCACCTGTCTAGCCCTATGGGGGCTTACTAGGGCTCCCCCGCTTTCCCCCTCTTCCCTCTTTCCTCTTCTGTCAAGAAGTTAATCAAGCTAGCCCAGGACTCCTGCCCACCTCTCCCCAAAGCAACACCTGTATTACGGGTGCTGGGGCTGGTGTCCACTCTCCACTGGGAACCAGGACATCCTTTTCCCCCTCCTGACCGCTAGCCTGTCCTAGGGGCTCTGGGCTCCTTAGTGCCAATGGTCTGGCTCTGCAATCAGCAATCACTGTCTGGTAGACAAGCCTCTGGGGATAAGCCGGTGGCCCCAATGGCAGGGGGCCCTGTGATGAGAGAGGGGCTGCAGGCAGTAGAGCAGGTCAGTCACTAATTAGGGCTTTGTCTCTGGGGTCCCTGCTGCAGGGAGGGAGGGAGGCTGGTTCAATGATGGGGGTGGGAGGAGTGGCAGGGAAAGGTTTTATGGAGAAGCCCTAGGAGGTGAAACTGGGAGAATAGATAGACTTCTGTCTGAGGTAAGATATTCAGAGAGAGGACACAGTTTGAATAAAGGCTTGGACTTAGGGCTGGAGATGTGCTCGGTCTATTCAGGGAGTGGCGCAGCGGAGGGACTAACGCAGGCTGTGGAACGAGAGGCCTGGGCTGGATCCTGGAGGGCCTCGAGCGCACCAGCAGCCGGGGCGGGTTCTGGGCACCCGGCCCACACTCCCTCTCCCACGCAGATGTTCGGGGAGGCCTGCAGATGCACTGCTGCACACCTGTGGCGCTGCCCACGGCCTCTGCCTGCGCACCCGAAGTTCATCTCTGGCTTTTAAAGGAGCCCTGAAAACCAGACCTACCCAATCCGAGAGCGAGGCCGGGGACCAGCAGAGGGCGTGTGCGCGGGGTGGGGGTCGGCGGGGCTGGGCGGTTGGGGAGGGGCGGGGGCGGGGGGTGGAGTGGGGGAGATCTGAAGGGAAGCGCTTCCTGGTTCGAGCCGAGAGGGGCGAATCGGGCTCGGCTCCGCGCCGCCGGGAGGAGCTGTCTGTCTGCAGCCCCCTCCTCCCGCCCTCGCCTCTCCCTCCTCCTCCCGCCCTCCTCGCGGAGCCGGGCGGTGCTGGCAGCCGGAGCGGCAGCGGCGGCGGGCGGGCCGAGCAGCCGGGGCAGCCGGGCGCGTGGGCAGCCGCGGGCGCCGAGCCTCCGTCCCTCTCTTCACTGAGCCCGGGCCTTTGTCACCGCGCCCGCGGGGAGCGGGACCGAGAGACAGCCAGACAGGGCGAAAGCCAGCCCCACAGGTCCACCGGCCGGGCGGAGGGCGCCAGAGGGGGGCCATGTCTTACCAGGGCAAGAAGAGCATTCCGCATATCACGGTAAGCTGGGCCCCCGCCCTGGCCCCGCCGCTCTTGGCGAGGTGGTGGTGGTCGCCGCCGGGGTCGGGATCCGCTGGGGGACCTAACGGGCGGCCCCCGAGGGGCTTTCCTGCGTCGCGGCGGGTGGGGCGGGGCCGGTCTCGGCCTTGCAGCCTCCTCCCCCCAGCCTCTGGGGACAATGCGGGGGAGGGCAACCCGGCGTGGCGTGGCGGGGCGGGGCGGGAGCCTCGGGTCCCTCTCCCCGCGGGCTTGCAGCGGATGGCTTGGACCCGGAGGATGCGGAGCCGAACAAAAGAGGGAGGGGCTCGGTGTCCGAACCCCCTCCCTCCGGCCCTGGAGCTGAGCCTCCAGCGGGCGCCCTTTGCACAGTCTGGCTGTTGCACCTCGCGACAGCGTTTCTTCCCCGCCAGAGTAAGGAAAATGATCGACCACCGCCCCTCCCCCACTCCCCCCCCCCCCGACTCCCCGCCCAAACCGATGAAGTGGAAGTCTGGACCTAGAGACAGCGCCATGATGGAGGAGCCCCTCCCATTCCTCACTGCAACTAAAAATAACCTGATGGGGCGGCCCTGGCGGCTGTGTCCCGGGAAGGGTTAACACTGGGGGGTGGGAATGGTGGCGGTGGCTGAGCAGTTCTCGGTGTCTCTGGGTGTGGCCGGAAACAAAGGATCCCTGGTCTTTATGCTTTGTCTCAGGGTGGGGAGCTGAGGACACAGCGGGTCCAGAGACCTGGCCTCCGCCTCATTCCCTGCCTGGCACCAGAGTTGAACCAAACCATTCCTGAGGGATGTGGACCACAGGTGCTGGTGAAACCCATGGGCCTTGGGTGGCTGATATCTGAGCAGCCAGGTGCTGGAAGGCATGATGGAATCCTCCAGGGCAATGCTTGAGGCTTGAGGGCAGGAGACCTAGCATCCTCCTTTATCCAGAATCCAGGCTCAAGGATGGTCCCAGAACACCTTGGAGAGGGCAGCCGTGGGTAGGGGTGAAGAAACTGGCATTTCCCACTTGCCTGCCCAGTGTATTGTGGATCTTGTTTTCTTGAATCTTTTCAATAAATCTTTTGAAGGAGGCATTGTCCACATAAAGTTCTCAGAGGCTGGAGCACTGGTTGGGGAGGCAGTTGAGAGGAAGGTTGGGAAAGAACTGGGACCCCTTGCCTCCCCAGAACAGCCCTGCATTCTGCCCAACTCTGGATTGAGTCTCTCTTAGAAAACTCTTCCGCCCAGCTTCGGGTCTTGTCAGCAGACCTTTGCTGAGTTACTGTCCAGGGACGTGCCCCCTGAGGGTGGGGACCACCTCTTGCCCATCCCTAATCCTTGCCCTCTGAGACACAGCGGTATAAGTGAGCAATCCCCTAACACTGTAGTCCGTTAAGAATCAATGGAAGGGATGTGGTTGCCCTGGGCTAGGCAGTGTGGGAGGAACGAACTGGATATTTGCATGAGCCGGTCGGGCTTTCCTCCTCTCCAACCCTGACCCCAGGGGAACTGAGGCAGGAGATGGAGGTAGAGGGGATGCAGTGACTGATGAGTCAGGAGCCCAGGGTACCTTTGTGACTATTGCCCATAGCAGGTCTGTGCCCCATTCAGGATCCCAGTTTCCAAGAAGCATGTTTAGCCAGATGGTCTTTGAGGCAGGTGTATGGGAACAGTGCCTCCGGAGTTGTGTAGTTCTGCCTGCAGGCTGTGGCTCTCTGGAGTGGAGATAAACTGCCCAGGCTTTTGCAGCAGACGGATCTGGGTGTGCATCTCTGCTCTGCCTCCTTTCTGAGCCTCCGTTTCACAGGACCATTTCACAGGACCCTTGAGCATCTGAGAGGACACTGGCAAAGTGCTTAGTGTTTCGTAGGCACACAGTAAGGGCTTCAGAACTGCTGGCTGATCCTGCTGCTTTAGTCCTTTGTGCGAAGCAGGTAGTCAACGCGTGTGTGAAAGAGAATCACATGGGGGCTTCCCTGGTGGCGCAGTGGTTGAGAGTCCGCCTGCCGATGCAGGGGACGCGGGTTCGTGCCCCGGTCCGGGAGGATCCCACATGCCGTGGAGCGGCTGGGCCCGTGAACCATGGCCGCTGAGCCTGTGCATCCAGAGCCTGTGCTCCGCAACGGGAGAGGCCACACACAGTGAGAGGCCCACGTACCACAAAAAAAAAAAAAAAAAAAAAAAAAAAGAGAATCACATGGAGTGAATCCCACAGCTTCAATAGCATGGGGAGGAGAGATGCTGAAAATGCCCCTTTTTTCCTGGGAAAGCTGTCCTTGATGAAACATTTGTGTTTAATTTGGCCCACATAGTCCGCTCCAGCTAGAAAAATGTGTGGTTTAAAGGAGAAGCCAGAGAGGATGGACTTGGATGGAGCTCCTTTGTAGGACCCACAGCTTCCTGAGGACCTTTTGCTGATAATGTACGTGGTCTGACAGGAACCAGAATGCCATTAAATGAATGGATAGGCATTGTGGCTTTCCACATGCTGCGCCCTTAACCTGTTCAATCAATAGAACTCATTTGGTAAGTTAATAATAAGCACCTGGTCTGTGCCTGCCACTGTCTGGGTGCTGAGGAAAGTGGGCATGAGATGGGCATGCCCTTTGCCTTCACAGTGTTTAGCAAAGACTGACATTTCAGCCTGAAATAGCCACAAAATGTTGGTGGGGGGGTGTTGTAAGGGGAAGTACAGGAGGCTGAGGAGACCACAGCAGGGACACCCAGCCTAGTCCTGGTGGGTGAGGAGGGAGGGGTTCTGTGGCAAAAGAGTATGGCCCGTTGGAGAAACTGAAGGAAAGTCAGCATTGCAGGAGCCTGACCTCTGTGACCAAGTGTGGCTTCTCTGTGCAGTTAGAGCAAATCCTGGAGACGGTTAAGATGTTTTTTGGCAGCCACGGTATGTGTGGCCTGTGGAGGGACCCAGTGGGGCTTAAGAAAGGACCAAGATACAGCTGTCAGCTGCATCTCCAGGTCCCCACCTGCTTGATGTTGGGTCACTGCTCCTGTGAGCCTCACTTTGCTCATCTGAGCAAAAGGGGTAAGGTCTCAGATTCAGCAGTGAAATTAGAGATAGGAGAGAGAGTATGTGAGCAGAGGAGGAAAAGGGACACTCCAGATAGAGCACTGTGTGGACAGAGGCAGGGGCACGGCTGAATCACAAAAATGCTCTACTCATGTTGACTATGGTGTCTTTTCCTCTTTTCTCTGCCTCAGCCTTTTTCTGAGATGCTAGAGTAGCCTGCTAGAGAAGAGGGAAGAAGCCAAAACACTTGGCTTCAGCCCCCAATGATTGTTTAAAACATTAGTAAAGCTCTCTTTCATGTATGGCTTTTTTTTTCAAAAATTAATGGCATAGCCGGGATTAATTTAGTTAAAATGGTTTTTCGGTGCCCACTGCGGTGGTTAAGTGAGTAGGGGCATCCTGGGCGTGGCTCTGAGCAAACAAAGGCACAGGGCTCGTGGCCCTGCTGAAGCAGCTGTCCCAACAGAGCCACTGAAGGCGGAGGCAGGAGTGTCCACCACCACGGTTATGAAGTATTGTTATTACAGAGAAGACATCGTGAGTTTGCAGACCATTACAGCATTCAAAAGGATTTCCGTGATCTTTCATTGGGTTTTCAGAACAGTCCTGTGAGGAAGGCAGCCTGTTTCCCAAAGAGTAAACAGGATTATAGAGACTTGGAAGCTTCTTTAATGGCTTGTGGAGGAATGAAGGGGTCCTGTTCAAGCAGGGAGGGTAGATGGGCTGGTCTGCCTGGTAAGAGAGTCACTGTCTGATTGAAATCTGTGTGTTTGCGCGCGTGCGTGTGTGTGTGTGTGTGTGTGTGTTAGATCAAACAGTAAAACAGTAAAGATGAGCAGAGAAGAAAGAGATTATTAAATAAAAATTACATCGGACTGAATTAGTTATTTTAATGGACAAATATGCAAAAAACTTGCTTCTTCCTGAGGATAGCATTCAGCGTACCTTATAAGTATCTAGTTTATCTCGTTGCCTTTTTTTTTTTTTTTTTTTTTCCCGGTATGCTGGCTTCTCACCGCTGCGGCCTCTCCCATTGCGGAGCACAGGCTCCAGACGTGCAGGCCCAGTGGCCATGGCTCACGGGCTTAGCCGCTCCGCGGCATGTGGGATCTTCCCGGACCGGGGTACGAACCCGTGTCCCCTGCATCGGCAGGCGGACTCTCAACCACTGCGCCACCAGGGAAGCCCTCATTGCCTTTTTATGCAAAGGATTTGACATGCCTAGAGTGATTTATCCTGCATATAGTGAAATCAGAGGGAAGTAGAATAGCAAGACTGAGGCTCAAGGAAAAGCAGAGACCAAACCTGCCAGTGATTTGGACCACTGGGAGTGTGCTTCTGGACATATGGTCCTGATTCAGAGCTTCTGTCATCCAGGGCAGAGAAGCAGACATTCTTAGTTAGGTCAAGTTCATGATCAGACAGGAAGAAGTGGGCCATTTTCTTTGGGGAAGAATTATTTTAAAATACATTCTTAAAAAGTGTTTGTGAACATACAAGTGATACTAAGTTGTGACATCTTCCATAACATAATGATGCCAACTTAGCCCTGATTGCCTGTGTCTTGTAATGAACTTGGCCAAGACTGAATACCCGGAAACACATGATATGACATATGTGAATGTACCAGGCACATAGTAAGTGGCTAACAGATAGACGATAGTTCCCTTCCCCAAACTCAGGCTCTCTTTGAGGAGATGAAAATTCAAAATGGCAGGTAATCAACGACTGTTAACTGCATATCTTAACCGTTTTGTTCCTTGAACTGTGCAAGGTGTCATGAGCAGTTAAAAAATACGTATTTCATGATCCTGACCTTTCCATCTAAGTGAAAAATTGCATATACATGGAACGACTTAAAAATGACCAAAGGGTAAGTGTGGAATAGAGCACGGGTGTTAGAGAAGTTCAGGGAAGGGAGGGCTCAGCATTGGCAGAAGCAAGAAGAGGTGCCCTCTTGGGGCTTAGGGGATGGCATGAGCTAGGTGTTGAGGGATTTGATTGGTGGAGACAGAGAAAGAATATGCAAGGCAGGTGGAACAGCAGGGTCGAGACCTGGGCTGGGGAGTGAATGTTGTCAGAAGAGAATAAGAGTTTTACATAGCTAAATCCGAGGGTGAGGATCTTGAAATAAATTTGAATGGTTGGGGGACTGGGGAATTCTACAAGGCTTTGGAAGTCAGGCAGAATGCACCCAAAGTGATGGAAATAGCCCATGGGTTCTAAGTCTGGCTTAAATGCAAATGGGGTGTTTGATCTTGGACAAGTCAGTTCTCTAGGTCTCAGATTCCTTTTCTTTACAGAGTTAGATTAGATAATTCAGCTCCTAGTTATAGGATATTCTGACTTTATTCTGTGGGTAATAGGAAGCCTCTGGAAGTTCTTGAACTGGGAGGATGGTATAATGAAGGCAACATGGAAGAATGTGGATTCTGAAGCCAGACTATTGGGATTTGAATCCTGGCTGCTCCACTTACTTGCTGTGTAATTTTGGCAAATCACTTATTTTCTCTATGCAGCAATTTTCTGATTTGTAAAGTGGTAATAATAGTAATACTCCATAGGGGTTTTTTTCCCTTGAGAATTAAATGACTTAATATATGTGAGATATTTAGAATAGTACCTGCACATAGTATATATGCTCTATGGGTTAGCGGTTATTATTTCTTACTGCAAGATGGTGTTATTAGTTAGCTTTGTTCCATAGCAAACAATCCAAAGTCTCAATGGTTTTCAGCAACATACATTTATTTCTTGCTCATGTTACATGAGGACCTGGATTGGCTGTAGCTTTGCCCCTGGCTCTTGGCGAGCAACGGGTCTGCTCCTTGGATCTCCTCACCTTGAGACACAGGCTGAAGGAGCAGAGGCTTGAAGCACAAATGCCTTTAAGAAGTCCTGCTCAGCTATGGCACATTTCATATCTGCTCATAACCATTGGCCAAAGCAAGTTACATAATCAAGGCCTAAACTGATGGCAAAGAGCCCAGTGTTAGTCTTTCTGGAGCAGGTATGAGGATTAAATGTGAACATCGTGGCCCATCGGAGATGCTAATAAACACCTGTTGGAGCTGATAACGAGGTGGTCAGGAAGTTTAAGGGGTTAGTTTGAAAGAAAAGGCCTGCATCGTTTCCTAGGCTGAATTAGAGTTAGGAATGATCACCAAATTGAGGCGTCTCACTGGGCAATTAGAAACACAGAACGGCATGGGGGTGAGAGGCAAGGCCCAGAGATAGAGATTAAGGACCCATGTACAAGAGGCACTGGTGGAAGATAGGAAAATGCAAGATATTCCAGCAACCAGTGGTTCTCAGCCCATGTGCTGTGAGCACAGTGGTGTACTGAAAAAATCCTGTGTAGATGTGCTGCTAAATTTTGATCAGCATTTAAAGTTTATGTTAACTACAGCCAAGTCTAAAAATTGTTCTAGTAACATCTATCAGGTAGATCGCTGAGCACTCACGAACGGAACAGTATGGAATAGTGTCTAATTTTTTTGTGAGGAAAAGGAAGCTCTTGTAATGGAAAGGGGACATCGGAAGACTTTGCCCCTTGAGCATATAAGAGAACAGGGTCAGGGCAGTGGACAGCGCGGCGCCATGGTGCTGAAGAGTAAGCAAGTTCCATTAAGGAGACACGAAAGGCCCTCTGAGACGGACACAGTCACACTGTAATTGGGATGACATGGTAGTGATTGCTGCTGACTCATTTGATGGTGTTTTATGTCTTTAATCCCTTCAAGACTGCTGCAAATTTTTATACCATTTGTAACTATGTCCTGAACACAGAAAGGTTAAGATTCATTGCCGTAGAGAGATGCAAAGACCAAATCCTAACTTTGCTCTTAGTGAGAAAAGACAACTCTGAATTGGTGGCTTAGGAAATGGAATGGGATCTAGGATACTTCACAGAGAGGCTGGTCTAGAAAACAAGAGTAAACAGGTAATAGGAGGGAAGTGATGGCTATGGACGTATGAAGTTTCAGCTTCCTACTCCTTCCTTGGGCCTGTGCCCCAGGTGCAATCCCACTTGGGTAACTTTGGTTTATCCACTTGACTGCGCACACTTGGAGGATTGGGACAACATCTACTTTTACTCAGCATCTCCTCAAGAGCACTTTTATGCATTGGTGACTCATAGCAGGGACTCCATATTCTGTGAGTGGATGAATAAAAACTAGATTGCAGGGCTTCCCTGGTGGCGCAGTGGTTGGGAGTCCGCCTGCCGATGCGGGGGACGCGGGTTCGTGCCCCGGTCCGGGAGGATCCCACATGCCACGGAACAGCTGGGCCCGTGAGCCGTGGCCGCTGGGCCTGCGTGTCCGGAGCCTGTGCTCCGCGACGGGAGAGGCTACAACAGTGAAAGGCCCGCGTACCGCAAAACAAACAAACAAACAAACAAAAACCACTAGATTGCAAGCTTTGCATCTTTGCTGAGTGAGGTCTTAAGACACTCTTGCATTTGACCTTAACAAATGTCCTATCCATGGATTTAGTATTTAGGTAGTTACCATCCAGAAGGAGATGAGGGTGGCATGAAGGGTTTCTGGAGGTAAAAAATAAAGATTTCCCAAGTGGTACTTTGGCAGTGGGGAGAAGGCAGGCCTGGCATATTAATGGGCTTCACTGCATTTCACACTGAAAGCAAGCTTTTACAAGAGGAATCTTCCATATATATATGTTGAATCATTAAAGTACACATTTCCCCAGGGTCTTGACTGAATAACTGCTTGGTGTTAGAACTTGGGGTCAATTCCATGGGAAAACTCCACGGTTCTGATGCAGAATTGCATAAAGCAAAGAGGTGGCTGTTCGAGATTTTGTACCTGTCCCCAAATTATGCTACCATGTACTTTATATCAGACCATATTCATAGCCCCTTAGGGATTAAATCCGAAGCAAATATTTGACTTATTCAACCTCAAAGTTGAAAGGAACCTTTTAAATTATGTAAATTTTTCTGTGTTTGTGCATTTGAGGCGGCAGAAAGGAGTGTCCATTGCTTCTTCCCCACCCCCAGTCTCCCCTCTAGTGTAGGAATTGCAAGTACCCTCTCCTTGCCCACCTCCAGTGGCAGGGAGATCTCACCACTTTACACAGCAGCCTGCTTTACTCTTGGACAGCTGTGTTGTTGGAAAGTCTTTTGTATGTAGAGGGAGAGTCTACCTTTTGCCTTCAGAATTTTTCACAGGTTTCTTCCTCTTCCACACTGATATTCCTAGAGGCTCTGGACAATATTTCTCAGTTACTTAGGACCTTCTCTTTTCCAAAATAGCCCCAGTTCTTTACTGCAATTTCCAAGTACAGTGTTTGGATTTTCCTCTCCTTTTTTCTCTTTTTTCCCTTTCTTTTTCTGCTTTTTTTCTTTTTGCTGTCCTTTATTTCTGAGCATGTAGAACAAAATGGATCCAAAATAAAACTTTAATTATTGGGCACCTTTTAAACTGGTTTAAATACTTTTTAAAGTATTTTAAAATACTTTTAAAAATACTTTTTAAAGTATTTTAAAATACTTTTAAAAATACTTTTTAAAATACTTTTTAAATACTTTAGACTCCTTTGAGAAGCTGTAAAAGCAATGGAAACTTTTCCCAGCTTCCTCAAATGCACAGAACATTCAGCATAGAGCATTGGGCTTCATAGGCTGGTATTCATTGTGTCGTGAGCTTTTACTTATCTTAAGTAATCCTGTGAGTTGGGTACTTTGATTAGCTGCACTAATAGAAAAAAAACAACTGAAACACAGAGATTAAGTTATTGCCGCAGGTCACCCAGCTAAGAAGCTGTGTGGGAACAAGCTATAGTCTCTGGGGTGAAGGATCTCATAGTCTCATGTGGGAAATGGACATATAAAAATGAGCCAGTAGATGAAGTTCTGTGCAGTTGGGAAACAATGCTAATAAGGGTGCAAGCCTTACACTTTAGGAACTCCAGGAGGTAAGCACATGTTCCTGGAAGCAGGACACTGCCCCTGACAAGGTGAGTTGCAAGAAATCCAGGTAGCAGATGCCACAGACAAAGGCACAGGGTGTGAAAGTGCAGCTCAGAGAGCCAGAATATAGTGTGAGTATACGAGTATAGCACAAGGCCAGGAGAGGCCAGGGGTCAGGCCAGAAGGAGCCTGGGAGGGCATACTTTGTCCTACGTGTGAGGACAAGCTGGTGAAGGGTTTAAGGAGAGGCACGACATAGTTGCATTTGTGACCAGAAAGGTCACTGGCTGTCGTGTGGAGGGGACAAGGCAGGCAGCAGGGAGACAGGTGGGGAGCGCTGACCTGGAGCAGGTGCTGTGGGAGGTGGAAATCAGCAGGGGGGTATGAGAACAACGGAGCAGATGCAGCAAGGTCTACAAAAGAGCTGGGTTTGGGGTGTGAGAGGTTAGAGAGAAGCTGAAGGTGGAACTGGGCCTTTGCATGAGATTTATCTCCCCACAATGGGAAGACGTTAAAAATCAGGCACTGAGCTCTGTCCACGCATTAATTCATTTTACTTTCAAAACCACGCTCTGCATTATAGATGGGACACTGAAGCACAGAGAGGTAAACGTGCCTAAGGCACAAGGGTAGTAAGTGTGGGACCCGATTCGAGCTCAGGTGTTCTGGCCTCTACTGCCATGTCCTTAACCAGCAGACAGCGCTGCCTCTTTGTTAAACGAGTATTGAATGAGATAATAGTTGTAGAAGCATCTGGCTTACAGGAGGCGTTGTCAGTGTTTATCAGGTGAACAGGGCTCTGCCTTGAATGTCTTAATACTGGAGAGCCCTTTCCAACTTCCAGAGCCCTTTAATCTGCCTTACTCCCTTTTGGCCACAGCCGCAACAATCCTGTCAGAAGGAGCGGTGAGGTGCATGGCACTGGGAATGGGCTTGAGATGTATGGTCTATTCCTGCTTATTCCCGTTTTTCAAAGGAAGGAACTGAGGCTCAGACATCTTAACTAGGTAGAGTGAGGAGAACACCGGGATAACTACCACGGGATGCTGGGCTGTCACTTTGTAGGTACCAGGTGACTAGGTTCGTATCTGACTCCACCATCTCCTGGCTGTGTGACCTTGGGCAGAATCACTTCCCTTCTCTGAGTTTCCTTATTTGTAGCAATAATACCCACTTCTTAAGGTGACTTCAGAATTAAAAATGAAAACCCATGTAATGCAGAAGTGATACTTAGTGTGTACTCAGAAATGTGGTTTTCTTGAAGGCAAAGGATTCCTGTTCAGATTGCTTTATATAAGGTAAAAGGCAGAGATGAAAAAATGCAGAAATGGGTCTACACGTATATACAGATTTAGCTAGCATCATCCTTCTATAGGGAGCCTGAAGACCTTGCCCACTCCTGGGGTCATGATAGAGGTGTGTTATTTTAACGCCAGATACTCCATCAGGGAATATTTCCTGAATGTCTGTCAGGTACAATGGAGCTTGAAATCTCGCTGTTAAAATTGCAGTTGTCATGGAAATGGGCCTCAGCTCACAGAAAAGGCCTGCAATCCATGGGGGCCTCCTGTGTTTCTTTGTTTGTTTGTTTTGCGATATGCGGGCCTCTCACTGTTGTGGCCTCTCCCGCTGCGGAGCACAGGCTCCGGACGCGCAGGCTCAGCGGCCATGGCTCACGGGCCCAGCCGCTCCGCGGCATGTGGGATCTTCCCGGACCGGGGCACGAACCCGCGTCCCCTGCATCGGCAGGCGGACTCCCAACCACTGCGCCACCAGGGAAGCCCGCCCTCCTGTATTTCTGATTCATGAAGGAGGAAAATGCCACTGTGTCCTTGACCCATGCGGGTGGGAACAAATGTGTGCACGTTATATTCAATCTTCAGGCCTGTTGCCACTTCCAGGGTTGCTTTCCTGAGAAGTGTGGCAAAGCACCACCGGCTGACAGGCCGTCCCCTGAGGCAGAGTCAGAGGCAAATGGACTGGGTTTCTGTGAATAAAAAGAGTGCGCAGCTGCACTGTGGGCAGCACTTGCCACCGCAAGGAGTCTGGTTGGGCGATCTGTGAGCGGAGCCAGGGAGGAAGGGGGCTCTTGTCATGAAAGGCAGGAACAGAGTCCTGGGTTTATGAAGTATTTGAGCTGGAAAATCTCTCAGACAGCAATCACTGTGGCTGTGACTCCCAGCACAGAATTTGGATGGTGTATCAGTTCGCTTTGATGCAATAATGCCACGTAACAACCAACCTTGTGATTCTGTGGCTTACAATAACAAATAGCTGTTTGTTGTTCGCAGGTCTGCGGGTGGCAGAGGCTTAGAGGGGCTTAGCTAGATTTATCTTCAGGCTTCTTTTTGGGTCAGGCGTGCTCCTCCTAGCATCTCATTCTGGGACTCAGACTGAAGGAGACACCATTCCTTGGGTCCTGTGGTTTTCATGGTGGAGGATGGACTCTCAAGAAATGGAGCTGGAACCCGCCTGCCTCTTAAAAGCTCGTGCTCAGACTGGTGCAGTCACATCCACTCTCATTCTGTTGGTCAAAGCAACTCAAGTAGGCACACCCACAGTCAGTGCGGCTGGGAGAGCCCTGCACCCACATTGGAGCATGGCAAGTGTGGGAAGGCAGGAAGGATTGTGAAAGAAATGACACAATCTACCACAGAGGGTCTCCATCAAGAATATCCTAGATGTTTGTTAATAACAAATTCCTGGCCCATAAACTAGATCTGGCAAATGAAAATCTTGACAAAAACACCTGGATTGGAGTTTTTAGCAGACAATCCCAGTGGATTTTCAGGATTATCTAGGCTCTGGTGCCGTGTTGTGAGCTGTACTTGCATGAGTGAGGGGTGTGCCTACCTGTCCTATTGAATGTTTGAGTTGCAGTGTGAGTCTTAGTGTCGGTGACTTGTAGAGTCTGAAGGACTAATAACTTTCAGAACTCACCTTGACATCTCCTTGCCTTACGAGAAAGCCGTTTCACCTGCACTCAATGCATGGGCAAGCACATTTCTACCAAATGCGGCTTCCCTTATCTTTTTGAGACTCGTTTTCACACTTGCCCTTTGGAGAGGGAGATATTCTTCATCTTTCCAGGAGTAACTTTTCGTTTAATTTCTCTGAACCCCTTCCTACGGAGAAATCAGGCAGCCTCATCAGAACCTGTGTGCACCTGCAGCCCCGGGACGAAGCTGCCCTTTTCGTGTGAAGGCCAGACCTCTGAGATCCGTTTTTGGCACTCATTCATTCACTGACCCCAGATTCCGATGTGTGTATTAGTGAAGCATCGCAGGAGAGGGGACATGGGAGTGTCACATGCCCTCCCCACAACTTCCTGGGTGGGATAATTAAAGTATTGATAGGGTGGCACTCAGAGTGAAATGTATTTGAAACCAACTACATACATTGTGAAACATAATCTATGATTGTTTTTGTTCCACGGCGATGTAAAGATTACAGATATGCCTGTGAGCTGAGAAAGAAAAGCAGTGAGGAACTCCAAGCCGGGGTGAGGTAGGAGGGAGAGGGACAGGGTCCCAGGGTTTGGAGAAACCTCGCTGTCCCAGTGCCCAGTGGTGTTTCAGGACCACGGACAGCACGACATTCCCCTTTGCTTTCCTCATTTACAGCGTGGAACCTGGAAACTGCAGAACACTGCTGTGTATATACTATTTATTTTGCTGGACTGTTCTCCTTCTCCTCCGTTTTTCGGCTTCATGAACTTCTCATATTTCAGAACCCAGATCAAACATCTTCTCCTTGATGATAAAGTCACTGCCTTTCTCTGTCTCTGTAATAACAGCTTTTGTTCTCTACAGTTTTTCAGAGAGCCAAGGTTGCTAAACTAGTGATTTTGGGGTAAGTTGTTGGTTTGATGAGAGTAGCACCTCTTTTTTCTCCCGAGGCTCCTCAGACCGTAATGAGTTTTCTACTCCTCTGACTTTGGATTGGAAACGACCGACTTTATTCCCACCATGCAGGAAAGGAGGGAGAACAGAATGCAGGAGGCGTCATGCTTCGCCCAGGGACAGGCAGTGATGCAAAAGATGCACTGTGATCCAGACCTCCCCTCCTAGTTGAGGCCGACTGTTGTTTATTTTGCTGTTGTGTGGGTAAGAACGTCTGAAGCTTTAAAGGTTCATTTTTGTAAGCGGCACTCAACATAGCAGTTAATGTTTGTGAAGAGAGCAAAGGCATCCCGCCAACACCGGCTCTTTCCTCCCGGTTGGGCTGGAGTGGAGATTAATGGTAGGTTTGGAGAAGAAGGCCTTCCCTTCTCTGGGATACTCCTCTGACTCCCAGGATATTTGGCAATAGAGAAGTGATGAGGTTTAGGTGGGCCCCTTGTGAGAAGGCCTTCCAGCCTCATCTGTGTTAGACAGGCTTTGCATTAAGCAGGCTTCTAGTCCCAAGCCACAGGGTTAGGCTTTCAGGGAATTCTAAAAGCAGAGAAGAGAGGTTTCTGATCTGTCAGTCTACTCTTTCCTC
Source organism: Phocoena sinus (assembly GCF_008692025.1). Taxonomy (NCBI): domain Eukaryota; kingdom Metazoa; phylum Chordata; class Mammalia; order Artiodactyla; family Phocoenidae; genus Phocoena; species Phocoena sinus. The sequence goes on from NC_045767.1 coordinate 36,735,977, forward strand.
CTTTTTTCTTTATTTCTCCCCTCCCCCTTTCCTCCCTTTCATTCTTCCCTCTTTCCTAAATATTCCCTTCCCTTTTATCACTCCTTTATCTCACTTTCCTCTTCTATCCTCACTCCCTCTGTCATTTCAAACACTCTCTTTTTCTCCGTCCCTCTCTTCTTGCCTCCTGGCTATCACCCGCTCTCCTCCCACTCAGCAAACACTTGCTAAACACTGTGTAAGGTTTGTGCCTGGTCCCTGGGGATTTGGAGATGACTCACACAGGACTGTCCTGGACGTGGAGGGGTGTCCAGCCCAGCAGGAGGTGGGCACTTGAACAGTGACCATGGTGTGATGAGTATTGTTGGGGAGGTGTGTGCAAGGGGCCATGGGCACATAGGGAGGCACCTCAGGTCAAGAACTACCAGAAAGATCTACCTTGTGGAGAGTTTGGTATTTTGCTTTCCCACCTAACATTTGATTGTCTAGTGCTGTTATTTATCCTTAAATATTCCTGGAGAATATTTTAGTAGCTGTATGTCACCCCATTAGTGGTGTAGTTGCAACATTGTCTGTAATTCTGGTTCACCTCTTTGTGTACAATTCTTTGACTCTGTTTGGGATATTTTCCTGGAGACAAATTCTCAGCATTAAGATTTCTAGGTCAAAAGTCGTGAACAAGGGCTTCCCTGGTGGCGCAGTGGTTGAGAGTCCGTCTGCCGATGCAGGGGACACGGGTTCGTGCCCTGGTCCGGGAAGATCCCACGTGCCTCAGAGTGGCTGGGCCCGTGAGCCATGGCCGCTGAGCCCGTGCGTCCGGAGCCTGTGCTCCGCAGCGGGAGAGGCCGCGACAGTGAGAGGCCCGCGTACCGGAACAAAAAGAGTCGTGCACGGTTTTAAGACTCTTCATACATTTTGTAAACCTGGCTGACGCCCACTCTTATTGAGAAATCCCCGCGTGGAGGAAAATGTAAAGGTTATCCGTTTCTCTTCGTCCACTTCTGCCCAGTTTCTGGGTGATGGTTCAGTTCAGAAACTTTTGTAGGTTTGAGTTCTTTTGTGATGAAAGCCCTTTCATTAGCATCGATACCAGCCTAGCCTCGCCCCAGCTCGTGGCATTAGAGTCCCCATGAGCCAGCACCTGCTTGCCTCTCCAGCCTGCCCACCCTGAGGTCGTACTTCAGCCAAGGAAACCACTTACAGACCCCCAAGCACACCAGGCTCCCCCAAACCCCGTAGCTTTGCCCCGCCGTTCCCTCTCTCTGCAATCTCTTCTCTCCTTTGCCATGTGGCTAATTCCTACTCATTCTTCAAGCTCAGAATAGGCACGATTCCCCTGGAAGGGCTGGAGTGGAGGCCTCCTCTGCTCCCACCACCCCTCTGTCCCAGCCCTTCCCACACTGGAGTGCAAAGGTCTGGTTATGACTCAGTCTCCCCCACTGGCCTGAGACCTCCTTAAGGACAAAAACGATTTCTTTCAGCTGCACATATTCTTTCCTTAAGCAAATATTTATTGTAGTTCCTGCTACAGAAAATGGCACAGAATAAACAATGTGTAACTCTGCTGAGTAGTCACCACTGGTGGGCGTGGGCAAAGCGCTTTATATATGTACCCCGTGGGGTTCTCCCACAGCCCTGTGAGGCAGGGACAGTTATCTCCAATTTATAGATGAGGAAGCTGAGGCTTGGAGAGGTTACGTTATGTGGCTAGCAAATGGGCAAGAATCGGAAGCTGCATCTGTCTGACTCTGGGCATTTTATTGTTGTATGACACTGATCCAAGGACGTGGGCCATGCTGAGCATAGGTCTCTTTAGGTCACTGCTGTCACCCTGGAAGGAATGGGCGGTCTCTGGCATACCCTTGCTGTTTGATTTCTGTTGAGTTTTTAATGAGATAGTTCATTTTCTTTCAAGGTATTTAAACGGTGAATTTTGTACGGAGTTCGTCACTGTTCATATCTGTCGACTATTTGTTCCTCTTGGTAATCCTGGGAGAGGCAGGGTATTTTTTTTTCTTTTAAATGTATGACTTTTATTAAATTCTTAAAAGTTATGTATCATAAAATTCACTGTTTGGGGAGGGGATGGTTCTTCAGGCTTTCACACTCACACTTCCTGCATGAAGAAAGGGAATCCTGGAGAGCTAGGTCCTCAGGTTCTTTCTAAGTTGCATCTGATTATGGGATGTCATGGATTCTACAGGGTGAACATGTTTAAAAACGTGACAAAAGTGTGTTTGCTGGAGCGAATGCTGGACAGGAAGTCAGGAAACCTTGGGTCTAACCTCCACGCCTATTGGTTGTGTGAACTTGAGAGTTCAGCTCATCTCGAGCCCCATTTCCATCTGAGGTCGACTAGACCTCACATTCCACAAGAACCACTCAGCACAGCCAGGCGTGGAGAGCGTCACTGTCGTAAAGCACATTTCCTAAGGTGTCTTCTGAGGAGGAGTCCCTTTGTCAAATGTCTCGCAAAATGAAAGGGTCTAAATTTGGAAGAGATCAAACTCAGTTCCCCTCTTGAATAGTCACATTACACATCAGCAGAGTAAAGGATCTGGGAATTCCTGACATAAAAACGATCTTTGCTTCTGTTTAACCCAGAATTTTCTAAACTCACTACACCTGGGGATCTCCTTTGGGCTCAGCCTCTAACAAAACCCCTCTGGGCTAGAGTTCCAAAGAACACGGTTTCGAAAGTGCCAGTTAAAAGGCAAACACAGTACTAACTTTAAGGAAGAAAAGAAAAAAGTCACATCAGCTCTTGCCTTCCGGTGGGCTTAATTTTTAGAAACATGCTGGCCCCTGGGAACAGAAAGAGCCGGGACCCCGGTGGTAGCTGCCCACAGTATCTGCCGGTAGTTGATAGGGAGGGGGCGTGGATTTGAACATCTGATTCTGGGAAGGGCAGAGCAGGGCGGGGCTGATCTTCTGGCGTGCAGCGCATTAAATACCACCTTTCAGGACTAGCCTGAAAAGCCCTCTGTTTAATGTGACAAGGCAGAAGGCTGCCTATGGGAGGCCATGTTCCAGAAGCCAAGCACCAGCTGCTGGTGAATCAGTTTCCTGCTTTCTGGTGTCCGGGGAAACCTGCACACCAGTGTGTCTCTGCTTCTGGATATGCAGGGCCCATGCCTCTTTCCCTAGGTCCTGGCTTCAGTCTTATGGCTAAGAGGGAGGTTGTCGGCCCTGGGAGTGACTGAGCTTGAAGCCCCTTCTCCTCGAGAACAGGACATACTTCTCTTGCTTGGCTCGTGGCTCTTAGTTCTTTGTCTTACGGCTGTGATGCCTTTTCTCTCCATCTTCACCCATTCGTCCTTCAAGAATTAGTTCAGGCATCCATCCATCCATCCATCCATCCATCCATCCATCCATCCATCCTGCCAGGCTGCGTCCAAAGTGTCAGAGATGCAGCAATGAAGAAAATAGATGAAATCTCTGCCCCCATGGAGCTAAGTCTCTTAAGAAACTGCAGGGACAACTCTAGGTGGTGCCATCCATCCACAGCAACGTGTCTATGATTGGTCCCCTGTGAGTTGTGCCTGACACAGCCAGTGGGGTAACACACCACAGCTCTGATGTCAGTGGGACAAGTCACATTTTTAAACAAACATGTAAATAGAGACTATGTCAGATATACTATTTTAAGTACTTTGTAAACATAAAGTGGGTAAGAGGTGAGGGGTCTGTAGGCAGGGCAGCTGTGTAAGGTGTTCCAAACAGGGCAGGTAAGTGACACTGAGCAGAGACCTGAATCAAATGAGAGAGTGAATTTTGCCTACATAGTAGGATTCCAGATTAATAAGGTCTCGCTGACTTGGCTTTCACTCTGGGGAAAATATACTGCGACAAGAACCCACTGGAGGGTTCTGAGCAGCAGGCTACGTGCTCTGTGTCTGCTCAGCAAGCCTTGCCTGATTCCTGAGTTTGGGTGAAACCCTTCTTTTCCGGGCTTGCACAGCATCCTCTGCCTTCCTCTCGTGGTCAATGCTGTGGGACCACTGGCACGGATCTGAGGCACATTCTGTGATAGAGGGTTCCTAAGAGTGTCCCGGTGGGATCAAGCCCCAGTTACTCACAGTGTTAGCCAGATCAGTGCCTGCTTCCCTCACTCCATCCACTTCGTGGAATAACCTCCCAGAATCACTGCTTGCCTCTAAATCCTTGTCTCAGGTTCTGCCTCCAGGGGAACCCATGCAAGACACTCCTTCTGAGGTGGCTACCCTGAATCGTTGCTGTCTGTTTCCTGTTTGTCTTCCTGCCCAAAGGGTGGGGCTTAAGGGCAGAAGCTGTGTTTTATCCATCACCCCATCTCCAGCTAGGAGATAATACAAATAGTAAATATGCACGTGGCAAAAAAAAATTCTCAGCCTCCAAGAAATGCAAATTAACAAATATTAATGATAACCAAGGGTGTTTTGGTGGTCTCGGGATGGCAAATTGGGGAGGTACTTTTGGAAAGCAGTCTGGTCATATTTATCAAGGGCTGAAAGCAAGGTTTATACTGTTTGACTCAGTTGTTACATTTCTGAGAATTTAGCCTAACAAGTAGTACAAATTCAGGGAAAAGCTTTGTGCATAAAGATGTTCATTATAGCAGTATTTATCATTGTGAAACATTAAAAAGGACAATGGGGGAAATTAACAATCTATTGTGCATCCATAAAATGGAATATTTTGTAGCCACTTAAAAATTATGGTTATGGTAAAATGCAAAAAAGGCCAATCATGTTTTCTTTTTAACTCCTAGAATTTGCTGCATCCCTTGCTGCCTCTGGGACCTGGCACACCATTTCTCTGCCCAGACACTCAGCACTCACCATACTGGCCTTCTCCCCCACCCTTTGTTTGGTCCAGCTTATCTAGAATTATTCTCTCGATCTGAGCTTGCCTTACCTGACCTTTAATAGGGTTGGCAGCCCTTTTACTTTGTGGCCACGGTGGGCACCCTATACTTCTCCCCTTGTGGAACCCCACCTACTCCCAGGATTTGTTAAACCTCTGTCTCTCCCTCATCAGCTCCATGAGAGCTCATTCTACCCTGGCTCATCAGGGCCTGGCCCTGGGCTTGGAGCTGAGGCAATCGGCTGGTATCTAATGGGTGCATGGGTGAGTGAATGACTATGTGTGCTAGAATCACAAGCATGGAAAATAGAGGGAAATGGGAGAAAAACATCAGAACGTTGATTGGAGTTTTTCTGGGGGAGTTGCATTTATTTTTTGGTCATTTCACTGTCTTTTAAAATGTCTCTAAATTGAGTTTTATTATATTTAACAGCTAGAGATTATGTACTAAAGTATTTATAGGTGAAATTATATGATATTTGGGATTTGATTTATAATATCTCAGCAAAAACAAAGCCAAAGTGTTTGGAGGGGAAAGAGGTGAAAGGAGAATGGTGAAGTATTTAAAGAATCTGGGTGAAGGTTCACAGGGGGCTTTTTAATACCATTACTTTAGAAAAGAGTTGAAAATTTTTATGTTAAAAGTTAGAAGGAAAAGAAACATTTCCTGGCTCTTCTCTAATGACATTTACTACTTTGCTTGGCTTTTCAGAGTGACCGACTCCTCATCAAGGGTGGACGAATCATCAACGATGACCAGTCCTTCTATGCCGATGTCTACCTGGAAGATGGACTCATAAAGTGGGTTGACCAAACAGACCTTTTAAGAAGCCCGTCTCCCTAGGCTGCCTGGCCCTTAGAGGGACAGGAAGGCTGGTGTTCTGCCCCAGAATGAATGTGCCAGCTCTTGTGACTCTCAGGGATGGAGAGATGTAGGGAGGTGCAAACCATGGCTGTAGAAGGGGCTCGTGTTTGTTGAGCGCCCCGTGACCGCACCAGGCTCCCTGCCACGGCGCTCACACAGGCCACGATGCCCACAGAGGCTGTGAAGTACACACGCTGGCCCCTCTTCTGTTCTTGGGAGGGGGGGGCCATGGGGTTAAGTGGCTGTCCCACATTGCAGAATGAGTTAGGGGCAAGGCCTCGATTGCAACCTAGCTCATCTGATTGATTCACAGCTCTTTTTTCTACCTGCCCAGAATTTCTGGAATTGGGTGGAGGGGGCTGGGAGAGAAGGAGTCATGTTTAGCCCCCAGGCAGAGCCTTGGCATTTAAAGGGAAGACATGCCTTGGGACTGGAGCTCTCCTTTGCCTCCTCCCCATTGGCTGCCCCTTCAGCCCTGCTAGGACCTCCCAAGTGTGTTAGTCTGTCTGGGCTGCCATAACACAATACCCCAGATGGCATGGCCTACACAACAGATATTTATTTCTCCCAGTTCTGGAGGCTGAAGGCCAGGATCAAGGTGCCAGCAGGATGGTTTCTCCTGAGGCCTCTCTCCCTGGCTTGCAGACAGCCGTCTTCTTGCTGTGTGCTCACGTGGCCTTTGCTCTGTGCATGTCCCTCCGGTGTCTCTTCCTCTTATAAGGACGTCAGCCCTGTTGCATTAGGACCTCCGACCTAGCAGCCTCATTTTAACTTAATTACCTGTTTAAACACCTTATTTCCAAGCACAGTCACATTCGGAGGTATTGGGGCTTCAGTATGTGGATTTGGGGGACACAATTCAGTACATAACACCAGACAGTGGTTTTTACGTGGTTTCCACATTTTACCGTCTGCTGCTCGGCCTCTTCTTCTGGAGTCTGGGAGAGTAGAGTCAGAGACCATCTCAGGATCCAGTTTGGGCAGCTGGCAGTGGAAGGAAAGGCAGAGGGGGTGTGAGCAAGGCCATGCTCAAACAGGAGTGGGGTCTATTGGTGGGCCCATCCTGGGGCCATGTATGCGCTGATGACGATGATGATGATGGTGAGGAGGGGAGAGGAGGAGGCTGTGGATTGTCATGATCATTAAGAGACCCTGTGAAGAGTAGGTGCTCAAGGCAGCATTGAGCCCTCCCCTGCCTCCCTCTGCCTGCCCCCACCCCTAGTCCTGGATGGATCTGACCATTTCTGGGCCAACTCAGGCCTCAGCTCCTCCAGTTCATTCCCCCCACTGCCCAGCTCACTCTTTCCAGCCCCACTGAAAACTTGATGTTTGCAGAACTTGCCAAGCACTCTTGCCTGGGAACAACCTTGCACCCATAAATTCTCTGCCTGCGGGCTTCCCTGGTGGCGCAGTGGTTGAGAGTCCGCCTGCCGATGCAGGGGACACGGGTTCGTGCCCCGGTCTGGGAAGATCCCACATGCCGCAGAGCTGCTGGGCCTGTGAGCCATGGCCGCTGAGCCTGCGCGTCCGGAGCCTGTGCTCCGCAACGGGAGAGGCCACAACAGTGAGAGGCCCGCGTACCGCAAAAAAAAAAAAAAAAAAAAATTCTCTGCCTGAAATGCCTTGCCCCTCCCCCCATTCTCGTTTCATGCCCCTGCCCCCCAACTCCTGTTTGTCCTATGGGCCCAGCTTGTGTGGCTCCTCCTCCATGAAGCCTTCCGGAGCCCAGGTTCTTCCTCTGTACTGGCTACCGCTCCCCCTGTGCTGGCCGCCTCTCCCCCCTGGTTGCGCATTTGCCCCTGACGAGGGGTCTTGCCTTATTGCCTCCCAGCCAGGGACCTGGCACAATGCCAAGGATGGATGGGACCCTGGAGTGTTGAAGTGAGTGTAACATACAAACACTGACACATCAGATGGTGGGGACCTCGATCTCAGCCGGGGTACAGCCTGGAACCAGAAAGGAGATAAAGGCAGGGGGTGGGGTGGGGTGTGGTGAGATGCATAATAAAGTGAGGTTTCTAAGTCACCACTGCTTAGCTAAGGCACCACCAGGCGGCACCGAGTTCCCCACTTAGGCGGGGCCTCTGGGGTCCTGGGGACAAAGAGACGTGGAGAACCCTTTCATGGGACCACCATTCCCAGCAGCGACACAGAGTTGGAGGTTGGAAGGCTGTGTGAACACCTGGAGACTTAGCACTTAGGCCACCCGGGGTATTCAGGAAATAGGCAGTTTCCGTAAATTCAATATTTGTCCGCTCCTCTTAGTGGGAGACGCCTTTTACTTTTAACCCTATTGCTGAAAAGCTTTCTAAGCACTGGTGCTGCTTCTCCTGCCTTATTAAGCAGAGCCAGCATCTGTGCCTGAATGTCTTGCAGGGTCTTCAGATGGTCACGTGGGGCACTGGTCCCTGCTGACCGAGAAGGAGGTGTGGAAGCAGGGAGAGCCTGAGGGACCGCTTGGCATGAGAAGGCTCGGTGATTTCCCTTCACTTTGATTAAACCCCAAGAATCCTTTCATTTTGCGGCCATTCGCCAAGTTTTCCTAAAAGCTGTTCAGCCGGGTTTGTGCAGAATCCGTTATGGTTCATCGAGGGCTCCATCCAATTGGCTAAGCATTGGAGAAGCACATGCTGCTGGCGCAGGACTTTCTTCTGAGTGATGGTGAGGGTGGCGTTGGGGTAAGGGCAGGGGTCTGTTTCTCCGGCTTCCTTCCTCTCTTCCCTTTCCTTCCATGCACACTGCCGCTGAGAACCATTCAGGGAGTCTTCCTCCTAATTCATGGGGGGCGGGGTTCCATTTAGTTTAATCCCAGTTCGGGGAGAATCTGCTGCTTCCGCAGAAGGGAAGCAGGGAGACAGCCGAGCTTGGTGGGCAGAGCCTGATACTAGACTTGGGGACCCTGGGCTTGAATCCAGATCCAGCGCTGACTTGCTGCGTGGCCTTCGATAAGTCACCGCCCTGCCCCGGGTTCCATTTTCCTCTTTTGCAGAATGTGAATACTTACTCCCTCACAGGTTGTTGGCGGGGGATTAGAGAGGGCTTGTTCATAGGCGATGATCTGCCTGCTAAGAATGGCCCCGAGCTGTAGAACTTTCGGCACGGCGGTGTGGCGGCTGAGTCACAGGCCGGGATCGGATCGGGCTGTGCCGAGTGTCTGCGCATGCCCGGTCTCATTGGGCTGAGCCCGTTCCTTTGCCAGTGCTACGCATTCTGAACATCACCCCGTCTTCTTTAGAAGCTAGTGTGAGCGCAAGTGAGCGTCGGTGAAGGGCTTATTAGAAGAGAATCCTATAGTTGGTGCTCAATAGCGGTTCACTGCTCTTGGTGCAAAGCTTGGGGGTGACTTCTCTGAACCCCATTCCCTTCAGCTCCTGGCACATGGCCATGAGCTTGGAGATGGACGGTGAGAAGATTGGACCAGGCAGGATTCTGTACATGACGATGGGAATTACGGAGGGAGCGGGGTGGCGATTAGAAGCAGCAGCGGCCGCAGTTGTAGCGCTGGTGGAATTGGCAGAAATGCTGACATTTCCTGGGGCTCGCCATGGCCCTGGCACTGCGCTTGGACTAGACCAGTTTCTGGTTTCAGGGTAGACAGTGTGCGATGCTCCATTTCTGTGGAAGAGCCCCAGGTAGAGCCCCGTCACTTCTGTGCCCCGACGTGCCTGGACCAGCCGGCCCAGGAGTCCAGAAAAGCAAGGAGCTTTCGCACCTGCGAGTGGATTCTGTTTGGGGCCTGACATTGCGGTCACTGAAGGAATATTTTCCTATGTCTTGATTACTGGTGTTTTTAGGTAACTTAGAAAAACCAATATTGGGGCCCCATCCCAAGAGTTTAGAACAACTGGATTTCTTTTTTAAATAAAAATTGCTCGTGGTCAGATGTAGTGCTCTCAGCCGGGCACTGACCGTGGAGCTGTTGAATCTGTCCTGGTCTGGCTGAGCCTCCCTCACCCAACCCTGGTGAGGGATACGTCACCTGACTCTGGTTCCAACACATAAGACACAGCGGACATCGCAGGGGCAAGGCTTTGAAATTCCTGGGCTCTTCTTCCTCGTTTCCCAGCTTTTGAAATTTGCCCTCCTTCTAGAGGAAGTTTCCAGGCACCAAGCACGTGGGGAAACAAAAGTGTTGGTCAGCCTGCCTAGGAGAGCTCTGCCACCCGCCGTGTGATTCCCTCATGGCAGGTTTTACTGGGGCTTAAGAAGCTTTCCGGAGGCTGGTGCTCATGACTGTTGCAAATGAGAAACCAGGTTGCCTGTCAGTATCACTCTGCAGGGGCTGACATAACAAAGTCCACAGACTCGGAGGTTTAAACAACAGATACTTGTTTCTCACAGTTCTGAAGGCTGGATGTCTGAGATCAGGGTGTGGGCAGGTTGGTTTCTTCTGAGGCCTCTCTCCTTGGCTTATAGACGGCCGTCTTCTCCCTGTGTCCTCACATGGTCCTCTCTCTGCATGTCTGTGTCCTAATCTCCTCTTCTCATAAAGACACCAGTCAGATTGGGTCAGGGTCCACCCTAACGGCCTCGTTTTAAGGTAATGACCCCTTTAAAGGCCTTCTCTCCAAATTCAGTCACATTGTGAAGGGCTAGGGGGTTAGGACTTCAAAATATAGACTTTGGGGCGTCACAGTTCACTTCACAGCCCTGTCTCTGAAGACTTGCAGAGCTAAGGGGACTTTTCACTGCTTCCCCCCCATCGCTCACCTCTGTGTCCCCAAAGCAGTTGCCAAAAGTGTGTGAAGTGCTCTGGAGTGTCAGGCTGTTCAGAGAACCCTTTGCCACTCGATACCGATGCTGGTCTCACTGCTGTTGGATTCAGCTCTGCCACTGCCTCCCCCTGGAAGCCCTCCCAGATAACCAGGCTGGTGAAATGGCCCACCTTGCGCTCCCCACGCCCTGTATGAACTGGATTGTAACCATCTGCTTTACATGCCTTTCCTCCTCATTAGGCTGTGAGCCCCTGGAGGGCAGGGACCCTGCCTCAGTTATCTCTGTTCACCCAGTGGCCTGCGTAGGACCTGCCTCAGAAATGTATATCTAATGGAACTGAAGCTGCACGGTTGACAGCCATTTTGTTTTTCTTTTAAGAACCAAAGTCCGTCTCTGTTGTTTGTACCCAGGCAAATAGGAGAGAACTTAATTGTTCCCGGTGGAGTGAAGACCATTGAGGCCAATGGGCGGATGGTTATTCCCGGAGGTATCGATGTCAACACGTACCTGCAGAAGCCCTCCCAGGGGATGACGGCCGCTGATGACTTCTTCCAAGGGACCAAGGCAGCACTGGCAGGAGGGACCACGATGATCAGTGAGTCGTACCCCTGCCTTAGGGCATAGGCTGTGACATCTCTAATGCATCCCCCGCATCTTGAGTAACACCAGGCACTTTGCTCAGGATACCTGGTGCACAGGTGGCTAAAGTTTTGGAACCAGTGACGTAGATGTTGTTATGACAGATGGGGCTGTAAGGGCTCAGAGAGGTGTGATAAGTTGCTGAAGGTTACGCAGCTGGGAAGTGGTTGTGTTAGACAGTGTTGCTGCCGTAATGCTGTGATAATGCTGCATAACAAACAGCCCCCAAACTTCAAGCAAACACTTGTTTTTCTCATTCAAGGGTCCACAGGGTTAGGAGCAGGACTGGTGTGGGTCTGCTTTAGGCTGTGGGTTGGCTTTGGGGAGGGGGTACCATGGCTCTCCCATTCTGGAACCAATGATCAACTCAACCGTGCTCTTCTCCAAGTGGAAGGCAGAAGTGCAGGCAGTGTCTGGCAGAAACTTGCTCCTCCTCTTACCGTCTCATTTCTTCACCTACACACTGTGACTTCAGCCCTGTGTTCTGTTGGTCAAAGCAAATCACACGGCCAAGCGCAAAGTCCCTGAAATTGCATTCTGTCCGCAGTGAACCATGGTGAGGGTGGGAGGGGAAAGAAGAACTGTGGACAAATAACGCCATCTACCACAGTGGTCTGTCTGGGATGCTGGACTCTTCCTCTACTGCCCTTTGCAGCCAGATTGTTGTATTTTTTTTTTTTTAACCCAACAGAGCTTTTGTTTGGATTCCATTTTAATAAGCAGTTTTGATTAAATAGGCAGCAGTGTATTTGAAATGTCCTCTCAATAGTTAGACTCCACATCTAGGTGGCTTGTCCCTGAGCTGGTCCCAACCCTGCCCATCTCTCCCCATCGAAGAGTTCCTCTGGAGGTTCACGCTGGCTGGAGTTGGCCACTGTGAGCAGAGCTCATGTAGCAGAGTTCCCATCCCCCTGAGCCAGGAGGGTATGGCCCAGCTCAGGAGGCAAGCACCGTTCTGATCCCTTTTCCAAAAAGCAGCCCTGTGTCTGCTGGTTAGGAACGTGGGAGGAGCCCAGATTTGGGACTTGGATCCTAGCTGCCAGGGTTTGTACTGGTCACGGCCACTCAGCAGCTGCACCACTGGGCAGTATTGAGCCTCTGTGAGCCTCAGCTTCCTCGTCAGTAACATGGACTTTGTAATGTGCCCCCCAGCCCGTACATGTGGCTTCTTAACATAGTGCATGGCATATGGTGGTAAGTGCTTTGGGAACAGGAGCTGGGATATTCGGAGAGGTGGAGATGGAAGTTCCAGGCTCAGGGGACCTGTGTGAGGTAGAGGACAGAGCCCTGGATGAAGAATCGGGATCCCTGGAGTTCCCCTTGGCTCTTTTTCCATCACCAGCTGTGAAACCCCTGGGGGACCCCTCCACCAACCCCATGGGCCTCATCTTCCCCATCTATACAAGGGTGGTTTTCAAAGTATGTTTCATGGAGCACCAAGAGCCTATGAAGTCACCCTGAGAACCACAGTTAGGAGGTGTGTGTGGGGGTGCAGGGAGGTTCTGAGTCCCCACCCCATTTCTTCATTTAACAGATATTTATTGAGGGTTGCTCTGCACCAGGCACTGTGCTAGGTGGTGGGGAAGAGAAGGAACAAAGCAGCCATGATGCTTATTCTCCAGGGCCTCACAGTCCATGGGGAGTCACTAACCACCCACACACAAATGACTATACGCGGATGATTAGTTCTACAGAAGAAAGGGGCACAGTGCTTTGAGCTGTGCTCGGGGAGGCTTCCCTGAAGAAGTGGCATTTGTGCATCGATCTGAAGGATGAGTGGGAGTTAACTGGGTGAAGAGGGTGTAGGGGAGCAGAGCTCCAGGAAGAGGGAACAGCACATGCAAAGGCCCTGTGGTGGGGGAACACATCTTGTGTTTAAGAAATTGAAAGAGGCCTAGGAGGCAAAGGTGCGTAGATTGGCGGCTAGAATCCTGTGAGATAAGGCTGGGAGGAGAGGATGGTACTGGGCCTTGATGGCCAAGGTCAGAATTTGGTCTTTTTCGTATGGGTGATGAGCAGCCATTGAGGGATGTTAAGCAAGGGAGTGATGTGACCTGTTTTAAAGAGACCTGAATAGAGTGGCCTAGGTTGAATGTGACGAGACCGGTGGGAGGTGGTTGCAGTTGTTCAGCTGAGAGCTGAGGGTGGCTTGGACTAGGAGTGTGACCAGGAGGTGGACAGATGTGGACAGCTCCAGTGACATATCAGAGGGAAATCAGCAGTGGTGATGGATCAGCAGTGGAGGTGCATGAGGGAAGCGAAGGGTAAAGAGTAACCCCTTGGCTTCTAGCTTTTAGAACGGTGAGGCGATATCCTTACCATTCTGGGGTGGGGGTGGGGGACCAGCTTTGCCAGTGGGGTCAGGGAGGGGACGATGTGGCATGAGGTTCCGGACATTCTCATCTTGAGGAGCTCTTGAGTCATCCTAGCGGAGAGTTCAGAAACCTGTGGCTGAGAGGGGGCGATATGTTTGAATGAGCAGCCACGTAGAAAGAAAAGTTCTAGGGCCAAGTCGTAAGGAGTTTGATCGCTTAATGGTCAAGTAGAGGAGGAAGAGTCTTCAAGGAAAAAATGGCCACAGAAGTGGGACAAAAAGCCAGAAAGCCAGGGAGGAGCGAGTTTAAAGAAGGAGGGAGTGATTCACTGGTTTCTGAGAGGTCAAGTAGAGTGAGGACTGGAAGGTCGAATTAGCAAAGGCTGATGCTCTCGGTGGGTGGAGGAGTGAGCGGGAGTGGGGAGCAGAGACTGCTCTTTACAGACGTCTGGCCGTGAAGGGTGGATGTTAGGAAAAGGGTGGGAGCTAGAGGGATGTGCGAAGCCCAGTGAGGTTGAAAAGACAGTTGTCTCCCCTTTGATCTGCTTTACATTTAAGACTTTATTGGAAAAAGGGATGATGAAGTTCATATTCTTTTAGGTGCTTTTCGCCTTGGCGTTCTATGCCCACGAAGGCAGCATGGAGTAGCGGGAAAGGGTCCAGACTCTGCAGCTGACAGGACTCTGGGAATCTTCTCTGTACTGCTTACTAGTTGTGTGACCTTGGACAAGGTTTTCACCCTCTTTGAGCCTGAGTTTCCTCATCTGTCAAATGGGGATGTTTTTATTCTCTTCACAGGGTAGTTGCGAGGATTTAATGAGATAATTTATATAAAGCCCTTGTGGCGGTATCTGACACATCAGAAACATTCAATAAACAGTCATGATAATGATGGTGATGGTGGCAACGAGGAGGAGGATGAAATGACAGTAACAGTGGTGGGGACAGTGGTGGTAATGAAGACTAAAGATGGTGGTGACCATGTCACTGCTGATGGCTATGATAATCATGGTGACAACGATGGCAGCATTGATGTTGATGATGGTGGGGATGATGATGAAGAGGATGGTGATGACGAGGATGTTCATCTTGTTGATGTCAGTGGTGGTGATGATGATAATGGTCACGGTGATGGTGGTGATGGCGGGGGATAGGGAAGGTCACGACAGTTCCGCTAACACTGGAGATAATGATGGTGATGACGGCAGTGAAGAGGCTACCACTGGGTTGACTTGGGTCCTCAGCATCTTGGAATGTGACACATATGTTTCTGTCCCAGTTGACCATGTTGTCCCTGAGCCTGGGTCCAGCCTGCTGACCTCCTTCGAGAAATGGCATGAAGCGGCGGACACTAAATCCTGCTGCGACTACTCCCTGCACGTGGACATCACCAGCTGGTACGATGGTGCTAGGGAAGAGCTCGAGGTGCTGGTGCAGGACAAAGGTCAGTTAAAGCCCCAGAATGGGGGCCCAGTTCTGGAATCGCTGTTTTGTTTGTGGGTCTGATTGGTGGAGTTAGAATCCCTTTATCTGCATCTGCTACGAACCCAACTGTGAGCTGTGCCCTGCCCCATAAACAGTGGAAAAATTGGACCCTCCTTAAGGAGTCTGTCTTCCTCTCCTTCAGGCCCTTTGGAGGTCCTCCCTGTTTATAGAAGAGAGCCCGATTTCCTTAGCCTGGCACACAAGGCCCCCACTGATCTAGCCTCACTTTTCTTTCTCTACCATAAATTCATCTGGGTGCTTATTATCCTGGACGCCATCCCCCGAAACCTGCTGCTCCACTGGGCCTTTGCTGTCGCAGTCTCCACGCCCCCTACCAGGGATGCCCTTTCTTCTACTCTACTTCCCAGCTCAACTATCCCAGTTTCCCCAATCAGAACTTCAGAACTGCTTCATCCCTTGAATATCCATAGAAGGTTACTTGGGCCTCTTTGGGGGCACCTTTTGCATTATTTTTGGATTACAGGACACTGGTTGTCTGTCTGGCTCTTCTGTTAAACCCTGAGCTTACGAGGGAGGGGATTATGTCTGTGCATCTCTGTATCCCACCCTCTCTCCCCTCTGTGTGAGCTCAAACCAGACATCTCTGCACGGTGTGGGTACTTTACTGTGTGCCTTACACCAAATGGAGGTGAATTGAACTGAACACCCACAGAAACAGAGAACAAGAGAACAGAATAAACCAGGCGTGAGGGGTCCCTCCGAAAGAGGCCATTCTGAGGCTGTCTGAGGAAGCACCATCAAATGAATGACATGCTTCAAGGAGAGATGGGGGGTGTTTTCAAGTTTTTAAATATATATATACTGTGTTTTCTCGTAAAAGTATCATCGCCCAAATACAAAAAAAAGTCAGAAAATCAAGAGAAGGAAAAAGTTTTTCCCTCTGGTCTTACCCCCCAGTTGCCACTTACCTTTAATATTAAGGATTATCGCTTTCTGTTCCCTATCTATTTAGACAGTTTTCTCCATGTATAGTTATACGATAGCAGTTATTTGGAATCCTTTTTTCACCTAACGTTTTATGAGTAATCATTACTCTTCATTAATTACTTTTTAATGGCTCGTAATACACAATGTAGTGGTTAATTTGTGTAGCTATTTCCTTTTTATTGGGCATTTAGGTTTTCTGTTTGCTTTACTGTAAATCGTGTTTGGTGAACATCTTTGTAATGCCATTCAGAGATGGCATTATGGGGTCAAGGTTTTAACATTTTTCAAAATCATGACACTTACTGCCAAATTGCTTTCCCCAGAAATGCACCCACTTGCATGCCCACATCCCATGTCTCTCACTCCGTGCGTGTTTGCACCATTGGGTGTTATTACTTGTATGAAATCCTTGCTAATTGGATGAATAAAAGTCAGTCTACCATTGAACATTGCAGTTCTTTAACTGCTAATTACCTTAAACATCTTGCATACATTTTTCCTTTGTGTGAATGTCCGATTGTGTTCCTTGCCCATTTACCAGTTTGGGTCTCGTAAGTCTGAGCTTCTATATCCAGATGGTTTTATCCCTTCATTGAAGTTGCTGTGAATCACACTCTTGTTTTGTACAGA
Organism: Phocoena sinus; assembly: GCF_008692025.1. Lineage (NCBI taxonomy): Eukaryota > Metazoa > Chordata > Mammalia > Artiodactyla > Phocoenidae > Phocoena > Phocoena sinus. The sequence continues at coordinate 36,752,398 of NC_045767.1, forward strand.
ATCATAGTCCAGGTTGTAGAAAGATCCCAGCAGTTGTGTTGCCTGAATCTGAATCCTGCCCTGGGCAAGTGACACTGGGCAAGTCACCAAGCTGACCTCTCTGGGGCTCGCCCACTGACTCCCCATACATAGTGTCAGAGCTCTGGTACCAGGCATGAGACTCCTGGTCTGAACTCGGTGTTAATTCTCCAGTCGAAAGAAGGAAACAACCCATATGTCCATTAAAGGATGATTGGATAAACAAAATGTGGTCCATCCTTACAGTGGAATGTCATTCAGCTTTGAAAAGGAAGGGAATTCTGACACCTGCTACGACACGGATGAACCTTGAGAACATTACGTCAAGTGAAATAAGCCAGTCACAAAAAAGACAAATGCTGTACGACTGTGCTCATGTGAGATGCCTAGAATCGTCCAGTTCATAGAGCGACACAGAGTAGAATGGTAGTTGCCAGGGGCTGGGGGAGGGGCAGCGTGGAATTAGTGTTTAATGGGGACCGAGTTTCAGTTTTGCCAAGGTGAAGCGTTCTGGAGATGGAAGCACAACAACGTGAATGTACTTAAGGCCACTGCACTTGCAGATGGCTCCGACGGTAAATTTCATGGGAGGGATATTTTACCACAACTAATGAAAAGCAGCAGTTATTTCTTTGCTCACAGCTCTGTGGAAAGGCACTTTGGTTTGGGCTCAGCCGGGCGGTTCTGCTCACCGTGGCTCACTCATGCCTTGCGCCCCGGCTGGGAGGATGGGGCAGGTGCGACCGCTCTCTATACCCTCCCTTGCCCAGCAGGCTCTCGTGGGCTTCTTCCCTTGGTGGCTCCGCAAGGGTGAGTGGAGCTGCAGGCCCTCTGAGGCCCCGGCTTGGAATGTGTCCACTGATACTTCCGCTTCGTTCTGCTGGGCGGAGCCAGTCTCGAGAGCAGCCCACGCTCAAGGAGTGAGGAAATAGGTTCTACCTCTTGAGAAGGGTCACTGCAAATGTTTTGTGAAACTGTAAACTATTACCAGCCAGTTTAGTCTCTTTCTGCCTCCTACTTCTACCTGAAATTATCTTATTTGTTTGTTTGTTCATTGCTTATTTCCACTAGAATGTAGACAGGGATCCTTCCTACCTCGTTCACAGCTGTATCTCTAGCTTCTAGAACGGTGCTTGTACACAATAAGTACTCAGTGAATATTTGATGAGTGAGAAAATAAATATTCCATGAAAAAGGACTTCTGGGGTCTCATAAGTTTTGGAAATGCTCCCTGTTTATTCTATTCTTGAATATTCTTTTATTTATTTTTTAACATCTTTATTGGAGTATAATTGCTTTACAATGGTTTGTTAGTTTCTGCTTTATAACAAAGGGAATCATTTATACATATACATATGTTCCCATATCTCTTCCCTCTTGCGTCTCCCTCCCTCCCACCCTCCCTATCCTACCCTTCTAGGTTGTCACAAAGCACCGAGCTGATCTCCCTGTGCTATGCGGCTGCTTCCCACTAGCTATCTATTTTACATTTGGTAGTGTATATCTGTCCATGCCACTCTCTCACTTCGTCCCAGCTTACCCTTCCCCCTCCCTGTGTCCTCAAGTCCACTCTCTAGTAGGTCTAGGTCTGCATCTTTATTCCCGTCTTGCCCCTAGGTTCTTCGTGACCTTTTTTTAGATTTCATATGTGTGTGTTAGCATACGGTATTTGTTTTTCTCTTTCTGACTTACTTCACTCTGTATGACAGACTCTAGGTCCATCCTCCTCACTACAAATAACTCGATTTTGTTTCTTTTTATGGCTGAGTAATATTCCATTGTATATACGTTCCACATCTTCTTTATCCATTCATCTGTCGATGGACACTTCGGTTGCTTCCATGTCCTGGCTATTGTAAATAGAGCTGCAATGGACATTGTGGTGGTACTTGACTCTTTTTGAATTATGGTTTTCTCAGGCTATATGCCCAGTAGTGGAATTGCTGGGTCGTATGGTAGTGGTACAGTACTGAGGTTTTCATCTGAATTACTTTGATTACAAATGAGACCAAATCTTATTCTCACCTTTATTTGTTAGGCATTTAAAAAAATTGTCTAAAAATTCTGTTTGCCTTTTTTGCTTCATTGTTTTTATTTTGAGCATTTTTAAATATAAAACAAAACATACAGAAAACCACACAAGGAAAAAACGTGGCTTTGTGAATTATGAGATTACCCTTTCCAGGTAAGAAATAGAAATTTGCCCCAAACAAAGACCCCCAACAAACCCCTCATGGCCCCCCATTGTAGCCACAACTCCTTCCTCCCCCCAAAAGTAACCACTGTCTGGTGTTTTCTAAATAAGAGGTTTTTTGGATTTTTTTTTTGTTTTGTTTTTTGTTTTGTTTTTTTGTGGTATGCAGACCTCTCACTGTTGTGGCCACTCCCGTTGTGGAGCACAGCCTCCGGACACACAGGCTCAGTGGCCATGGCCCACGGGCCTAGCCGCTCCGCGGCATGTGGGATCCTCCCGGACCGGGGCACGAACCTGTGTCCCCTGCATCGGCAGGCAGACTCTCAACCACTGCGCCACCAGGGAAGCCCTAAATAAGAGGTTTTTTAAAAAAAAAACCTTTGTTAAATTTGTTGCAGATATGTTCACCACGTTGTTTGCTTTTTATTTTGAATTTTTAAGAAATAACTTATAGAAAGTTTCCATTTATAACAAGTCAAATCTATCATGATTTGGAGGAAAGCTTCTAATCTGAGATAGCTTTAACCCATCCACCCACCCACAAGAACCAGTTCTAGGGCATATTTATCAATTCTGCCAAGTCATTATTTCTGCTTTTATTTATATTGTTTACTTCTAATTTCTGGTGAATTTCCATTTTCTTCTTTTAAGGATTCTTATCATAGAAGCTTACTCAGTTGATGTATGCTCCCCCTCTCCTTCAAAAAATAATGAAGCATTTAAGGCTATGAATTTACCTCTCACTATGGATTTACCTGTTTTACCCACTGATGGTTCTTCTGTGTCTGTGTATATAACTGGGTTTTTGTTTTTGTATGTAAGTATACTTGATTAAATAGAGACTGATACTTTTATGTTAATCTCTGAATATTATTTTTTCTTTTAATTTTTCTTAATCTTTTGGGAAAAGAAATTTTTGTTGCCAAGGTTTTCTAGACCAGAAATGATTTTTGGCTTGTCTTCACTGTTGCTTAAGTGTAAAAGAAGTCTCAATCTCATTTAGTACTTTTGCCTGAATTTCTTCTTTTTCTTATCCAAAGGATTCCTGATTCCATCAACAAACATTAATGGCACAGCACATGTTGTGGATGTGCAAGATGAAATAATATATAAGATGTGGTTCCTGTCCTCAACCACTTGAAGGCATATTAAGAAACAGTCCTCCCCCCACCTCCTCTGCTCCCCGCTGGCTGCACAATAAGTCCTGTCATTTCAACCTTTTTGCATCCTCCCACTCAGAGCCTCAGCCCACCCGTCTCTTTTGCCTTCAGCATCCTCCAACTCTATTTCTCCATTTCTCCCTGCTGTTCTGCACACCCATCCTCCTTCCAGAACTGTCCTTCTGAGACAAAGTCTGATCGTGTCATTCCCTTGCTTTAAAAGCCCATGTTCTACGAGATAGTAGTGATGGCTGTACAACATTGTGAATGCTCTAAATGCCACTGAATTGTACGCTTTAAAAACGGTTATGATGGTAAATTTTGTTATGTGTATCTTACCATAATAAAAAAAAGTGATTTTTTTTTTTTTTTTTTTTTTTAAGCACATGCTCCTTTTTGCTTCAGCCACAGGACACTTTCCAGTACCCACATACCTAATGTCTTTTTATCCTCCTTGCTGTCCATGCCATGCATATCCATCCCTCTCAGCCCAGATAATTGCCTTCCCCCGGCTCCTCCCCCTCCCTTTCGTCCTTTTCCCCCCTCCTCTTCCTTCTCCTTCAGACTCAGCTGACATGTCACCTTCCCTGGAGACCTCCTTGGACCCTCACCCACACCCCCAGGCTGGCTTAGGTGCCCCTGCTGTGAATTCTGATGGCACCCTTCTGTCTTGGTTGTTACCACCCTGTGCAGTGCTTATCGATTTACTGGAAAGACATGTCCTTTCCTCTTAAATGCATTTTTCTACTGTCTTTTTTATCTTGAAACAGGTGTCAATTCCTTCCAAGTCTACATGGCCTATAAGGATCTCTACCAAATGTCTGACAGCCAGGTAGGTCCTTGCACACCCCTCGCCTCCCTTGGGCAGGAATGGGCCTGCCTTGTCAGGCAAAGTGGCACAGGGCAGGGGAGATGTCAGAGCAGGCCAGGGAGGGCTCTGGGTTCAAGTCCTGGTTCTGACGCTGAGCTGTCAGTCATCGCCCTTCCCTGGACCTGCATTCCTTTCTGCCTGTACAAGTGGCGTGGAGCAGGGATCCCCTGCTTGGTGGTTCCCAGACTCGGCTCATCTTCAGCCTCATCTAAAGAGCTCACTAAATACACAGACTCATATTCCATCACATATGCTTGGGGGTGAGGTTCAGGAATCTGTACTTTCTTAAACCTCTGCAGTTGATTCTGGGGCTCAAGCGAGTATGGGGACCATTACCTTAGCTCTGACCTGGAGGAGAGCCCTGGCTGTCCCTCCAGCCAATTGCAAGTCATGTCCTTTCTCAGTTTTCTCATCTATACAACGTGATCATCTCTGGCCCTAACAACCTCAAACAGCTGTTCTGTGGATGAGATGAGTCAAGGAAGAAGGTGGTCTAAGGAATACAGGTGTAGGGAGTACAATTTTTCAGGCACCTGGCCTTCTTACACCCCTGGGACTCTTGGTTTGGTTTTGTTATTATTGCCCTGCCCTCTGCTTGTTAAAAAGGTGGGACAGTGTGGTGGCAAAGGGCACGGCTTCTGGAGCCAGACTGCTTGGCAGCAAGCCCTGACTTTGCTGTGCAGCCTGGGGCAGATTTCCTAACCTCTCTGTACTTTAGGCCCTTCATGGCACTTGCCTCAGAGAAGATGTCGGAGGATTAAGTGATTTAATACAAGTGAAGCTCTAGGGCAGTGCCTGGCACACAGCAGGTGCCATACGAGTGTCAATAAGCTGGTTTTCATTATCCCTACGGGGTCTCATATGCAATGGAAGAAGCACCCATGTCTTACCTTTCAAAATAGACACTTTGAGTTGCATAATATAACTTACCCCGAGATGGCCTGGAAACCAAAAGGCTGAAAGCTTATTCAGTTTCATGGAAAAAATAGCATGTGTCTCTCTAGTGTAATTGAAATTCTCACCTGTTTCATTCGAACGTCTGTTTCACTGAAGCCCTGGTTAGAGTCGGAGTTGAGCAGACTTTGGGTGTGGGTCCTCAAAAGTGCTTCATGCCTCCAAGTGCCTCCCCCACCTGCTGTCTACATCTAAAAGCACACATCCTGGACAAGGGAGGTGTTATCTTATATGCAAGGAGGGCAAAGTTGAGATTCAGGAGCCCCTGGGGAGGGAACATGTGGCTTTGGTCCTCAGCAGGTGCAAATGTCTGATCGCAGATCCTTTGCAGGTGGGAAGAGGGCACTGGACAGTGGACAGGGCCTGGATTGGCGAAATAAGGTGATGCTTGGCAGGATATATGTTATCTGAGTATTAAAGTTATTAGAGGACTTGGTCTCTCGACCCCAGTTGGTCTATAAAATGACAGGAGCTGGAATTTTTGTAAAGACGTACACATGTCCTATGATTGGTGGTGGCTACAGTACAGGCTTAGCGGGTTTAGTTATACAATTTCAGTAAAACTGAAAACAGCTTCTCAGCTGCAGTTGTCACCATTAATAACGTCACGCTCCAGAGGAGCAAAGCCACAAAGAAAGCAAAGGCTCGCGTGGGTATAACTGTGGATGTAATCACGGCTTGGTGTCACTTTTATCACTTATGCGCCTCTCCCCCACCCAAACTTTCTGCTCTTGGATCTGGAGGGTGTCAGGGTCAAGGGAAAATCTTTTCCAATTCTTACTTGTTGAGCGACGCATTCCATTGATGTGGATGGAGCGTCCTGGCAGGTGGTTGACTGTGTGTTAGTAGTAAGAGCAGTCTTTGCAAATGCTGGTGCTGTGATATTTTTATCTCACCCCAACCCCCCTTTGTCCCCCCTTAGCTCTACGAAGCCTTCACCTTCCTTAAGGGGCTGGGAGCTGTGATCTTGGTCCACGCAGAAAATGGAGATTTGATAGCTCAGGTGAGTGGTGTGAGTTTCCACCCCTTCCGCCTCAGTCTCCTTCTCCTTGTAAAGGATATGAGAAAAGGGGGTGGAGGCATTGGTCAGCCAGGTCACCAGACAATGAAGGGTCAAGCCAAGAACCGGATGGCATGTCAGGCACTCCAGGTGTGACTCATGCACACGCTGTCTGCAGCGTGGCCTTTGGCGGGTCATAATTGCCTCCTCCTTGCGAACCTCGACTTCCTCACCTGTACAATGGGGGTAATATTACTGCCCTGTGCACCATGGCGGGTTTGCATGAGCAACAGATAAGGATCTGAAAGAAAATGCTTGGAAGCTGGGGTTGCTCATCATCCTCCCCGACTTGAGAGCGGGGCTAATGGACAGAGCTCAGGCTGGGAGCAGGTGTTCCAGTCTGGCCTCCTGACATTGGGCGAGGAACTCTATCCCACGAAGGCTCCTGTGCTTCATTTAGAAGCATCTGCCTTGCCGTGTGGTTGTGAGGATTAAATGATGTCATGTATGTGTAGAGCAATGTCGGACATGTAACAGGCTGTAGCCATTCAGAAGTTTTGGGTAGTGTGAGACATGAACCCATTTTGATCATTCTGGCTATAGGGTGGATAATTTGATGGGAATAGAATAAAATCAGCTAGGTTTTACTCCAGCAATTCTCATAGGAAATGAAGAGAGGAGACAGAGCGGAGGTGGAAGAGGCAAGAATATGATAGGGAAGGTGCACATTCTACAGGACTCATCGATTGACTGGATGGGGGAAGAAGGAGAGGAAGTCAAGGATGGCTGCTTGGTCCCTGGGCAGGGTTGATCATGATGCCACGAATCAAGATCAGGCATATAGAAGGTTTGGATGCATCCAATGAAAGTAGTTAATGCCGTGCGTGATGCTAAGGAGTACATATATCCTCATTTCATAGGTAGGGAAACTGAGGCTCAGATAGTAATAACTTGCCCACTGTTATATGGGGCGTCGGAGCCAGGATGTGAATACAGTTCCATCTGGTTCCAAAGCCCAGTGGAATTGCAACATGACGGTTAAGGGCATGAGATCTGAAGCTTCACTCTTAAGGTTAGCTATTGTCTTTATTTCTTATTATTTGTGTTCTTGCAGTTTTTCTGTAAAATTGAAATTCTTTCAAATTCAAAATAAAAAAGAACAACTCAGTACCATCACACAGCAGTATTCTGGTCATTGGCAAGAAGTCACGAAATCCAGCCCTCACCCCAAAAGATGGGATTGTACAAAGGTATGAATGCCGGGAAATGAGCGTCACTGGGAGCCGTATCAGAGGTTGTCTGCCAGCCTCTCCTCTGGCCCCCAGTGATTGATGACCCTCTCACATGCAAAACACATTCATTCCTTTCCAGGGTCCTCCAAACTCTCACCTCATTACACCGTCAAAGACTGGAATCATCTAAGCCAGGTCTAGGTGTGGATGAGGCTTCTTGGGTTTAGTCCCTACAATCTGTAGGTCTTTGAAGAAAATAGGCAAGTTATCTCTCCCCCGCCCCCCCCCCCACATACTCAGCACACGACATATAGTGGTGGGGTGGGCATTCCTATTGAAAAAGGGACAGTGGAAAACACCAGGAGTCATTGGTCCATAGCAGTTCTGAAATCCAGTTAGACAAGTGTTGGCAGTTCCTTGATTAGGTCTCGAAGCCTTGAAGCCTGAGAATAATTCTCCATGGCTCTTGGCTCCACCTTCTGGGCTATTGGTCCCATCCTTCCTTTTCATGAAAAGTAGTCCATGCTTGCAGCTGAGGAATTTTCTCAGCCTGCTTCCTGCACAGTAGAATTTTAGGAGTCCAACTGCCTCCATTCATTTTGTATGTCTTATCCCGTCCAGTCCGGGCTGCCGGTGTTTTGCTAAGATAATCTTCCCAAAACCTTTGTGGGCCTCCTCTGAATTTCACTGGAATTCACCCCATTAGACAAAAGATACCCACAGATTTCTTTTCAATAAGCCCTCCTCCTCCTGGTCAGACAGCCAAGAGGTACATCCTTGAGCTTCCTAGAGGCCTTAACTTGATTGAGAGGATCTGGGGGCACACCCTCAATTATCTGTCCCTCTCACAGAAAGCAGTAGCTTTCTGCTACTACATAACAAGATTCCCCTTCCTCCAGTTTTCAATAACAGATGCCTCATTTCCTTTTGAGCTCTCACTAGCAAGGTTCTCAAAGTCCATATTACTACTAGCAGTCCATTTCAGACCAGCGTTCTCTAACACATGCCTCGAAATTCTTCCAGCCTCCATTCACTGCCCGCTCCCAAAGCCACTCCCACATTTTTAGTTAATTGCAATGGCAGCACCCTACCTCTGAATACCAAAATCTGTTGCAGTTGTCTGTGGCTGCATAACAAATTACCCCCTAAATTTAGCATCGTCAAACAAAAAAACCTTTTCCACGTCATGGTCCTGTGGGTCCGGAGTCCAGGTGTGGCTTGGCTGGGTTTTCGGGCTCAGGGTCTCTCACCGGCTGCCGTGAAGGTGTCAGGCAGGGCTGCAGTCATCTCAGGGCTGGTCTGGGGCAGGATTCCTTTCCAGAGGGTCGCAGGATTCCCACTCAGAGGGTTGCTTCTAGGATTCAGTTCCTTGCACGCTATCAGACTGTTGTCCTTTATTCTTTGATGGCTGTTAGACAGAGGCCCCTTTGGTTCTCTGCCACATGGGCAGCTACAGCATGGTGACCTGTTTCCTTCCAAGTGAGAGAGCAGGAGAGGGTGAGCAAGGGAGAAGTGGGAGTCCCTTTGTAACCTAACCTCAGAAGTGACATCCCATCTCTTTCCTCGTGTTCTGCTCATTGGAAGCAGGGTGCCAGGTCCAGCCCACGTGCAAGCAGAGGCAGGCTCACTGTGAGCCTCTTAGAAGCTGTCCAACACATGTATCATAGGTTTGCCTGGTTTTGAACTTCATGAACACGAAACCACACAGTAGGTACTCTTTTACATCCGGCTTCTTTTCTTTTTTTTTTTTTTTTTTTTGCGGTACGCGGGCCTCTCACTGTTGCGGCCTCTCCCTCTGCGGAGCACAGGCTCCGGACGCGCAGGCTCAGCGGCCATGGCTCACGGGCCCAGCCGCTCCGCAGCATGTGGGATCTTCCCTGACCGGGGCACGAACCCGTGTCCCCTGCATCGGCAGGCGGACTCTCAACCACTGCGCCACCAGGGAAGCCCTACATCTGGCTTCTTTTGATCAAAACTAGGTTTGTGAGATTCATCCCTATTGTTACCGGAAGCAATAGTATTCTCTCTGTCATCATGGTGTAGAATTCCACTGCAGGGATAGATCACAATTTGGTTCTTCAGTTGATAGATGTTTGGATAGTTTCAAATTTAGGACTACTGTATATAAAGCTTCCTTAAACATTCTTGTTCAGGCTTTTGTTAAACATATGTTCCCATTTCTGTTGGTAAGTACGTAGGAGGGGGATTTCTGGGTCGTGGGTGTGCACATATTCAGGTCTTACAGTTACTGCTACCCTGTTTTCCAGGGTGTACCAACCTGTATCCCACCAAATGTGTGTGAAAAGTTGAGTTTGGAGTCCCCAGTTCTCAAGCTTTACATCAGGGAATTCTCAGCTTTCCTCACTGCCAACTTAAGATTGAGTTTTCTCAGCTCCAATAAATCTGTTACCTTTTGTACATCTGCTTCCCAGCTTCCAAAATTTTGTTTCTGTTATCTTCTCTGCATTCTCTTGGTTCTTGTGTACCCCCTCTGTCACTGTAGCAGAGTTTCAGGATGGAGTAAAAATAATGTGTTTGCTCAGCCCATGAATTTTGACTAGAAACCTACTCTAGTCTTTTGTGATCTGTGTTTTCCCCCCTTACATCATCTTTTGTCCTCCCTCCTTTTTTCTCCTCCTTCCTTCCTTCCTTCCAACAGAAATAGTAACTGACATTTAAATAATCTTCCAGAGGGATGTCTCCGTATCATAAATCTTGTTGTAAACAGTTTACAAAAAGGCCTTGTAAACACCATCTTCAAGAGCTGACATTATTCCATTCTTTACTTAAATCCACCCCAGCTGTTAGCTCTTGAAATTGTTTCCAGCTTATGTTCTTATAATAAACTCGAGCTTAATAACCATAAATGCACAGTTAAAATTATGATTTTTTTTATTGTCGATAGGGCCTGGGGCTCCTCTGTGTTGCAGAAAGATGATACAGAAACTGCGCAAGTTAAAAGTAGCAGCACAGCTGACACCTGGGCAACGTAAAAGTATTAGTTTTGAGATATCACAGTATTCCTAAGGAGGGGGCACCTTGGAGCAAATAGATTTGTATCTGGGCTACAATGGCTCAGGGAACCATTTCATTTATATGATAAGCTTGAGGTAGAGTTGTCCTGTTAGAAAGACAGGTACCAGGAAGAGGAAGCTACAGTAGAGAAAATGAGAGCTGGCTGACCGTCAACGAGCCCTTACTATACACCAGGTATCGTGCGAGCATTTCACATCTGCCACCTCAGTGATGTATTATGGCAACTCTGGTGTGTAGGTGCTGTTGTTTCCAATGTAAAGGAGAGAAGATTAATGAAATAATGCCATTTGCAGCAACATGGATGGACCTAGAGGTTATCATACTGAGTGGAGTAAGCCAGACAGAGAAAGACAAATACCATATGATGTCACTTACATGTGGAATCTAAAAACATGATACAAATGAGCTTATTTACAAAACAGAACCAGACTCACAGGCATAGAAAGCAAACTTACGGTTACCACAGGAGAAGCGGAGGAGGGATAAATCAGGAGTTTGGGATTAACATATACGCACTACTATATATAAAATGGAGAACCAACAAGGACCAACCGTATAGCACAGGGAGCTACTCAATATTTTGTAAACCTGTAAGGGAAAAAAGTCTGAAAGGAATAGATAAATGAGTGTGTGTGTATAACTGAGTCACTTTGCTGTACACCTGAAACTAACCCAACACTGTAGATCAGCTACACTTCAATTTAAAAAAAAGAAGAGAACCTTGAGGCTTAGAACGGACAGAGACGGTTCTGGAGCTGGATGCCCAGTTTGATTTCTGCATCCATGTCATACCCAAACACCACTCGTCTTCCTTCTCTCTTACCCTGCAGCAGAGGCTTGGAAGTTGGAAGAGTGCTGGGTGGTCTTTAAGGCTAATTTCGTATAACCCTACTTCCTCTCACTGGTCCCATGGTGTTGAATAGAGCAGGTGTGGACGGGGATATCCAGGGTTGCAAAGGGGGAAGGTGGGCAGGGGTAGTGGAGGGAGCAAAGAAGCTGTGAATCGCCGCAGCCCGTTAGACCCCATGCAGACCACTCCCTGTCCTGGGCTCAGCTGCCCCATCTGTCTAACGGGGCTGGAGGATTGGCCTCTCCCGGCTCTGACATTCTGTAATCACTGACTCATTCGTTCTTGTCTTGTAGGAACAAAAGCGGATCTTAGAGATGGGCATCACGGGTCCTGAGGGCCACGCTCTGAGCAGACCTGAAGAGGTAAAGGAGCCTCCACTGGGTGTGACTCTGACATAGCTGAGAGCTCACCCCGATGCTGTTCCAGCTGGAACAGCCCAGCTAGAGCCCCCATCTCCGTCTCACTTGCCCTACATGAGCACCCCAGCACGTGTGGTCCTCTCCGGGTCTGCCCTCGGGCTTGGGAGCCCTGGGGCCCGCAGGTCGATCAGAGGAGCCTGGAAAGGTTCTGCCTCTCCCAGGGCCCGGGAACTTCACACCATAGTCCTATGGACACTTCAGAATCCCTACTGAGGACAAGGTGTATTTGATGACAGGAAAGTGGAGCCCCACGTCCCAGGCAGAGGACTTCAGAACAACTGCCCTTGCACGGACCTCCTATCTGCTGTGCTCTAAGACTCGACAAGGGATGAATCCCCTGGGAATGATATGGCACATGTGTGGCGGGACACAGCGGGTAGAAGGAAGGCAAGCAGGTTGGGCATGGAACAGGATGGATGTCCAGTATTTTCTGGTGTCTCATCAGATCATAAGTAGTCTTCCCAGACCTCCGCTCTAGGCCAGCCTGTGCCGGACATGGGACGCAACACACGAGTACACAGACTCCTTACCCGGAGGCTCCTGATCGGGCCCAGTGCTCCAGACGTGAGCTCCACGCCCACGAGCTGGTTTCCCAGTCCCTGGTGAGACCAGGACAGACCTGAGACAGTGTCTACAAACCCTTATAGCACGTGGACGTTGCCACCACCTTCAGGCTTGTGAGCAGCCTGGGGACCCTTCTGGGTGTGGCTGGACTCCTGGCACGTGGCTGTGGCTTCCTGCCAGCCACTAGCAGCTCGGCAGACTGGAAATTAAAACAATACATCACAGGTCCTTTTGTCTTCTCTAGCGGGGGGCAGAGGCCAAACCCAGCAGCGGGTGGTCTCACTTGGTTATTGAACAAATGAAGGGAGGAATGCACGTTGGACACCTGTATCCCCTGATGTCAGGCATTTTATAGGTAACCGACCACTTTATGAGTCTCTCGATGACTCTACTGCCTAGGCGATCTCCTTCTAACAGAGCGTGCAGAATACTTCCAAGCAAAGGAAAAACATAATTCTGCCTTCCAACCCTCTAGCCAGATACGTTCTTAGTTTTTCCTTCCTTTTGAAAAATCTACAGTATTTTCCTCTCTTGATGCAGTAGATTTCCCTCTGACCACACTTAAGGAGAATCACAGGAGACTGGTCAGGGAGAGGCCTTAGGAACTCAGGGTGGGTGGTGCCTCCCACCTCTCCCTCCCGTGACCCATGTATTTGGTGTGTCTGCAGCTGGAGGCCGAGGCCGTGTTCCGAGCCATCACCATCGCGGGTCGGATCAACTGCCCTGTGTACATCACCAAGGTGATGAGCAGGAGCGCGGCGGACATCATCACCCTGGCCAGGAAGAAGGGTACGCAGCCCAGCGTGTGGGCCTCCTGCGGGAAGCTGCGGGGTGAGGAAGGGGCGTGTCCAACAGGCTCACGTTCACTGACGGAGCCACTCCCCAGGGCAGAGACATTCTGCCAGTTGCCTGCAGCCTGGGCCCTGTAGGCCAGGTTGAAAAGGGAGCTTGGGATGGTGGGTAGGCACAGGATGTGCAGGCGTTTTCAGGTTTGATTCCTGGGGTGCCGTGGGCCCCGGGTGTGATCTTGGGTAAGTGGTCTGAGCTTCGGTTTCCCCATTTGTAGCTAAGGTAATTATCCCCTCCTTGTGGGTCACACGAGACCGTGTATCGTAAAGATCTGTGAAGAGTTCCAAGTTCTCCCCTGGGTTTCACATCAAAGAAATGATGGAGCCAGGGCTACATCAGCTCTTGGTCCCTGCCCGCCCCCTTTCTGGTCCTCTCTCTGGGCCCTTCATCCTGGGTCCCCTATCTAGGGCCTCTTAGCGGGTGCCTGCACCCAGGCTCCACCGTGGGGCCCACACAGAGTCTCAGCTGCAGGTTGGGAAGGAGGAAGGTGTTCTTCCAGAGCCAGAGGGTCCGGGGACAACCCTGTGCTGGACATCAAGGGAGTGTGGCAGGAAGGCAGCCTCCAGCTCTAAGACTTGAACGCAGTAATTAACCTCTCTGAGCTACTGTTGTTTCATCTCGAAACGGACCCGATGGGCTCACAGATGTGAAGTTCCAGCCAAGTCCTTGGTGGGTCCCGAGGGCTCCTGAGGACCCTGGGGCACAGGTGCCACTGGTGCTCTGAGCGGCTCTGACCTGTGTGGTGCCCATTCCCCAGGAGACTCAGAGGAACCGCCCGAGTGTGGTCCCCAGGCCTTCTCGACTGAGGCCCACAGTCCCCAACACCCACCAGACAGAGAATGAAGGTTGCCCAAAGCAGCCTTCCTTCCCTAATTCAGGGTGAGAGAGAGAGAGAGAGTGACAGAGCGGGTAGCACACGTCACACGAAGACAGTCGCTAGAATCCTTTCATCCTGTGGACATTCACCAAGGATGTTCACCACCCGGACAAGGTCCACCCGTCTACTTTCTGGGAGTCGTATGAGGTTGACTGGCAGCTCTGGGTCAGAGGGGCCAGCCGGGTGGAAATCCACAACAGCCACACAGCCCTGACTGCATCCACCACCCTCTGCATGCAGGATGCCCCTCCTTTCTTACAGGAGCCCTTCACGGGAAGTGTAAGTGGCTCTATTCTTAAAAATCTTTAATTATGTGTTTTATTTCACCTAATATATCCAGAATATTCATTCCAAGTGTAATCAGTGTAAACGGATTAAGATATTTTGCATTATTTTTCTGTACCATCCTCGAAATCCAGTGTGTATTTCACCCTTACAGCACATCTCGACTCAGACCAAATGCCTGAAAGCCACATGTGGCTGGTGGTTTCCGTGTGGGACAGAGCAGCGTTGAACCCCAAATACCTAGTTTTAGTATTTTTAAGGGCAAGCCGACGAGTAGAGGCATTGTACAGAGAGTGATCTAGGTTAGCACAGCTTGCTGAGGACCAGCCCCAGGTTAAAGATGAGGAAACTGCCGCTCAGAGAGGTAACAGGAATCTGGAAGCAGCGGTAAGCGTGCCGGCGAGCTAAGCCTGCAGGTCCTGGAGCTGCCGAGAAATAAAGCGACCACCACCCTCTCGTGGCTGTTTCAATTTAAGTAAAGTTAAGTACACTTTTTCAGTTGGCTCCTCAGTCGCGTTAGCCCTGTTTCTTGCGCTCCAGGGCCACGTGAGGCTGGTGGCTGCTGTCTTGGGCAGAACCGTCCAGAGCAGTCCCAGCACCGCTGTGCTGTTGGGAGTTGCCATCCCAGAGCCAGGCTGCTGGAGCCCAAAGCCTGCCTCTCGCTTGTCAGCAGGGTGGCCTCGGACTGATGCCACAGAACCCTGGGCCCACGTCGTCCCGTTGGCACTCTCTCTGCTGCGGGGATTCTCACTTGGGACTTTGCCCCTGGGGTTTTGTTCTGGCAGAAACACACGTGGCCCACTCCCTGGAAGGCAAGCTGGACTTTCGGGAGAGCAAATGCTCAGAAAGGAGCCCTCCAGTAGTGGGTTGGTGGCCGCACGTCCTGGCCCCTTCGCCCCTGTGGCGTGGGATGGCTCTGAGGCTCCCGGGGTCCCCAGTGCACTGAGCTGCGCGTGCCCAAGGCCATGACTCGGTGATAACTCATCTTTCCTTGGCTTCTGTCTCTGCCTTGTGTCACTTCCTCAGTCCCCACCGAGGTGTTTCCTGGAATCACCTCCGAATAAAACTCTTGAACTTGATTTTTCCTTTGAAGATCTGCTTTTGGCGGAATCCAAACCGAGACAGCACATCAGGTCTCTGTGGTTCGGTTGAGCATCGTAAAGAGAGATAATAGTCAAATCCAAATGCTAAAAGCATTCACAGTCCAGAAGGTTGCTGAGCAGGACAGCGGGGCACTGAGCGCCTGGTGGCCGAGGAGCTGGGGCTCTGGGGTGTGTGTGTGTGGTGAAGCCTGGGGGAGGGATGGGCGATTTATCCCCAGTCTCATTCTCCAGCCTCGAGATTCTACTTTCCTGCACCCGCATCTCCCATGAGAGACCATTCGCTCTCAACCACACGTGTCTGTGTTTGCCTCCCAAGGCCCCGTCGTTTTCGGCGAGCCCATCGCTGCCAGTCTGGGGACGGATGGCACCCATTACTGGAGCAAGAACTGGGCCAAGGCGGCGGCCTTCGTGACCTCCCCTCCCCTGAGCCCGGACCCTACCACGCCCGACTACTTGACCTCCCTGCTGGCCTGGTGAGAGCCCCGGGGGTGACGGGCTCGTGGGCCTGTGCAGCGGGGCAGGACTTTTGGGAACGGAGGGTTGAAGGATAGGAAATCGCAGCTGGTTCAGACACACTTGGGAAGGGGCCTTGGGCTGGCTGCCCGGGAGACCTCAGAACAAAACCCCGGGTTGTTTACAGCAGGCCTTTGGGCCTTTGAGTCAGTAACCGCTCCATTCATGTTTATAGGTCACCTCCCATTCATTCAGCGGTATTTAAGCACCTTCTGTGTGCCTGGCACTGTGGTGTATTGGGAAACACCCAGAATTAGGAATGTGAGACCAGGATCCTAATCCTGCCTCAACCCCTAATTGGCTGTGTCACCCTGGCCATGTCACATAACCTGTAATGTCTCTGCCTCAGTTGACGCATCGGCAAAGTGGGGAGAATACAGTACCTACTGCAGAGGTGGGTGTGAGACAGCGTAGGTAAAAGGCCTGGAATTCAGGGTTCACAGCGGCCACTGCATTACACTCTGCTTCCTGCACACAGTAGGAGCACAGCTACTTTAACCCCTTCTCTGCCATCACCCAGTGTGAGGGAAGAACACTTAAGGCCATGGGAGAAGGCTAAGCGGTGAGGTGTGCAGGCTGCTCTGGAAGCGGAGATGCAAGCCCGGAAGGCTTTCTGGAGGAAGTGACGTCAGGCCCAGAGCCAGGGGATGCATAAGAGTTTCCCTGAGGGGCAAGAATAAAGTGGGACTTCTAATCAGAAAGAACTGTAAGGGGGTGAGGGTGTGTTCTCCTTTTCCCTAAATGCTGCAGCAGCCCATGACATACCTGGCGTCTGCAGCCCGATGGCTGGTGGGCAGCTCCAAGTCCAAAACAAACCCCCCATCTTCCCCCATGAAGCTGCTGCTCCCACAGTCTTGCCCATCTCAGGAGATGGCAGGACACGGACCAAAGGCCCTGGCATCTGGCCGCTTCTCGCCCCCTTGGCTGCAGCCATCCTGGCTCAAGGGCCATCGTTTCTCACCTCCTGACAAGGCTCTCTATTTCCATACTGCCCCTTCCACACCCTTATCGCATCACAATCTGTTCTCAAAAGACACTCAGATATTTTAAAACCGAAATCAGACCAAGCCAGCCCTCTGCCAGGAGACCTCCAGGGTCCTTTCCTCTCAAAGAGAAACACAAGTTCCCACAGTGTCCCTCAAGGCTGAGCCTGATCTTGCCCTCGCTCCTCACTAACCTCGCCTGGTCCTCTTCCCCCCTTGGCTCCCTCGGTCCATCCCACTGGTGTCGCGCTAACTAGACCCCAGGCAGGATGGTGCCACAGGGCCTTTGCACTCACCCTACCCCTGCCTAGCACTCTTTTCTTCGTCATCTTGCGGTTTGCTCTTTGCCAACTTCAGATCTCTGCTGGAAGATTTCTTCTCAGTGAGATAGTTCTGATCATCTTCTTAAAAACGGCAGTCCCAGCGCTACCCGATCACCCCCCCCCCCACTCACCCTAACTCTCATTCTCCTGACTGTATGTTCCTGACTTCTGCCCCCCGCTCACCCTGCACTGGAATGTCAGCTAATGAACACAGGAATTTGTCTCTTTCTGCTTATAGATGCATCTCCATTGCCTAAGACCATGCCAGACACAGGAAGTGTGCAACACACCTTTGTTGAATACATGAGTGAATGTCACATCCAAATATATTTCTGTACGTCTACATGATTGCTGACATGCCCTGGGGCCCCGAAATGGAGGCTGGCCCCTGCCCTCGTTGAAAATCACAAAATAAAGCTCCACTTATTCCATTGATTCAGATGCCAGTTAGGGGCTCATCATATAGCCCCAGAGTATTTTCTCTCCAAAGCCTGAGTGACAGAAACGCAAACCCAGTGAGCTTGTGTCACTTTGCTACAACCAGTGAATAGCATTTTGTCCTCCCGGCACAGCACAGAAACGTTAGCCAGGCCTTACATCAACAGCCTTACAGAGGGAGACCAAGGTCAGCACATTATGGTTTCCCACGTGACCTGGCGGAGACACGAGGCCAGGGACATGACCATCCTTCCAGCGCGAACATCCGTGACTCCGTGAGACACACTGGCACGTGCTGGAGGCTGGGTTTTAGTCACTCACTTATTTATATATTCAGTCACTCATCCATTCATTCATTGGCTCCGCTCAGCTTTTTTTCTTCTTTTTTAAACATTGAGATAAAATTCACGTAGCATAAAATTCACCGAGCACTCGATTTTAAAGAGAAGAGGTGGAGGATGGAGAGAGGAGCAAGGGAGTTGGCATCTTTGGCGCCTGCCGTGCGCCAGGCAAGTAGCTCATTGTCTCCTCAGGGTGATCCGGGATGGAAGGTTCCATTCTCTTCCATTTTACGCATGAAGAAAAGAGGAGTGACTAGCCGGGCCAGGAGGTGGCAGTTCTGGGATTTAAAAGCAGACCCGCTGGATTTGCAAAGTCAAATTGCATCAGGGGCTGTTCACGGGTCTAGTGAGATGCATGGAAGCAGAGTCACTCTTTTGGCCTCTAGCATCTTCTGTTCTCAGCAAGTCTCTCCTCACAGATGCCTGCAGCATCTTGAGGCCTTGTGGGCTCTCTCTGGGGGGTGAAAGAACAGACCCACTGCCCCAGGATCAGAGCGTTTTAGGGCAGGAGGAGGCTGACCCGGAGAGCCTTACCTGGACCGGCTGGAGCCCACACTCAAACAGAACCCTCTCCCGATGCACAGGCCTCTTTCCCGTCTTCAACAAGACACCAAAGGCCACAGGGCCTTCTGGTGTCACTCAGTAAGGCCTGTGATGTGCCCCAGATCTCTGTGGGGTTTGAGTTTCACAGCCTCCTTGGGCGTCTGAAGTCAGGGTCCGCTCCTCAACAGGAGCTCAGGTCTGAACCCCACCCTGTTCTGTCTTTGCCAGTGGAGACCTGCAGGTCACAGGCAGCGGCCACTGTCCCTACAGCACTGCCCAGAAGGCGGTGGGCAAGGACAACTTCACTCTGATTCCTGAGGGTGTCAACGGGATAGAGGAGCGGATGACCGTGGTCTGGGACAAGGCAGTGGTAAGGCGGCGCCGTCTCCCTCCTGGAATATTCTAGAAACACCCCTCCTGCCCATCAAAGCCATGCATTATGCACTTCTGGTTCTTAAAATTCCCTTCTTACTTTGAGGCAGAAGCAGAATGCACTAGGAGGGCACACGGAAAACACGTGACCCTTAAGAACGCAGCGCGAGTCCTGTGGTGCCCTTTGCATTTGCAGATGTGACAGCAGCTGTCCTTTAGTCTTTGAGGATGAAAATATTCTGTTTTGTTTTGTTTTGAACCACATCTTTGTCCACGTAAAGATGACTTTGTAAACTGTGTGTGTTCGGGTTTAGGGTTGAGAGTGGGTATGGAGGCTTCCTGTTGCGTAAGGAATCCCCAGGTCACACCTTGATCACTCACTTGGAAACAGTAGATTTTTATTTTCTGTTAAACTTGCGCCCAATGAAACTGACCAGATGTCAGGGTGGCCGTTGTGGAAATGTCATCACACCTCTGAACAGTTAATTACGTTTCCGCTCTGATGAAGCCAGGCCTCTGGCACTCTTTCAGGGTGGCCTGGTTTCAGCAGGGAGAGGAGAAAACTCCAGTCCTTGTAAGGACTCCTGTTGGCTGGTTTCGATCTGTGCCTTCTGGTCTGCCCCTTCTGGTCCTGTTATGAGATGCTCTTTTCACCAATGGATCTTGTCTTCAGGCTACTGGCAAGATGGATGAGAACCAGTTTGTTGCTGTTACCAGCACGAATGCAGCCAAGATCTTTAACCTGTACCCCAGAAAAGGGCGGATTGCCGTGGGCTCGGACGCCGACGTGGTCATCTGGGACCCTGACAAGGTGAAGACCATAACAGCCAAGAGTCACAAGTCGGTAAGTCCTGGTTTATCAGTGACACTCCTGGCTTGGGTGAGCAATTCTTGCTCTGCAATCATTTTAGAAGCCTCTGGTTAAAAATGACTTAACGAATTTGCCAACTAGAATGTGATCTGATATCTGGCATGACTCGGTCTTTCAGATTTCTCCTCCAGTTGGAGAGATTGGGAGAAGGGTTTGGAGCAGGCTCAACTAAGCTGTTCTTGCATGTGTCTCTCCCACGTCTGTCTCTCTCTCTCTCTCTCTGGGGCTCCTGTCTACAGATGCATGCATTCTTAAACAGCTGACTCTGCTCCTAATTCCATGGAGCAAGCCATCAGGCTCAGAGAGGGGACGTATAAGGTCCAAAATTCTTTCTCCAATTTACTTATCAAGCTAGAGAGGGTTTGATCTGCTGTATCAGAAATCCACTTCAGTTCAGGCTGGGCTCGCAGTCATCAAAGGAAAGGATTGGACTGACTCGTGCACACCCTCCCGGGCTCCAAGCCCCAAGCCTATGGGTGTGGGTTTTCTCTGCCCTTCGTGTCTTACATGCCCTGGATTTCTTCACTCATCCGTCAAACCTCTAACGATGCAGAGAGACATAGGACATCTTTCCCTCCCTGAGTGCTTGCTTCAGACCCACTCTGCATGGTCAGCAGCAGTCTTGGGTCCAGATTAATGTTCACACTCAGAAGACACAGAGTCCTCAGCCTGGTCCCTGGTTCACCAAAGTCTGTTACAGGACGTGGGCTGGGAGGCAGAGCGTGTGCACACGGCATCAGTCTGCGATGGGAGTCCTCACCCCCCTCGGCTGCCATTCCCCAGCCCAGTGGTCACTTGCTGGTGAGGGGCGAGACCACGTGCATGGGGACAGAACACCAGGCACAAGGAAGCCTCAAGAGAAAGTGACAAGGACCACATGAGTGTGGCCCCCAGGTCCCCCTCGACCATAAGACCCATGGCCTGGGGACAGAGAGGTCTGTCCAGCTTATCAACCAGTGGTCATTCTTAAAATAACCAGAGCTCCCTGATGACAGACTGGCTTCCCTCACCCCCCTCCCTGGGGACAGGTCAGGAGGAAATGAGCCTGAGGTAGCCTCCCCTGGAGAAAGGTTTATGCTGTTCTCCACACTCACCGCCCAGCAGACACACGACTCCGTTTTAATTACTATGGACGCGGTGATGTGCACAGACCAGGTGGGCTCTGGGAAGGCAGGAGAGGCACGCTGCCCCCCAGTGGTGTCAGCTCACAAGGCCGTTGTGGTCCAGGGAAGAAGAGGACACTGGGTCAAGGAGCAGGGGTTCCAATTGTTATCAAATTCCAAATATTATCTTGTAGTTACTCTGTGCTTACATTTTCCATACATCATCTCACTTAATACAATAACCTTCTAAGTTAGGTATGTTATTATTTATGAATAAGTAAGAAAATGGACAGAGAGAGGATACGTGTATTAGTCTCCCGGGGCTGCTGTCACAAAGTACCACGAACTGGTGGCTTGAAACAACAGAAATTGACTTTCTCACAGTTCCGGAGGCCTGAAGTCTGAAATCAAGGTGTCAGCAGGGCCGGGCTCCCCTGAAGGCTCTTGGAGAGAATCTCTTCCATGCCTTTCTCCTGGCTTTTGGTGTCGCTGGCCATCCTTGGTCTGTAGATGCGTCACTCCGATCTCTGGCTGTCTCCCTATGTCTTATCATCTTATAAGGACACCAGTCATTGGATTTAGCACCCACTCTACCCCAGTGTGACCTCATCTTAACTAATTACATCTGCAATGACCCTATTTCCAAATACAGTCACATTCTGAAGTACTGGGGGTGAAGACTTCAACATACCTTTTTGGGGACAATTGAACCCATAATAATAAGTCACAGACCTGAGATTACCCATGTGAGAAGGAATGTTTCAGATTCGTTAAACTTGAAAAGCGTGCCCTCTCTGTCCCAAGCCAGATTTGAATTATTTTCATAATAAGAAGAGGACAATTCAGGATGCCATGAGACCAGTTGGCCACAGCATTTTTTCTGTTCCAATTTCTCTGTTTAAAGCAATGCAATTCACATAGTGCAAGAAACAAATGTTTTTCAGAACATGAATCGAAAAATGCTGTCTTAGAGGTTGGTTTTATTTTTTCAGTTTTTTTTTTTTTTTTTTCCTTTTGTGGTACGCGGGCCTCTCACTGTTGTGGCCTCTCCCGTTGCGGAGCGCAGGCTCCGGATGCGCAGGCTCAGCGGCCATGGCTCACGGGTGCAGCCGCTCCGTGGCATGTGGGATCTTCCCGAACCGGGGCACGAACCCGCGTCCCCTGCATCAGCAGGCGGACTCTCAACCACTGCGCCACCAGGGAAGCCCTATTTTTTCAGTTTTAAAAACATTCCTTTTGACAATGAAAATCATTTCTTATATCTTGATCGGTGATTAAAAATTTAAATCTACTTTTCTGTAAAAAGAACACAACTTTTATTCTTTCATATATTCGTGGGAAAAGTATTTGCTTCAAAGTATCACCCCATAGGTCACATACATGCTTGTATATCCAGAGACTACCTAGTTTTTTTACAGTCTTTGTTTAGATGTAATTCACGTGACATAAAATTCACCATTTTAAAATGTACAGTGCAGTAGTGTTTAGTATATTGAGAAAGTCGTACAATCACCGCTACTAATTCCAGAACGTTTTCATCCCCTCAGAAAGAAACCCAATACCCATCAGCAGTTATTCCCCATTCCCCCTCCCCAGGCCCCTGTCAACCACAAATCTGCTTTCTTTCTGGATTTGTTTATTCAGGGCATTTCCTATAAATGGCATCACACAGTATGTGGCCTTTTGTTTCTGGTTTCCATTTACCTGGTATCATGTTTTGGAGGCCCATCCACACTGTAGTAGGTATCAATCCATTCCTTTTTATGGTTGAATAGTCTTCCACTGCTTGGATAAACCACATTAATCCATTGATGGATATAAACATATACCATGCTTATCCACTCATCAGTGTCAGGCTATCTTTTTTTTTTTTTTTTTTTGCTGTACGCCGGCCTCTCACTGCTGTGGCTTCTCTGCTCCGGACGCGCAGGCTCAGCGGCCATGGCTCATGGACCCAGCTGCTCTGCGGCATGTGGGATCTTCCTGGACCGGGGCACGAACCCGTGTCCCCTGCATCGGCAGGCAGACTCTCAACCCCTGTGCCACCAGGGAAGCCCCAGGCTATCTTTTATAGGACATAAAAGACTGAGGAACAGTAGTTGCTTCCTGGGAGAGGTACTGGGGAACTGGGGCTCCAGGATGGGAGACACAACAGTTTTTTAAATCATAGTCTTTTGTATTATTTGAGTTTTTACATTGTTCATAAGTACCTTTAGGAAATAAAACAATTAGCTTTTATTTTTTTTTTAACATCTTTATTGGAGTATAATTGCTTTACAATGGTGTGTTAGTTTCTGCTTTATAACAAAGTGAATCAGCTATACATGTACATATATCCCCGTGGGATAGGGAGGGTGGGAGGGAGATGCAAGAAACAATTCTCTTTTAAAACTCTATGTGGTTGTGGGACTTCCCTGGCAGTCCAGTGGTTAGGACTCTGTGCTCTCACTGCCAAGGGCGCGGGTTCGATCCCTGGTCGAACCCTAGTCGGGGAACTGAGATCCCGCAAGCCATGCGGCGTGGACAGAAGTAGAAAAATTAAACAAACAACAACAGCCAAAAACTCCATGTAGTTGTGAAATGTAGAATGTGACATCTGTGGGTAATACAACCTGAACCTCCTAAGAATTCCCCAATTGAGGAATGCCACTGTGGCGTGTCATGTGTCCTTCCTCTAAGAAGACAACTAACAGACCATGCTGGGCTGAATGAGTTTGGGCAGTGGTCTAGTTTTGACTGCGAGGTAAGTGATTTGCTTCTTGCACTGCCTTTCAGTATTTACAGTCCACATTTGGGCTTCAGCAAAATTGTAAATTACTGCCTAGCGGGGTCACTTCAGGGTGACTCAGGAAGTGCTAGATGAGCAAATGTTAAAACTGAAAACAGATCTTCTGCCTGGGGCCTGGGAGGCAGCGGCCACAAAGAGTCTAAAGCATAGTATTAGCAGCTGTTTGTAGAAAACCAACATCGAAGCCCTGAGTACGCACCTAAAAACCATCAAAAACAATAAGAGAATCCATCAGCTGATTCCAAATCAATATAAAGAATTGATACCTTTTCTATGAGATAATTAAAAAGCACTTTGAAAAACAGAATGGAAATCAAAACCCTGTTTCTAATAACAATCAAAACTAAAGAGTTCCATAAGCGCAAGTCCTTTTATGCTAAAAACATTCGACAGAGTAAAAATATCAATTCTTTCTAATTTATAAAGTTGAAGTCATCGCATCAGAAAGTGGAATGGAATTGTTTTTTAACTAGAAAAACGGAGTTCCTAGATAGACAATTTGAGAATAGCCAAAACATTTCTAAGAAAACGAAAACTAAAGAGAGCACTAATCATCCCAGTTATTAAATCATATTATAAAGCTACAATGATTGAGGCAGTTTGGTACTAGCAGAAGAGAAGAGAGAGCCAGGCAATGGACCGACCACATATATGAGAGTTTGGTTTCAACAAAGGAGACTGTTAAAATTACACAGACAGTTATTCAACCAATTGTGTTTGAATACCCGGCTCATAGGGCTAGGCGGCTGCTGTACTCTTGACCACAGAACTAATTCAAAATGGGTTGAAGATTGAAGTAAAATAAAGTTATAAAAGGACTAGAATAAAACACATTTTTTAAAATGATCATTTTGAAGGGGAGAAGACCTTTCTGAGCAAGACACAAAACTTAGAAAATACAAAGGAGAAGATTGGTCTGTTTGACCACTGACTACATACAAATTAAACCAAGAAAAAAACCCCTCTACATTGCAGCAAATGATAATATTTAATACTTTATGAGACCAAAAGGCAGAGGACAGACAGGGAAGTTTGGTAATACACAGTATTGGCAATACACAGGACAAACAAAGGGAGAGATTTTTTAACATTGAATATGTCCTTAGAAACCGTTAAGGAAAATACCAAGAACCTAATAGAATAGGGCACAAATACGCAGTGACAGAAGAAGAAATATACAAACGGTTTCTATTCATTTAAAAACAGATCCGATCTCAAATACAAATCACTGCAGTGAGATGCTGTTTTTACCTGAGCCAGTGTCTGAGATGCCGGGGTTTAATAGGATGGAGCTGAGGTGGGACTGGCATGCCGACAAACTCATGGAGTTTTGTCGGGAATGGAAATCAGCGCTGCCTTTTTTTGGAAGGCAAATCTGTCAAAGTTAAAATCCGTTTACGCTTTGGCCCAAAGTCCACATCTACGAAGATATTCACACGTGCCGGTGTGGACACTCAAGTGTGTTTATTGTGCTTTTTTTAGCAAAAGCAGGGCAAAGACCCACGTGCTTGTCCCTGAGAATTGGATAAATAAATGGTAGTATGTCCCTGGGGTGGAATCCAGTGCAGCAGTTTAAGGAATATCAAAACATTTTTAACCCACGACATGGGAACATTCGCTGATGGGGAGCATCCTCTGAGGTAAGGAGAAAAACAAAGGTGAAACTGTCTGTCCAGAGCACTTGGAACATGAGAAAGTTACTCACGCACAGAAAATATCTGGGGTTCCAGAAAGGTCAGTGTGGGACAGGCATCTCAGTCTGAGGTCAAAGAGAGACCTGCTTTTTAAAGTTACATATCTTGGGCTTCCCTGGTGACGCAGTGGTTGAGAGTCCGCCTGCCGATGCAGGGGACACGGGTTCGTGCCCCGGTCTGGGAGGATCCCACATGCCACGGAGCGGCTGGGCCCGTGAGCCATGGCCGCCGAGCCTGCGCATCCGGAGCCTGTGCTCCGCAACGGGAGAGGCCACACAACAGTGAGAGGCCCACGTACCGCAAAAATAAATAAATAAATAAATAAAGTTACATATCTTTTGTACCATTTGAATTTTCACCGTATTTTTCCCCTACTTTTTGAATAATCAGTTTGGCTGGTGGTAGTTATATTCACTTTAGGACTAATGAAAGGAATGCATATTTTCTAGGAAATGTTTTGTCAACATTTCAATGAGTAAATAAATAAAAATGAGTAAATAAATGAGTAAATAAATAAAAATAAATAAAAACTCATTTCAAATGAGTAAATAAATAAAAATGACCTTACCGGGCTTCCCTGGTGGCGCAGTGGTTGAGAGTCCGCCTGCCGATGCAGGGGACACGGGTTCGTGCCCTGGTCCGGGAAGATCCCACATGCCGCAGAGTGGCTGGGCCTGTGAGCCATGGCCGCTGAGCCTGCGCGTCCGGAGCCTGTGCTCTGCAACGGGAGGGGCCACAGCAGTGAGAGGCCCGCGTACCGCAAAAAAAAAAAAAAAAAAATGACCTTACCTGATGCTGGAGGGGATTTCATAGACATGAAATTACGAAATATTCCCCCGCTGCCGATGTCGCATCAATCGGTCCGATGCCTTCAGAAAATAATTTGGCAGTCTTTCAAAAGCTCATATCCTTTGACCCAGTAATTTAATTTTAGGAAAAATGAAAGAAAATGTTTTTAAAAGAAGACCCCAGAATGTTCAGTTGTAGTCAGAGTGGCTTCATTGCCTAACTCCAGGAGCCCCATTCACTTTCACGATGCCCCAGACGATATTAGTTAGATTATGTAAAACCACCAGCAACGTAAAAGCCCAACAGTGAGGGGCTGATTATGCAAATGAAAGTGTACAAAGGAATATTACACAGTCCTAAAGGTGTTTTCCAGAAAGAGCAAGCATTGGAAAATGCCTGTGATAGGATGTGTAGCAGAATCACCATTAGGATGAACAGGGCTGATGCGGAGAAAAGCCTCGGAATCTGGATAAAAGCCTGTGGTTCTCGCCATGCAGGCTGTGGAGTACAACATCTTCGAAGGCATGGAGTGCCACGGCTCCCCGTTGGTGGTCATCAGCCAGGGCAAGATAGTCTTTGAGGACGGCAGCATCAACGTCAACAAGGGCGCAGGCCGCTTCATCCCGAGGAAGCCCTTCCCCGAGTACCTCTACCAGCGCGTCAGGATCAGGAACAAGGTATGTGGCCAGGGTCTGTCGTGTGCAGAGCGAGCAAATGTCACAGCTGCACGAGCCCCTCCTTGCTCACGTGTCAGAGGAGCTGGGACGTGACCCGCCTGCGTCTCAGGCTGGAGTGAGGACCAGACGAGACTGACGAGGTGCCAGCGATTTGCCAACTGTAAAGGGCTGTGCATGTGGGGCGATGGGAGGAGTCCTGGGAGTACACCAGCCAGGACGCACATCCTGCGTTATCCTGGGGGGTGGGGTCTTCACCACCCCCTCTTTTAGGTGTCATGACCTTCCTTCTGTAGATCAGAACCCTGGCGCTCAAGGCAGTGCAGGACTGCCCAGCATCACACAGCTGGGAGAGCTCTGAAGCCCTTAGTGCCGTTTGGTAAAAATAAACCTCCCTAGCCCACTTGAGGGGTGGCAGAACTGCCTCTAGACTCCCTTCGATCTGCCCTCTTTTCTCCTTCTCCTTGCTCCCCTTCCATTCTGCATCCTCCTTCCCCC